>NC_090938.1:646235416-646546776 GCF_040938575.1 Ambystoma mexicanum
GGGGCGTGTTTCGATGGGTGAGCCGAGCGAAATGTGCGGAAAATGTGTTTTTTCCCCCACATTTCGGACTTTGCGGGGGTGTCTGGGTAATAAATTCTTGGCCGATTTGCGCAAATCATACCTCTGCGGATTCCGACGGGTGTCCACTTTTTGGAAATGCATGGGGTTCCCTGTTTTCCTTGGTGGCTTGGACACACGGGGCCCATATCTGTATGGTGTGCCGGTCGGCAGAGAGTCTGAAATTCTGGTCTGAAAACAGACTTGGGGTTACTTGTGTTTTAGGCATTCCCCTTGGCACCCAGGTAGGTACACCCACACATGTGAGGTACCGTTTTCATCGGGACCTGTGGGAACGCGGGACGGTAGGCCATGTGTTGTTGGCGGCGTGTTTCGATGGGTGAGCCGGGCGAAATGTGCGGAAAATGAGTTTTTTTCGCCACATTTAGGACTTTGCGGGGGTGTCTGGGTAATAAATTCTGGGCCTATTTGCACAAATCATACCTCTGCGGATTCCGCCGGGTGTCCTCTTTTCAGAAATGCATGGGGTTCCTTGTTTTCCTTGGTGGCTTGGACACTCGAGGCCCATATCTGTATGGTGTGCCGGTCGGCAGAGAGTCTGAAATTCTGGTCTGAAAACAGACTTGGGGGTTACTTGTGTTTTAGGCTTTCCCCTTGGCGCCCAGGTAGGTGCACCCACTCATGTGAGGTACCGTTTTCATCGGGACACCTGTGGGAACGCGAGACGGTAGGCCATGTGTTGTTGGGGGCGTGTTTCGATGGGTGAGCCGAGTGAAATGTGCGGAAAATGTGTTTTTTACCCCACATTTCAGACTTTGCGGGGGTGTCTGAGTAATAAATTCTGGGTCGATTTGTGCAAATCATACCTCCGCGGATTGCCACGGGTGTCCTCTTTTTGGAAATACATGGGGTTCCCTGTTTTACTTGGTGGCTTGGACACCCGAGGCCCATATCTGTATGGTGTGCCAGTCGGCAGAGAGTCTGAAATTCTGGTCTGAAAACAGACTTGGGGTTACTTGTGTTTTAGGCTTTCCCCTTGCCGCCCAGGTAGGTGCACCCACACATGTGAGGTACCGTTTTCATCGGGACACCTGTGGGAACGCGGGACGGTAGGCCATATGTTGTCAAGGGCGTGTTTCGATGAGTGAGCCGAGGGAAATGTGCAGAAAATGTGTTTTTTCCCCCACATTTAGTACTTTGCGGGGGTGTCTAAGTAATGAATTCTGGTCCGATTTGCGCAAATCATACCTCTGCGGATTCCCACGGGTGTCCTCTTTTCGGAAATGCATGGGGTTCCCTATTTTCCTTGGTGTCTTGGACACCCGAGGCCCATATCTGTATGGTGTGTCGGTTGGCAGAGAGTCTGAAATTCTGGTCTGAAAACAGACTTGGGGTTACCTGTTTTTTAGGATTTCCCCTTGGCGCCCAGGTAGGTACACCCACACATGTCAGGTACCGTTTTCATCGGGACACGTGTGGGAACGCGAGACGGTGGGCCATGTGTTGTTGGGGGTGTGTTTCGATGGGTGAGCTGAGGGAAATGTGCGGAAAATGTGTTTTTTCGCCCACATGTCAGACTTTGCCGGGGTGTCTGGGTAATAACTTCTGGGCCGATTTGTGCAAATCATACCTCTGCGGATTCCCACGGGTGTCCTCTTTTCGGAAATACATGGGGTTCCCTGTTTTCCTTGGTGGCTTGGACAGCCGAGGCCCATATCTGTATGGTGTGCCGGTCGGCAGAGAGTCTGAAATTCTGGTCTGAAAACAGACTTGGGGTTACTTGTGTTTTAGGCTTTCCCCTTGGCGCCCAGGTAGGTGCACTCACACATGTGAGGTACCGTTTTCATCAGGACACCTGTGGGAACGCGGGACGGTAGGCCATGTGTTGTTGGGGGCGTGTTTCGATGGGTGAGCAGAGCGAAATGTGTGGAAAATGCATTTCTTTCCCCACATTTCGGATTTTGCAGGGGTGTCTGGGTAATAAATTCTGAGCCAATTTGCGCAAATCATACCTCTGCGGATTCCCACGGGTGTCCTCTTTTTGGAAATGCATGGGGTTCCCTGTTTTCCTTGTTGGCTTGGACACCCAAGGCCCATATCTGTATGGTGTGCCGGTCGGCAGAGAGTCTGAAATTCTGGTCTGAAAACAGACTTGGGGTTACTTGTGTTTTAGGCTTTCCCCTTGGCGCCAAGGTAGTTGCACCCACACGTGAGGTACCGTTTTTATCGGGACACCTGTGGGAACGTGGGACGGTAGGCCATGTGTTGTTGGGGCGTGTTTCGATGGTGAGCCGAGCGAAATGTGCGGAAAATGTGTTTTTTCCCTCACATTTCGGACTTTGCGGGGGTGTCTGGGTAATAAATTCTTGGCCGAATTGCTCAAATCATACCTCTGTGGATTCCGACGGGTGTCCACTTTTCGGAAATGCATGGGGTTCCCTGTTTTCGTTGGTGGCTTGGACACACGGGGCCCATATCTGTATGGTGTGCCGGTCGGCAGAGAGTCTGAAATTCTGGTCTGAAAACAGACTTGGGGTTACTTGTGTTTTAGGCATTCCCCTTGGCACCCAGGTAGGTACACCCACACATGTGAGGTACCGTTTTCATCGGGACCTGTGGGAACGCGGGACGGTAGGCCATGTGTTGTTGGCGGCGTGTTTCGATGGGTGAGCCGGGCGAAATGTGCGGAAAATGAGGTTTTTTCCCCATATTTAGGACTTTGCGGGGGTGTCTGGGTAATAAATTCTGGGCCTATTTGCACAAATCATACCTTTGCGGATTCCGCCGGGTGTCCTCTTTTCAGAAATGCATGGGGTTTCTTGTTTTCCTTGGTGGCTTGGACACTCGAGGCCCATATCTGTATGGTGTGCCAGTCGGCAGAGAGTCTGAAATTCTGGTCTGAAAACAGACTTGGGGGTTACTTGTGTTTTAGGCTTTCCCCTTGGCGCCCAGGTAGGTGCACCCACTCATGTGAGGTACCGTTTTCATCGGGACACCTGTGGGAACGCGGGACGGTAGGCCATGTGTTGTTGGGGGCGTGTTTCGATGGGTGAGCCGAGTGAAATGTGCGGAAAATGTGTTTTTTACCCCACATTTCAGACTTTGCGGGGGTGTCTGAGTAATAAATTCTGGGTCGATTTGTGCAAATCATACCTCTGCGGATTGCCACGGGTGTCCTCTTTTTGGAAATACATGGGGTTCCCTGTTTTACTTGGTGGCTTGGACACCCGAGGCCCATATCTGTATGGTGTGCCGGTCGGCAGAGAGTCTGAAATTTGGTCTGAAAACAGACGGGGTTACTTGTGTTTTAGGCTTTCCCCTTGCCACCCAGGTAGGTGCACCCACACATGTGAGGTACCGTTTTCATCGGGACACCTTTGGGAATGCGGGACGGTAGGCCATATGTTGTCAAGGGCGTGTTTCGATGAGTGAGCCGGGGGAAATGTGCAGAAAATGTGTTTTTTCCCCCACATTTAGTACTTTGCGGGGGTGTCTAAGTAATTAATTCTGGTCCGATTTGCGCAAATCATACCTCTGCGGATTCCCATGGGTGTCCTCTTTTCGGAAATGCATGGGGTTCCCTATTTTCCTTGGTGTCTTGGACACCCGAGGCCCATATCTGTATGGTGTGCCGGTCGGCAGAGAGTCTGAAATTCTGGTCTGAAAACAGACTTGGGGTTACTTGTTTTTTAGGATTTCCCCTTGGCGCCCAGGTAGGTACACCCACACATGTCAGGTACCGTTTTCATCAGGACACCTGTGGGAACGCGGGACGGTAGGCCATGTGTTGTTGGGGGCGTGTTTCGATGGGTGAGCCGAGCGAAATGTGTGGAAAATGCATTTCTTTCCCCACATTTCGGACTTTGCAGGGGTGTCTGGGTAATAAATTCTGAGCCGATTTGCGCAAATCATACCTCTGCGGATTCCCACGGGTGTCCTCTTTTTGGAAATGCATGGGGTTCCCTGTTTTCCTTGTTGGCTTGGACACCCAAGGCCCATATCTGTATGGTGTGCCGGTCGGCAGAGAGTCTGAAATTCTGGTCTGAAAACAGACTTGGGGTTACTTGTGTTTTAGGCTTTCCCCTTGGCGCCAAGGTAGGAGCACCCACACGTGAGGTACCGTTTTCATCGGGACACCTGTGGGAACGTGGGACGGTAGGCCATGTGTTGTTGGGGCGCGTTTCGATGGGTGAGCCGAGCGAAATGTGCGGAAAATGTGTTTTTTCCCCCACATTTCGGACTTTGCGGGGGTGTCTGGGTAATAAATTCTTGGCCGATTTGCGCAAATCATACCTCTGCGGATTCCGACGGGCGTCCACTTTTCGGAAATGCATTGGGTTCCCTGTTTTCCTTGGTGGCTTGGACACACGGGGCCCATATCTGTATGGTGTGCCGGTCGGCAGAGAGTCTGAAATTCTGGTCTGAAAATAGACTTGGGGTTACTTGTGTTTTAGGCATTCCCCTTGGCACCCAGGTAGGTACACCCACACATGTGAGGTACCGTTTTCATCGGGACCTGTGGGAACGCGGGACGTCAGGCCATGTGTTGTTGGCGGCGTGTTTCGATGGGTGAGCCGGGCGAAATGTGCGGAAAATGAGTTTTTTTCCCCATATTTAGGACTTTGCGGGGGTGTCTGGGTAATAAATTCTGGGCCTATTTGCACAAATCATACCTCTGCGGATTCCGCCGGATGTCCTCTTTTCAGAAATGCATGGGGTTCCTTGTTTTCCTTGGTGGCTTGGACACTCGAGGCCCATATCTGTATGGTGTGCCAGTCGGCAGAGAGTCTGAAATTCTGGTCTGAAAACAGACTTGGGGGTTACTTGTGTTTTAGGCTTTCCCCTTGGCGCCCAGGTAGGTGCACCCACTCATGTGAGGCACCGTTTTCATCGGGACACCTGTGGGAACGCGGGACGGTAGGCCATGTGTTGTTGGGCGCGTGTTTCGATGGGTGAGCCGAGTGAAATGTGCGGAAAATGTGTTTTTTACCCCACATTTCAGACTTTGCGGGGGTGTCTGAGTAATAAATTCTGGGTCGATTTGTGCAAATCATACCTCTGCGGATTGCCACGGGTGTCCTCTTTTTGGAAATACATGGGGTTCCCTGTGTTACTTGGTGGCTTGGACACCCGAGGCCCATATCTGTATGGTGTGCTGGTCGGCAGAGAGTCTGAAATTCTGGTCTGAAAACAGACTTGGGGTTACTTGTGTTTTAGGCTTTCCCCTTGCCGCCCAGGTAGGTGCACCCACACATGTGAGGTACCGTTTTCATCGGGACACCTGTGGGAACGGGGGACGGTAGGCCATATGTTGTCAAGGGCGTGTTTCGATGAGTGAGCCGAGGGAAATGTGCAGAAAATGTGTTTTTTCCCCCACATTTAGTACTTTGCGGGGGTGTCTAAGTAATGAATTCTGGTCCGATTTTCGCAAATCAAACCTCTGCGGATTCCCATGGGTGTCCTCTTTTCGGAAATGCATGGGGTTCCCTATTTTCCTCGGTGTTTTGGACACCCGAGGCCCATATCTGTATGGTGTGCCGGTCGGCAGAGAGTCTGAAATTCTGGTCTGAAAACAGACTTGGGGTTACTTGTTTTTTAGGATTTCCCCTTGGCTCCCAGGTAGGTACACCCACAGCTGTCAGGTACCGTTTTCATCGGGACACGTGTCGGAACGCGAGACGGTAGGCCATGTGTTGTTGGCGGCGTGTTTCGATGGGTGCGCCGAGTGAAATGTGCGGAAAATGCATTTTTTCCCCCACATTTCGGACTTTGCGGGGGTTTCTGAGTAATAAATTCTGGGCCGATTTTCCCAAATCATACCTCTGCTGATTCCCACGGGTGTCCTCTTTTCGGAAATGCATGGGGTTCCCTGTTTTCATTGCTGGCTTGGACAGCCGAGGCCCATATCTGTATGATGTGAGAGTGTGCAATTCAGGTGTGAAAACGACTTGGGGTTACTTGTGTTTTAGGCTTTCCCCTTGGCACCCAGGTTGGTGCACCCACACATGTGAGGTACCGTTTTCATCGGGACACCTGTGGGACCTCGAGACAGTAGGCCATGTGTTGTTGGGGGCGTGTTTCGATGGGTGCGCTGAGTGAAATGTGCGGAAAATTAGTTTTTTTCCCCACATTTAGGTCTTTGCGGGGGTGTCTGGGCAATAAATTCCGGGCCTATTTGCACAAATCATACCTCTGCAGATTCCGACGCGTGTCCTCCTTTCGGAAATGCATGGGGTTCCTTGTTTTCCTTGGTGGCTTGGACACCCGAGGCCCATATCTGTATGGTGTGCCGGTCGGCAGAGAGTCTGAAATTCTGCTCTGAAAACAGACTTGGGGTTACTTGTGTTTTAGGCTTTCCCCTTGGCACCCAGGTTGGTGCACCCACACATGTGAGGTACCGTTTCCATCGGGACACCTGTGGGAACTCGAGACGGTAGGCCATGTGTTGTTGGGGGCGTGTTTCGATGGGTGAGCCGAGTGAAATGTGCGTAAAATGTGTTTTTTCCCCCACATTTCAGACTTTGCAGGGGTGTCTGGGTAATAAATTCTGGGTTGATTTGCGCAAATCATACCTCTGCAGATTCCCAAGGGAGTCCTCTTTTCGGAAATACATGGGGTTCCCTGTTTTCCTTGGTGGCTTGGACACCCGAGGTCCATATCTGTATGGTGTGCCGGTTGGCAGAGAGTCTGAAATTCTGGTCTGAAAACAGACTTGGGGTTACTTGTGTTTTAGGCTTTCCCCTTGGCGCCAAGGTAGGTGCACCCACACATGTGAGGTACCGTTTTCATCGGGACACCTGTGGGAACGTGGGACGGTAGGCCATGTGCTGTTGGGGCGTGTTTCGATGGGTGAGCCGAGCGAAATGTGCGGAAAATGTGTTTTTTCCCCCACATTTCGGACATTGCAGGGGTGTCTGGGTAATAAATTCTTGGTCGATTTGCACAAATCATACCTCTGCGGATTCCGACGGGTGTCCACTTTTCGGAAATGCCTGGGGTTCCCTGTTTTCCTTGGTGGCTTTGACACACGGGGCCCTTATCTGTATGGTGTGCTGGTCGGCAGAGAGTCTGAAATTCTGGTCTGAAAACAGACTTGGGGTTACTTGTGTTTTAGGCATTCCCCTTGGCATCCAGGTAGGTGCACCCACACATGTGAGGTACCGTTTTCATCGGGACCTGTGGGAACGCGGGATGGTAGGCCATGTGTTGTTGGCGGCGTGTTTCGATGGGTGAGCCGGGCGAAATGTGCGGAAAATGTGTTTTTTACCCCACATTTCAGACTTTGCGGGGGTGTCTGGGTAATAAATTCTGGGTCGATTTGTGCAAATCATACCTCTGCGGATTCCGCCGGGTGTCCTCTTTTCGGAAATGCATGGGGTTCCTTGTTTTCCTTGGTGGCTTGGACACTCGAGGCCCATATCTGTATGGTGTGCCGGTCGGCAGAGAGTCTGAAATTCTGGTCTGAAAACAGACTTGGGGGTTACTTGTGTTTTAGGCTTTCCCCTTGGCGCCCAGGTAGGTGCACCCACTCATGTGAGGTACCGTTTTCATCGGGACACCTGTGGGAACGCGGGACGGTAGGCCATGTGTTGTTGGGGGCGTGTTTCGATGGGTGAGCCGAGTGAAATGTGCGGAAAATGTGTTTTTTACCCCACATTTCAGACTTTGCGGGGGTGTCTGGGTAATAAATTCTGGGTCGATTTGTGCAAATCATACCTCTGCGGATTGCCACGGGCGTGTTCTTTTCGGAAATACATGGGGTTCCCTGTTTTACTTGGTGGCTTGGACACCTGAGGCCCATATCTGTATGGTGTGCCGGTCAGCAGAGAATCTGAAATTCTGGTCTGAAAACAGACTTGGGGTTACTTGTGATTTAGGCATTCCCCTTGGCACCCAGGTAAGTGCACCCACACATGTGAGGTACTGTTTTCATCGGGACCTGTGGGAACGCGGGACGGTAGGCCATGTGTTGTTGGCGGCGTGTTTCGATGGGTGATCCGGGCGAAATTTGCGGAAAATGTGTTTTTTACCCCACATTTCAGACTTTGCGGGGGTGTCTGGGTAATAAATTCTGGGTCGATTTGTGCAAATCATACCTCTGCGGATTGCCACGGGTGTCCTCTTTTCGGAAATACATGGGGTTCCCTGTTTTACTTGGTGGCTTGGACACCCGAGGCCCATATCTGTATGGTGTGCCGGTCGGCAGAGAGTCTGAAATTCTGGTCTGAAAACAGACTTGGGGTTACTTGTGTTTTAGGCTTTCCCCTTGGCGCCAAGGTAGGTCTAGGTGCACCCACACATGTGAGGTACCATTTTCATCGGGACACCTGTGGGAACGTGGGACGGTAGGCCATGTGTTGTTGGGGGCGTGTTTCGGTGGGTGAGCCGAGCGTAATGTGCGGAAAATGCATTTTTTCCCACACATTTCGGACTTTGCGGGGGTGTCTGGGTAATAAATTCTTGGCCGATTTGCGCAAATCATACCTCTGCGGATTCCCACGGGTGTTCACTTTCCGGAAATGCATGGGGTTCCCTGTTTTACTTGGTGGCTTGGACACCCGGGGCCCATATCTGTATGGTGTGCCGGTCGGCAGAGAGTCTGAAATTCTGGTCTGAAAACAGACTTGGGGTTACTTGTGTTTTAAGCTTTCCCCTTGGCACCCAGGTAGGTGCACCCACACATGTGAGGTAACGTTTTCATCGGGACACCTGTGGGAACGTGGGACGGTAGGCCATGTGTTGTTGGCGGCGTGTTTCGATGGGTGCGCTGAGTGAAATGTGCGGAAAATGCATTTTATTCCCCACATTTCGGACTTTGAGGGGGTGTCTGGGTAATAAATTCTGGGCCGATTTGCCCAAATCATACCTCTGCCGATTCCGATGGGTGTCCTCTTTTCGGAAATGTATGGGGTTCCCTGTTTTCCTTGGTGACTTGGACACCCGAGGCCCATATCTGTATGATGTGAGAGTGTGCAATTCAGGTGTGAAAACGACTTGGAGTTACTTGTTTTTTAGGCTTTCTCCTTGGCGCCCTGGTAGGTGCACCCACACATGTGAGGTACCGTTTAGATCGGGATACCTGTGGGAACGCGGGATGGTAGGCCATATGTTGTTGGGGGCGTGTTTCGATGGGTGAGCCGAGTGAAATGTGCGGAAAATGTGTTTTTTACCCCACATTTCAGACTTTGCGGGGGTGTCTGGGTAATAAATTCTGGGTCGATTTGTGCAAATCATACCTCTGCGGATTGCCACGGGCGTGTTCTTTTCGGAAATACATGGGGTTCCCTGTTTTACTTGGTGGCTTGGACACCTGAGGCCCATATCTGTATGGTGTGCCGGTCGGCAGAGAGGTGTGCCAGTCGGCAGAGAGTCTGAAATTCTGGTCTGAAAACAGACTTGGGGTTACTTGTGTTTTAGGCTTTCCCCTTGGCGTCAAGGTAGGTGTAGGTGCACCCACACATGTGAGGTACCGTTTTCATCGGGACACCTGTGGGAACGTGGGATGGTAGGCCATGTGTTGTTGGGGGCGTGTTTCGATGGGTGAGCCGAGCGTAATGTGCGGAAAATGCGTTTTTTTCCCCCACATTTCGGACTTTGCGGGGGTGTCTGGATAATAAATTCTTGGCCGATTTGCGCAAATCATACCTCTGCGGATTCCCACGGGTGTCCACTTTTCGGGAATGCATGGGGTTCCCTGTTTTACTTGGTGGCTTGGACACCTGGGGCCCATATCTGTATGGTGTGCCGGTCGGCAGAGAGTCTGAAATTCTGGTCTGAAAACAGACTTGGGGTTACTTGTGTTTTAGGCTTTCCCCTTGGCACCCAGGTAGGTGCACACACACATGTGAGGTAACGTTTTCATCGGGACACCTGTGGGAACGTGGGACGGTAGGCCATGTGTTGTTGGCGGCGTGTTTCGATGGGTGCGCCGAGTGAAATGTGCGGAAAATGCATTTTTTTCCCCACATTTCGGACTTTGCGGGGGTGTCTGGGTAATAAATTCTGGGCCGATTTGTCCAAATCATACCTCTGCCGATTCCCACGGGTGTCCTCTTTTCGGAAATGTATGGGGTTCCCTGTTTACCTTGGTGACTTGGACACCCGAGGCCCATATCTGTATGATGTGAGAGTGTGCAATTCAGGTGTGAAAACGACTTGGGGTTACTTGTTTTTTAGGCTTTCTCCTTGGCGCCCTGGTAGGTGCACCCACACATGTGAGGTACCGTTTTCATCGGGACACCTGTGGGAACGTGGGATGGTAGGCCATGTGTTGTTGGGGGCGTGTTTCGATGGGTGAGCCGAGCGTAATGTGCGGAAAATGCGTTTTTTTCCCCCACATTTCGGACTTTGCGGGGGTGTCTGGGTAATAAATTCTTGGCCGATTTGCGCAAATCATACCTCTGCGGATTCCCACGGGTGTCCACTTTTCGGGAATGCATGGGGTTCCCTGTTTTACTTGGTGGCTTGGACACCTGGGGCCCATATCTGTATGGTGTGCCGGTCGGCAGAGAGTCTGAAATTCTGGTCTGAAAACAGACTTGGGGTTACTTGTGTTTTAGGCTTTCCCCTTGGCACCCAGGTAGGTGCACACACACATGTGAGGTAAAGTTTTCATCGGGACACCTGTGGGAACGTGGGACGGTAGGCCATGTGTTGTTGGCGGCGTGTTTCGATGGGTGCGCCGAGTGAAATGTGCGGAAAATGCATTTTTTTCCCCACATTTCGGACTTTGCGGGGGTGTCTGGGTAATAAATTCTGGGCCGATTTGTCCAAATCATACCTCTGCCGATTCCCACGGGTGTCCTCTTTTCGGAAATGTATGGGGTTCCCTGTTTACCTTGGTGACTTGGACACCCGAGGCCCATATCTGTATGATGTGAGAGTGTGCAATTCAGGTGTGAAAACGACTTGGGGTTACTTGTTTTTTAGGCTTTCTCCTTGGCGCCCTGGTAGGTGCACCCACACATGTGAGGTACCGTTTAGATCGGGACACCTGTGGGAACGCGGGATGGTAGGCCATGTGTTGTTGGGGGCATGTTTCGATGGGTGAGCCGAGCGAAGTGTGCGGAAAATGCGTTTTTTTCCCCACATTTCGGACTTTGCGGGGGTGTCTGGGTAATAAATTCTTGGCCGATTTGCGCAAATCATACCTCTGCGGATTTCCACAGGTGTCCACTTATCGGAAATGTATGGGGTTCCCTGTTTTCCTTGGTGACTTGGACACCCGAGGCCCATATCTGTATGATGTGAGAGTGTGCAATTCAGGTGTGAAAACGACTTGGGGTTACTTGTTTTTTAGGCTTTCTCCTTGGCGCCCTGGTAGGTGCACCCACACATGTGAGGTACCATTTTTATCGGGACACCTGTGGGAACGCGGGACAGTAGGGCATGTGTTGTTTGGGGCGTGTTTCGATGGGTGAGCCGAGTGAAATGTGCGGAAAATGTGTTTTTTCCCCCACATTTCAGACTTTGCGGGGGTGTCTGGGTAATAAATTCTGGGTTGGTTTGCACAAATCATACCTCTGCAGATTCCCAAGGGAGTCCTCTTCTCGGAAATGCATGAGGTTCCCTGTTTTCCTTGGTGGCTTGGACACCCGGGGCCCATATCTGTTTGGTGTGCCGATCGGCAGAGAGTCTGAAATTCTGGTCTGAAAACAGACTTGGGGTTACTTGTGTTTTAGGCTTTCCCCTTAGCACCCAGGTAGGTGCACCCACACATGTGAGGTAACGTTTTCATCGGGACACCTGTGGGAACGTGGGACGGTAGGCCATGTGTTGTTGGGGGCGTGTTTCGATGGGTGCGCCGAGCGAAATGTGCGGAAAATGCATTTTTTTCCCCACATTTCAGACTTTGCGGGGGTGTCTGGGTAATAAATTCTGGGCCGATTTGCGCAACTCATACCTCTGCGGACTCCCACGGGTGTGCTCTTTTCGGAAATGCATGGGGTTCCCTGTTTTCCTTGGTGGCTTGGACACCCGAGGCCCATATCTGTATGATGTGACAGTGTGCAATTCAAGTGTGAAAACAGACTTGGGGTTACTTGTGTTTTAGGCTTTCCCCTTGCCACCCAGGTAGGTGCACCCACAAATGTGAGGTACCGCTTTCATCGGGACACCTGTGGGAAAGCGGGACGGTAGGCCATATGTTGTTGGGGGCGTGTTTCGATGAGTGAGCCGAGGGAAATGTGCGGAAAATCTGTTTTTTCCCCCACATTTCGCACTTTGCGGGGGTGTCTGGGTAATGAATTCTGGGCCAATTTGCGCAAATCATACCTCTGCGGATTCCCACGGGTGTCCTCTTTTCGGAAATGCATGGGGTTCCCTGTTTTCCTTGGTGGCTTGGACACCCGAGGCCCATATCTGTATGGTGTGCCGGTCGGCAGAGAGTCTGAAATTCTGGTCTGAAAACAGACTTGGGGTTACTTGTGTTTTAGGTTCTCCCCTTGGCGAACAGGTAGGTGCACCCACACATGTGAGGTACCATTTTCATCGGGACACCTGTGGGAACACAGGACGGTAGATCATGTGTTGTTGGGGGCGTGTTTCGATGAGTGAGCCGAGGGAAATGTGCGGAAAATGCTTTTTTTCCCCACATTTCGGACTTTGCGGGGGTGTCTGGGTAATAAATTCTGGGCCGATTTGCGCAACTCATACCTCTGCGGATTCCCACGGGTGTCCTCTTTTCGGAAATGCATGGGGTTCCCTGTTTTCCTTGGTGGCTTGGACACCCGAGGCCCATATCTGTATGGTTCGCCGGTCGGCAGAGAGTCTGAAATTCTGGTCTGAAAACAGACTTGGGGTTACTTGTGTTTTAGGCTTTCCCCTTGGCGTCAGGTAGGTGCATCCACACATGTGAGGTACCATTTTCATCGGGACACAAGAGGACACCCGGGACGGTAGGGCATGTGTTGCTGGGGGCGTGTTTCGATGAGATAGCCGAGCGAAATGTGCGGAAAATGCGTTTTTATTCCCCACATTTCGGACTTTGCGGGTGTGTCTGGGTAATAAATTCTGGGCCGATTTGCGCAACTCATACCTCTGCGGATTCCCGCGGGTGTCCTCTTTTTGGAAATGCATGGGGTTCCCTGTTTTCCTTGGTGGCTTGGACACCCGAGGCCCATATCTGTATGGTGTGCCGGTGGGCAGAGAGTCTGAAATTCTTGTCTGAAAACAGACTTGGGGTTACTTGTGTTTTAGGCTTTCCCCTTTGCGTCAGGTAGGTGCATCCACACATGTGAGGTACCGTTATAATCGGGACACAAGAGGACTCCCGGGACGGTAGGGCATGTGTTGCTGGGGGCGTGTTTCGATGAGTTAGCCGAGCGAAATGTGCGGAAAATGCGTTTTTATACCCCACATTTCGGACTTTGCAGGGGTGTCTGGGTAATAAATTCTGGGCCGATTTGCACAACTCATACCTCTGCAGATTCCCACGGGTGTCCTCTTTTCGGAAATGCATGGGGTTCCCTGTTTTCCTTGGTGGCTTGGACACCCAAGGCCCATATCTGTATGATGTGAGAGTGGGCAATTCAGGTGTGGGCAATTCAGGTGCAATTCTTGTGTTTTAGGCTTTCCCCTTGGCGCCCAGGTAGGTGCACCCAAACATGTGAGGTACCGTTTTCATCGGGACACCTGTGGGAACGCGGGACGGTAGGCCATGTGTTGTTGGGGGCATGTTTCGATGGGTGAGCCGAGCAAAGTGTGAGGAAAATGTGTCTTTTTCCCCACATTTCGGACTTTGGGGGGTGTCTGGGTAATATATTCTGGGCTGATTTGAGCAAATCATACCTCTGCGGATTCCCACGGGTGTCCCCTTTTCAGAAATGCATGGGGTTCACTATTTTCCTTGGTGGCTTGGACACCCGAGGCCCATATCTGTATGGTGTGCCGGTCGCCAGAGAGTCTGAAATTCTGTTCTGAAAACAGACTTGGGGTTACTTGTGTTTTAGGCTTTCCCCTTGGCGCCCAGGTAGGTGCATCCACACATGTGAGGTACCATTTTCATCGGGACACAAGAGGACACCCGGGACGGTAGGGCATGTGTTGCTGGGGGCGTGTTTCGATGAGTTAGCCGAGCGAAATGTGCGGAAAATGATTTTTTATTCCCCAAATTTCGGACTTTGCGGGGGTGTCTGGGTAATAAAATCTGGGCCAATTTGCGCAACTCATACCTCTGCGGACTCCCACGGGTGTCCTCTTTTCGGAAATGCATGGGGTTCCCTGTTTTCCTTGGTGGCTTGGACACCCAAGGCCCATATCTGTATGATGTGAGAGTGTGCAATTCAGGTGTGAAAACAGACTTGGGTTTACTTGTGTTTTAGGCTTTCCCCTTGGCGCCCAGGTAGGTGCATCCACACATGTGAGGTACCGTTTTCATCAGGACACCTGTGGGAACGCGGGACGGTAGGCCATATGTTGTTGGGGGCATGTTTCGATGGGTGAGCCGAGCAAAGTGTGAGGAAAATGTGTCTTTTTCCCCACATTTCGGACTTTGGGGGGTGTCTGGGTAATATATTCTGGGCTGATTTGAGCAAATCATACCTCTGCGGATTCCCACGGGTGTCCCCTTTTCAGAAATGCATGGGGTTCACTATTTTCCTTGGTGGCTTGGACACCCGAGGCCCATATCTGTATGGTGTGCCGGTCGCCAGAGAGTCTGAAATTCTGTTCTGAAAACAGACTTGGGGTTACTTGTGTTTTAGGCTTTCCCCTTGGCGCCCAGGTAGGTGCATCCACACATGTGAGGTACCATTTTCATCGGGACACAAGAGGACACCCGGGACGGTAGGGCATGTGTTGCTGGGGGCGTGTTTCGATGAGTTAGCCGAGCGAAATGTGCGGAAAATGCTTTTTTATTCCCCAAATTTCGGACTTTGCGGGGGTGTCTGGGTAATAAAATCTGGGCCAATTTGCGCAACTCATACCTCTGCGGACTCCCACGGGTGTCCTCTTTTCGGAAATGCATGGGGTTCCCTGTTTTCCTTGGTGGCTTGGACACCCAAGGCCCATATCTGTATGATGTGAGAGTGTGCAATTCAGGTGTGAAAACAGACTTGGGTTTACTTGTGTTTTAGGCTTTCCCCTTGGCGCCCAGGTAGGTGCATCCACACATGTGAGGTACCGTTTTCATCAGGACACCTGTGGGAACGCGGGACGGTAGGCCATATGTTGTTGGGGGCATGTTTTGATGGGTGAGCCGAGCGAAGTGTGCGGAAAATGCGTTTTTTCCCCACATTTCGGACTTTGGGGGGTGTCTGGGTAATATATTCTGGGCTGATTTGAGCAAATCATACCTCTGCGGATTCCCACGGGTGTCCTCTTTTCGGAAATGCATGGGGTTCACTGTTTTCCTTGGTGGCTTGGACACCCGAGGCCTACATCTGTATGGTGTGCCGGTCGGCAGAGAGTCTGAAATTCTGGTCTGAAAACAGACTTGTGGTTACTTGTGTTTTAGGCTTTTCCCTTTGCGCCCAGGTAGGTGCACCCACACATGTGAGGTAGCGTTTTCATCGGGACACCTGTGGGAACGCGGGACAGTAGGCCATATGTTGTTGGGGGCGTTTCGATGAGTGAGCAGAGGGAAATGTGCGGAAAATTTGTTTTTTCCCCCACATTACTGTCTTTGCGGGGGTGGCTGGGTAATAAATTCTGCTCCGATTTGCGCAAATCATACCTCTGCGGATTCCAACGGGTGTCCTCTTTTCGGAAATGCATGGGGTTTCCTGTTTTCCTTGGTGGCTTGGAGACCCAGGGCCCATATCTGTATGGTGTGCCGGTCGCCAGAGAGTCTGAAATTCTGGTCTGAAAACAGACTTGGGGTTACTTGTGTTTTCGGCTTTCCCCTTGGCGCCCAGGTAGGTGCACCCACACATGTGAGGTAGCATTTTCATCGGGACACCTGTGGGAACACGGGACGGTAGGCCATGTGTTGTTGCTGGCATGTTTCAATGGGTGAGCCATGCGAAGTGTGAGGAAAATATGTTTTTTTCCCCACATTTCGGACTTTGGGGGGGTGTCTGGGTAATAAATTCTGGGCTGATTTGCGCAACTCATACCTCTGTGGATTCCCAACGGTGTCCTCTTTTCGGAAATGCATGGGGTTTCCTGTTTTCCTTGGTGGCTTGGACACCCGAGGCCCATATCTGTATGATGTGAGAGTGTGCAATTCAGGTGTGAAAACAGACTTGGGGTTACTTGTGTTTTAGGCTTTCCCCTTTGCGCCCAGGTAGGTGCACCCACACATGTGAGGTACCGTTTTCATCGGGACACCTGTGGGAATGCGGGAAGGCAGGCCATGTGTTGTTGGGGGCATGTTTGGATGGGTGAGCTGAGCGAAGTGTGCGGAAAATGCGTTTTTCCCCACATTTCGAACTTTGGGGGGTGTCTGGGTAATAAATTCTGGGCTGATTTGCGCAAATCATACCTCTGCAGATTCCCACGGGTGACCTCTTTTTGGAAATGCATGGGTTTCCCTGTTTTCCTTGGTGGCTTGGACACCCGAGGCCCATATCTGTATGGTGTGCCGGTCGGCAGAGAGTCTGAAATTCTGGTCTGAAAACAGACTTGAGGTTACTTGTGTTTTAGGCTTTCCCCTTGGCGCCCAGGTAGGTGCACCCACACATGTGAGGTACCGTTTTCATCAGGACACCTGTGGGAACGCGGGACGGTAGGCCATGTGTTGTTGGGGGCGTGTTTCGATGAGTGAGCCGAGGGAAATGTGCAGAAATTGTGTTTTTTCCCCCACATTTCGCACTTTGCGGGGGTGTCTGGGTAATAAATTCTGGTCCGATTTGCGCAAATCATACCTCTGCGGATTCCCACGGGTGCCCTCTTTTCGGAAATGCATGGGGTTCCCTGTTTTCCATGGTGGCTTGGAGACCCGGGGCCCATATCTGTATGGTGGGCCGGTCGCCAGAGAGTCTGAAATTCTGGTCTGAAAACAAACTTGGGGTTACTTGTGTTTTAGGCTTTCCCCTTGGCGCCCAGGTAGGTGCACCCACACATGTGAGGTAACGTTTTCATCGGGACACCTGTGGGAACGCGGGGCGGTAGGCCATGTGTTATTGGGGGCATGTTTCAATGGGTGAGCCGAGCGAAGTGTGCGGAAAATGCGTTTTTTAACCCACATTTCGGACTTTGGGAGGTGTCTGGGTAATAAATTCTAGGCCGATTTGCGCAAATCATAACTCTGCGGATTCCCACGGGTGTCCTCTTTTTGGAAATGCATGGGGTTCCCTGTTTTCCTTGGTGGCTTGGACACCCGAGGCCCATATCTCTATGATGTCAGAGAGTGCAATTCAGGTGTGAAAACAGACTTGGGGTTACTTGTGTTTTAGGCTTTCCCCTTGGCGCCCAGGTAGGTGCACCCACACATGTGAGGTACCATTTTCAGCGGGACACCTGTGGGAACGTGGGACGGTAGGCCATGTGTTGTTGGGGGCATGTTTTGATGGGTGAGCCGAGCGAAGTGTGCGGAAAATGCATTTCTTTCCCCACATTTCGGACCTTGCGGGGGTGTCTGGGTAATAAATTCTGGGCTGATTTGCGCAACTCATACCTCTGCGGATTCCCACGGGTGTCCTCTTTTCGGAAATGCATGGGGTTCCCTGTTTTCCTTGGTGGCTTGCACACCCGAGGCCCATATCTGTATGATGTGAGAGAGTGCAATTCAGGTGTGAAAACAGACTTGGGGTTACTTGTGTTTTAGGCTTTCCCCTTGGCGCCCAGGTAGGTGCACCCACACAGTTGAGGTACCATTTTCAGCGGGACACCTGTGGAAACGCGGGACGGTAGGCCATGTGTGTTGGGGGCATGTTTCGATCGGTGAGCTGAGCTAAGTGTGCAGAAAATGTGTTTTTTCCCCCACATTTCGGACTTTGCGGGGGTGTCTGGGTAATAAATTCTGGGTTGATTTGGCCAACTCATACCTCTGCGGATTCCCACGGGTGTCCTCTTTTCGCAAATGCATGGGGTTCCCTGTTTTCCTTGGTGGCTTGGACACCCGAGGCCCATATCTGTATGATGTGAGAGAGTGCAATTCAGGTGTGAAAACAGACTTGGGGTTACTTGTGTTTTAGGCTTTCCCCTTGGCACCCAGGTAGGTGCACCCACACAGTTGAGGTACCGTTTTCAGCGGGACACCTGTGGGAACGCGGGACGGTAGGCCATGTGTGTTGGGGGCATGTTTCGATGGGTGAGCTGAGCTAAGTGTGCAGAAAATGTGTTTTTTCCCCCACATTTCAGACTTTGCGGGGGTGTCTGGGTAATAAATTCTGGTCCGATTTGCGCAAATCATACCTCTGCAGATTCCCACGGGTGTCCTCTTTTCGGAAATGCATGGGGTTCCCTGTTTTCCTTGGTGGCTTGGAGACCTGGAGCCCATATCTGTATGGTGGGCCGCAGGCAGAGAGTCTGAAATTCTGTTCTGAAAACAGACTTGGGGTTACTTGTGTTTTAGGCTTTCCCCTTGGCGCTCAGGTAGGTGCACCCACACATGTGAGGTAACGTTTTCATCGGGACACCTGTGGGAACGCGGGACGGTAGGCTATGTGTTGTTGGGGGCATGTTTCAATGGGTGAGCCGAGTGAAGTGTGCGGAAAATGCGTTTTTTAACCAACATTTCGGACTTTGGGGGGTGTCTGGGTAATAAATTCTGGGCCGATTTGCGCAACTCATACCTCTGCGGATGCCCACGGGTGTCCTCCTTCGGAAATGCATGGAGTTCCCTGTTTTCCTTGGTGGCTTGGACCCCCGAGGCCCATATCTGTATGATGTGAGAGAGTGCAATTCAGGTGTGAAAACAGACTTGGGGTTACTTGTGTTTTAGGCTTTCCCCTTGGCGCCCAGGTAGGTGCACCCACACATGTGAGGTACCGTTTTCAGCGGGACACCTGTGGGAACGCGGGACGGTAGGCCATGTGTTGTTGGGGGCATGGTTTGATGGGTGAGCCGAGCGAAGTGTGCGGAAAATGCATTTCTTTCCCTACATTTCGGACTTTGCGGGGATGTCTGGGTAATAAATTCTGGTCCGATTTGCGCAAATCATACCTCTGCGGATTCCCACCGGTGTCCTCTTTTCGGAAATGCATGGGGTTCCCTGTTTTCCTTGGTGGCTTGGAGATCCGGGGCCCATATCTGTATGGTGGGCCGGTCGGCAGAGAGTCTGAAATTCTGTTCTGAAAACAGACTTGGGGTTACTTGTGTTTTAGGCTTTCCCCTTGGCGCCCAGGTATGTGCACCCACACATGTGAGGTACCGTTTTCATCGGGACACCTGTGGGAACGCGGGACGGTAGGCCATGTTTTGTTGGGGGCATGTTTCAATGGATGAGCCGAGCGAAGTGTGTGGAAAATGCGTTTTTGAACCCACATTTCGGACTTTGGGGGGGTGTCTGGGTAATACATTCTAGGCCGATTTGTGCAAATCATACCTCTGCGGATTCCCAAGCGTGTCCTCTTTTTGGAAATGCATGGGGTTCCCTGTTTTCCTTGGTGGCTTGGACACCCGATGCCCATATCTGTATGGTGTGCCGGTAGGCAGAGAGTATGAAATTCTGGTCTGAAAACAGACTTGGGGTTACTTGTGTTTTAGGCTTTCCCCTTGGCGCCCAGGTAGGTGCACTCACACATGTGAGGTACCATTTTCATCGGGACACCTGTGGGAACGCGGGACGGTAGGCCATGTGATGTTGGGGGCGTGTTTCGATGGGTGAGCCGAGCGAAATGTGCGGAAAATGCATTTCTTTCCCCACATTTCGGACTTTTCAGGGGTGTCTGGGTAATAAATTCTGGGCCGATTTGCCCAAATCATACCTCTGCGGATTCCCACGGGTGTCCTCTTTTTGGAAATGCATGGGGTTCCCTGTTTTCCTTGGTGGCTTGGACACCCGAGGCCCATATCTGTATGGTGTGCCGGTCGGCAGAGAGTCTGAAATTCTGGTCTGAAAACAGACTTGGGGTTACTTGTGTTTTAGGCTTTCCCCTTGGCGCCCAGGTAGGTGCACCCACACATGTGAGCTACCGTTTTCATCGGGACAACTGTGGGAACGCGGGAACGTAGGGCATGTGTTGTTGGAGGCGTGTTTTGATGGGTGAGCCGAGCGAAGTGTGAGGAAAATGTTTTTTCCCCACATTTCGGACTTTGGGGGGTGTCTGGGTAATACATTCTGGGCTGATTTGCGCAAATCATACCTCTGCGGATTCCCACGGGTGTCCTCCTTCGGAAATGCATGGAGTTCCCTGTTTTCCTTGGTGGCTTGGACCCCCGAGGCCCATATCTGTATGATGTGAGAGAGTGCAATTCAGGTGTGAAAACAGACTTGGGGTTACTTGTGTTTTAGGCTTTCCCCTTGGCGCCCAGGTAGGTGCACCCACACATGTGAGGTACCGTTTTCAGCGGGACACCTGTGGGAACGCGGGACGGTAGGCCATGTGTTGTTGGGGGCATGGTTTGATGGGTGAGCCGAGCGAAGTGTGCGGAAAATGCATTTCTTTCCCTACATTTCGGACTTTGCGGGGATGTCTGGGTAATAAATTCTGGTCCGATTTGCGCAAATCATACCTCTGCGGATTCCCACCGGTGTCCTCTTTTCGGAAATGCATGGGGTTCCCTGTTTTCCTTGGTGGCTTGGAGATCCGGGGCCCATATCTGTATGGTGGGCCGGTCGGCAGAGAGTCTGAAATTCTGTTCTGAAAACAGACTTGGGGTTACTTGTGTTTTAGGCTTTCCCCTTGGCGCCCAGGTATGTGCACCCACACATGTGAGGTACCATTTTCATCGGGACACCTGTGGGAACGCGGGAAGGTAGGCCATGTTTTGTTGGGGGCATGTTTCAATGGATGAGCCGAGCGAAGTGTGTGGAAAATGCGTTTTTGAACCCACATTTCGGACTTTGGGGGGTGTCTGGGTAGTAAATTCTAGGCCGATTTGCGCAAATCATACCTCTGCAGATTCCCACGGGTGTCCTCTTTTTGGAAATGCATGGGGTTCCCTGTTTTCCTTGGTGGCTTGGACACCCGAGGCCCATATCTGTATGGTGCGCCGGTCGGCAGAGAGTCTGAAATTCTGGTCTGAAAACAGACTTGGCGTTACTTGAGTTTTAGGCTTTCCCCTTGGCGCCCAGGTAGGTGCACTCACACATGTGAGGTACCGTTTTCATCGGGACACCTGTGGGAACGCGGGACGGTAGGCCATGTGTTGTTGGGGGCGTGTTTCGATGGGTGAGCCGAGCGAAGTGTGAGGAAAATATGTTTTTTTCCCCACATTTCGGACTTTGGGGGGGTGTCTGGGTAATACATTCTAGGCCGATTTGTGCAAATCATACCTCTGCGGATTCCCAAGCGTGTCCTCTTTTTGGAAATGCATGGGGTTCCCTGTTTTCCTTGGTGGCTTGGACACCCGATGCCCATATCTGTATGGTGTGCCGGTAGGCAGAGAGTATGAAATTCTGGTCTGAAAACAGACTTGGGGTTACTTGTGTTTTAGGCTTTCCCCTTGGCGCCCAGGTAGGTGCACTCACACATGTGAGGTACCATTTTCATCGGGACACCTGTGGGAACGCGGGACGGTAGGCCATGTGATGTTGGGGGCGTGTTTCGATGGGTGAGCCGAGCGAAATGTGCGGAAAATGCATTTCTTTCCCCACATTTCGGACTTTTCAGGGGTGTCTGGGTAATAAATTCTGGGCCGATTTGCGCAAATCATACCTCTGCGGATTCCCACGGGTGTCCTCTTTTCGGAAATGCATGGGGTTCCCTCTTTTCCTTGGTGGCTTGGACACCCGAGGCCCATATCTGTATGGTGTGCCGGTCGGCAGAGAGTCTGAAATTCTGGTCTGAAAACAGACTTGGGGTTACTTGTGTTTTAGGCTTTCCCCTTGGCGCCCAGGTAGGTGCACCCACACATGTGAGCTACCGTTTTCATCGGGACAATTGTGGGAACGCGGGAACGTAGGGCATGTGTTGTTGGAGGCGTGTTTTGATGGGTGAGCCGAGCGAAATGTGCGGAAAATGCATTTCTTTCCCCACATTTCAGACTTTGCGGGGGTGTCTGGGTAATAAATTCTGGGCTGATTTGCGCAACTCATACCTCTGTGGATTCCCAACAGTGTCCTCTTTTCGGAAATGCATGGGGTTCCCTGTTTTCCTTGGTGGCTTGGACACCCGAGGCCCATATCTGTATGATGTGAGAGTGTGCAATTCAGGTGTGAAAACAGACTTGGGGTTACTTGTGTTTTAGGCTTTCCCCTTTGCGCCCAGGTAGGTGCACCCACACATGTGAGGTACTGTTTTCCTCGGGACACCTGTGGGAATGCGGGAAGGTAGGCCATGTGTTGTTGGGGGCATGTTTCGATGAGTGAGCCGAGGGAAATGTGCAGAAAATGTGTTTTTTCCCCCACATTTCGCACTTTGCGGGGGTGTCTGGGTAATAAATTCTGGTCCGATTTGCGCAAATCATACCTCTGCGGATTCCCACGGGTGCCCTCTTTTCAGAAATGCATGGGGTTCCCTGTTTTCCATGGTGGCTTGGAGACCCGGGGCCCATATCTGTATGGTGGGCCGGTCGGCAGAGAGTCTGAAATTCTGGTCTGAAAACACACTTGGGGTTACTTGTGATTTAGGCTTTCCCCTTGGCGCCCAGGTAGGTGCACCCACACATGTGAGGTAAACTTTTCATCGGGACACCTGTGGAAACGCGGGACGGTAGGCCATGTGTTGTTGGGGGCATGTTTCAATGGGTGAGCCGAGCGAAGTGTGCGAAAAATGCATTTTTTAACCCACATTTCAGACTTTGGGAGGTGTCTGGGTAATAAATTGTAGGCCGATTTGCGCAAATCATAACTCTGTGGATTCCCACGGGTGTCCTCTTTTTGGAAATGCATGGGGTTCCCTGTTTTCCTTGGTGGCTTGGACACCCGAGGCCCATATCTGTATGATGTCAGAGAGTGCAATTCAGGTGTGAAAACAGACTTGGGGTTACTTGTATTTTAGGCTTTCTCCTTGGCGCCCAGGTAGGTGCACCCACACATGTGATGTACCGTTTTCAGCGGGACACCTGTGGGAACGCGGGACGGTAGGCCATGTGTTGTTGGGGGCATGTTTTGATGGGTGAGCCGAGCGAAGTGTGCGGAAAATGCATTTCTTTCCCCACATTTCGGACCTTGCGGGGGTGTCTCGGTAATAAATTCTGGGCTGATTTGCACAACTCATACCTCTGCGGATTCCCACGGTGTCCTCTTTTCGGAAATGCATGGGGTTCCCTGTTTTCCTTGGTGGCTTGCACACCCGAGGCCCATATCTGTATGATGTGAGAGAGTGCAATTCAGGTGTGAAAACAGACTTGGGGTTACTTGTGTTTTAGGCTTTCCCCTTGGCGCCCAGGTAGGTGCACCCATACAGTTGAGGTACCGTTTTCAGCGGGACACCTGTGGGAACGCGGGACGGTAGGCCATGTGTGTTGGGGGCATGTTTCGATCGGTGAGCTGAGCTAAGTGTGCGAAAATGTGTTTTTTCCCCCCCATTTCAGACTTTGCGGGGGTGTCTGGGTAATAAATTCTGGGTTGATTTGCGCAACACATACCTCTGCGGATTCCCACGGGTGTCCTCTTTTCGGAAATGCATGGGGTTCCCTGTTTTCCTTGGTGGCTTGGACACCCGAGGCCCATATCTGTATGATGTGAGAGAGTGCAATTCAGGTGTGAAAACAGACTTGGGGTTACTTGTGTTTTAGGCTTTCTCCTTGGCACCCAGGTAGGTGCACCCACACAGTTGAGGTACCGTTTTCAGCGGGACACCTGTGGGAACGCGGGACGTTAGGCCATGTGTGTTGGGGGCATGTTTCGATGGGTGAGCTGAGCTAAGTGTGCAGAAAATGTGTTTTTTCCCCCACATTTCAGACTTTGCGGGGGTGTCTGGGTAATAAATTCTGGTCCGATTTGCGCAAATCATACCTCTGCAGATTCCCACGGGTGTCCTCTTTTCGGAAATGCATGGGGTTCCCTGTTTTCCTTGGTGGCTTGGAGACCTGGGGCCCATATCTGTATGGTGGGCCGGTCGGCAGAGAGTCTGAAATTCTGTTCTGAAAACAGACTTGGGGTTACTTGTGTTTTAGGCTTTCCCCTTGGCGCCCAGGTAGGTGCACCCACACATGTGAGGTACCGTTTTCATCGGGACACCTGTGGGAACGCGGGACAGTAGGCCATGTGTTGTTGGGGGCGTGTTTCGATGAGTGAGCCGAGGGAAATGTGCAGAAAATGTGTTTTTTCCCCCACATTTCGCACTTTGCGGGGGTGTCTGGGTAATAAATTCTGGGCTGATTTGCGCAACTCATACCTCTGTGGATTCCCAACAGTGTCCTCTTTTCGGAAATGCATGGGGTTCCCTGTTTTCCTTGGTGGCTTGGACACCCGAGGCCCATATCTGTATGATGTGAGAGTGTGCAATTCAGGTGTGAAAACAGACTTGGGGTTACTTGTGTTTTAGGCTTTCCCCTTTGCGCCCAGGTAGGTGCACCCACACATGTGAGGTACTGTTTTCCTCGGGACACCTGTGGGAGTGCGGGAAGGTAGGCCATGTGTTGTTGGGGGCATGTTTCGATGAGTGAGCCGAGGGAAATGTGCAGAAAATGTGTTTTTTCCCCCACATTTCGCACTTTGCGGGGGTGTCTGGGTAATAAATTCTGGTCCGATTTGCGCAAATCATACCTCTGCGGATTCCCACGGGTGCCCTCTTTTCAGAAATGCATGGGGTTCCCTGTTTTCCATGGTGGCTTGGAGACCCGGGGCCCATATCTGTATGGTGGGCCGGTCGGCAGAGAGTCTGAAATTCTGGTCTGAAAACACACTTGGGGTTACTTGTGTTTTAGGCTTTCCCCTTGGCGCCCAGGTAGGTGCACCCACACATGTGAGGTAAACTTTTCATCGGGACACCTGTGGAAACGCGGGACGGTAGGCCATGTGTTGTTGGGGGCATGTTTCAATGGGTGAGCCGAGCGAAGTGTGCGAAAAATGCATTTTTTAACCCACATTTCGGACTTTGGGAGGTGTCTGGGTAATAAATTGTAGGCCGATTTGCGCAAATCATAACTCTGTGGATTCCCACGGGTGTCCTCTTTTTGGAAATGCATGGGGTTCCCTGTTTTCCTTGGTGGCTTGGACACCCGAGGCCCATATCTGTATGATGTCAGAGAGTGCAATTCAGGTGTGAAAACAGACTTGGGGTTACTTGTATTTTAGGCTTTCTCCTTGGCGCCCAGGTAGGTGCACCCACACATGTGATGTACCGTTTTCAGCGGGACACCTGTGGGAACGCGGGACGGTAGGCCATGTGTTGTTGGGGGCATGTTTTGATGGGTGAGCCGAGCGAAGTGTGCGGAAAATGCATTTCTTTCCCCACATTTCGGACCTTGCGGGGGTGTCTCGGTAATAAATTCTGGGCTGATTTGCGCAACTCATACCTCTGCGGATTCCCACGGTGTCCTCTTTTCGGAAATGCATGGGGTTCCCTGTTTTCCTTGGTGGCTTGCACACCCGAGGCCCATATCTGTATGATGTGAGAGAGTGCAATTCAGGTGTGAAAACAGACTTGGGGTTACTTGTGTTTTAGGCTTTCCCCTTGGCGCCCAGGTAGGTGCACCCATACAGTTGAGGTACCGTTTTCAGCGGGACACCTGTGGGAACGCGGGACGGTAGGCCATGTGTGTTGGGGGCATGTTTCGATCGGTGAGCTGAGCTAAGTGTGCGAAAATGTGTTTTTTCCCCCCCATTTCAGACTTTGCGGGGGTGTCTGGGTAATAAATTCTGGGTTGATTTGCGCAACACATACCTCTGCGGATTCCCACGGGTGTCCTCTTTTCGGAAATGCATGGGGTTCCCTGTTTTCCTTGGTGGCTTGGACACCCGAGGCCCATATCTGTATGATGTGAGAGAGTGCAATTCAGGTGTGAAAACAGACTTGGGGTTACTTGTGTTTTAGGCTTTCTCCTTGGCACCCAGGTAGGTGCACCCACACAGTTGAGGTACCGTTTTCAGCGGGACACCTGTGGGAACGCGGGACGTTAGGCCATGTGTGTTGGGGGCATGTTTCGATGGGTGAGCTGAGCTAAGTGTGCAGAAAATGTGTTTTTTCCCCCACATTTCAGACTTTGCGGGGGTGTCTGGGTAATAAATTCTGGTCCGATTTGCGCAAATCATACCTCTGCAGATTCCCACGGGTGTCCTCTTTTCGGAAATGCATGGGGTTCCCTGTTTTCCTTGGTGGCTTGGAGACCTGGGGCCCATATCTGTATGGTGGGCCGGTCGGCAGAGAGTCTGAAATTCTGTTCTGAAAACAGACTTGGGGTTACTTGTGTTTTAGGCTTTCCCCTTGGCGCCCAGGTAGGTGCACCCACACATGTGAGGTACCGTTTTCATCGGGACACCTGTGGGAACGCGGGACGGTAGGCCATGTGTTGTTGGGGGCGTGTTTCGATGAGTGAGCCGAGGGAAATGTGCAGAAAATGTGTTTTTTCCCCCACATTTCGCACTTTGCGGGGGTGTCTGGGTAATAAATTCTGGTCCGATTTGCGCAAATCATACCTCTGCGGATTCCCACGGGTGCCCTCTTTTCGGAAATGCATGGGGTTCCCTGTTTTCATTGGTGGCTTGGAGACCCGGGGCCCATATCTGCATGGTGGGCCGGTCGGCAGAGAGTCTGAAATTCTGGTCTGAAAACAGACTTGGGGTTACTTGTGTTTTAGGCTTTCCCCTTGGCGCCCAGGTAGGTGCACCCACACATGTGAGGTAAAGTTTTCATCGGGACACCTGTGGGAACGCGGGACGGTAGGCCATGTGTTGTTGGGGGCATGTTTCAATGGGTGAGCCGAGCGAAGTGTGCGAAAAATGCGTTTTTTAACCCACATTTCGGACTTTGGGAGGTGTCTGGGTAATAAATTGTAGGCCGATTTGCGCAAATCATAACTCTGCGGATTCCCAGGATGTCCTCTTTTTGGAAATGCATGGGGTTCCCTGTTTTCCTTGGTGGCTTGGACACCCGAGGCCCATATCTGTATGATGTCAGAGAGTGCAATTCAGGTGTGAAAACAGACTTGGGGTTACTTGTGTTTTAGGCTTTCTCCTTGGCGCCCAGGTAGGTGCACCCACACATGTGAGGTACCGTTTTCAGCGGGACACCTGTGGGAACGCGGGACGGTAGGCCATTGTGATGCCGGAAATGCATCTGAGGGACAGGGCCTCTGAATCCTTGTCCTTTTTCTGTTTTTACCGTGTGTTCTGTCATGTTTTCTGCCCAGGAGTCCATGAGGGACTCCTGGCAGTGCAGCTCTCTTTTGGTTTGGTGAACAGACCCATGGGATACCCTTATGGCACCCATGGGTAGGGGTACAACCCTGTGCCCCTAGTGTATGTTTTTGGGCACCTGTGGGTGGCCCACAGAGCAGGGTATGGGCTGGTGGCAGCTCCATGCTAAACTTGACAGGTGCTCTGGGTGTCCTCCATTTCGGGATACCCAGGCCCTGCCATTGGGATCAGTTGATTCCTGATAGAAACAAGATGGCCCCTGTGGCCTCTTGCTTTCTATTGCCTGTTGTCTTGTTTTTCCCAAAGTCCTGGGAAGCCCTGGCTCTGTCCCTTCCCCCTGGCTGGCTGTTGGGTGGAAGTTCCATATATGGTGTTGTTGTGAAGGCCCAGCTAGACTGACTGGAGCCTTCCCAGTGACTGTATGTTATGGGTACCTCCTGTGGGTGGGACCTGGGTGAATGGAGTGTGTGACCAATATACACTCCTTGTTGTGGTTGTCTGGTTTCTGGCATGAGAGACAAAGACTGAGACAGCCCTGCCCGAAACTGGCCTGAATGCAGTGTGTAGTGTTGAATGGCTGGGTACTTGTCCCAATCCACATTCCTTGTTGTGAGTGTCTGAAAGGGAGGAGTGTGGCCTGAATGCACTGTGTGCCTGATTGGCTGACTGACTGCATGAATGCCCTTCTGTGTGATTGGCTGCTGTGTGTGTGCCAGCAGTGTGGATGAGAGACAGAATAGTATATCTGGGGACCTCTCACCACTGGAAATTGTTCAGAAGCATTCAGAAGCTGAGTCTCCACTCAAGAGTAACTGGATTTGCTGATCCTCGACGTCCAGCTGGAAGAAGAAGACTTGCTGTGGCATTTGCTTCGACGGAACTGAAGGTTGTCGAAATCGTCGAGGACTGACCCGAGAGAGGACCTGGCTAGGCGCCCTCTTCCCGTGCTCCGAGGGACCATCGAGCACCGCTGAATCTTCGCCGAAGCGCCCTGGAAGTCAGACCCTCGAAAGGCTGCCGACCCGAGACGGGACCGCCGAGGAGATCGAAGTGAAGCACCCGGACATCGACGCTGTCGAAGTCCATTGCCGTCGACCAGGGTTCGCAGGTCTGTGTAACCGCTGGAGGCCCGTCGAAGTTGTGTTGCCCCGCCGTGGGAACCACTTGACGCCGTGCCGCCGACGACCGGAGCCGTCCGCTCCTTGCCTAAGAACATTTGCCTTGAAGGACTCCCTCGTCCGCATCGTCGGCCGCTTTGTCCCGCCGGAGAAAGTCGAGGACGACCAACGCGCCGAGGAGAATCCGCCGGTGGGTTTCCCGCCACCTCACGACCCCAAAGACTCGAGCGACTCGACGCCCTTGCTGGGCCACCGTCACCCACAATCTTTGCGGTCCAGAACTAGTGTCGCCGAGGTGCCCCGCACGCCTCTTCCTCGCAGGACGCCGACGTCTCGACGCCGACGAGCACCGCTCGGATCGAAGCCTGCCGCCTCATCGACGCCGTTCTACCTTGTTTGTTGTCGGACGTTCGACGCCCCGTGTCTCCCGCTTGAAAGGGAAGGCATTCAAGAAGGGCCGTCGATTCCCCGACACCGAACACCGAGTTCCTCGACGCTTCTCGACGCCTCTCGACGATCCGTGACTCCTGCTTTAAAGGGGGTCATTCAAGAAGGATCTGTCGACGCCTCTTCGAAGAACTCGACTCCACCAGGTACATTGGGGGGGTAAAAACATTATAGGAGAGAAATAGACTATTGAACAATATATGGACTGGGCTGGTGTTATATCTCTTTATTTTACAGGTTGCCCAGGTGGGGGGATCTCCACACAGAACTGTGTCCAGTGGTAGGGGCCAGTATTCTGCCTATTGTTTCAACCCTCTGTTATCTCTCCTCTCTCTATTGCTGGTTTCCTTCTTATTGATCTGTGTGCCATTTTAACAGTATTGTGAATGCACTTTAATGAGGTCTAATATTAGTGGTACCACTTTAGAATTGTAGATATTTACCATTGCTGATTTTCCTGAGCACAAAGTGCGTTATTGTGATAAGTGTACATAACCCTTGAATATTAATTATATAAAGACTGTGTTTTCAGTAATACAGTGTGTGGACATTCCTTTGTGGGGGCTTGGGGATACACTGTACTTAAGAACCAGCCTGCATCACCTCCTGAGAAGCTAGGCCTTGATTGCTCGTCCATCGTTACCATATTAGAGAATCTTGGCTGGGGTCCTCTGTGCCTCCCCTCTACCATATAGAGAGCGGAAGTACAGACCCCCCTACCGGTCTTGACAAGCTGGTGGCAGCGGTGGGATGCTTATGGTTTTAAGACTCAGTGTATAACCGTGCCACTTACAAAATATCCGCACTTTATTAGATTAAGGTTTGGGTGTGTACCAAATAACTGCATTACAGGCAATGGAGCCCATTGCAAATGGTAAATTGACTCGGATGAGCTTAGAGGCTCTCCAGAGTGCTTGTGAAGCCAGGGAGTTGGACTTTGTGGATAAGTCTAGGGCTGAGCTGATAGCTGCCCTGGTGGACTACCAGACTGATGGTGAAACCCTTGATGAAGGGGGGGATGCAACCAGTGAGGACTCTGCCCCTGGGGTTGTCGCTGAATCTGTTTCTGGGAATGCCACCATTCCTGCTGCCTCTGTTCCAAACCCCAGCAATTCCATGGAACTTGAGTTATTAAGGATGAAATTGGCCTTTGAATATCGCAAGTTGGAAATAGAAGCTGAGCTTAAGAAAGAGGAGCTGGCACAGCAAGTGGAACTCAAGAATAGGGATCTTGCGCTCAAAGACAAGGACACTGAATGTCAGAGAATCCAGCTAGAGAGAGCTAGAGTGGAGACTTCAGCTAGACCAATTGAGAGTGGCAGGTCCCCAGCCACCAAGTTTATGAAAGATTTGGTTGGTGTGTTTGTGGAGGGTTCAGATATCCTCCAATGGATTGAAGCGTTTGAAATGGCTTGTGCAATTCATGATGTAGATAAAAGAGATTGGGCTAAGTGTTTGTTAAGCAGAGTGCCTCAAACTGGATATGACTGTATTCTGAAGCTGAGTGTGGAGGAAAGGGGTCAGTATGAGTGTATGAAGTCTGCTTTGATTGCCAAGTTTGGCAAGACACCTACCCAATACCTTAAAAGGTTCAGGGATTTTAAGAAAAGAGAGAATGTGTCTTGGGTTGACTGGGTGAGTACTGCGCACATGAACATGATGGGGTGGATTGACGGTTACAAGGTGAAAACTTTTGTTGAGTTGTCCCACCTCTTGTTTTTTGAGCATTTTTCTGAAGCCTGTTCACCAGAGCTGCGTCAGTATGTGGCTGACCAGAACATTTTGGACCCCTTTAAGCTGGCTAGGTTGGCTGACAAGTGGGTCTCCCACCGGGTGTCCCCTAAGGACTCCAGTGGGAAGGACAAGGACAAAGAAAAGGGGACCTCTCAGAAAGCTGAGGAGTCCCAAAAGCAATCACAGTCGGGTAAACCAAAACCTTCCTCTCCTAAGACCCAAAAATCTGGTGGGGATAAGTCCTCTGTGGGTGGGAATAAGAGTAGTGGTCCACCTGCTGCAAAGCAGGTTCCCAGTGGTTCCAGTACCGTACCCCGCACTCCTGGCACTTGTTGGGATTGTGGGGCTCTGGATCACAAAAGGGGTGACCCCAAGTGTAAAGGTAAGGCACTTGGAGTACAGGCTGTCAGCCTGACCTACCCTTACCCCGTGGCTGAGGTGGAGGCCACTGTCCTCCCCTCCTCTACAGGAATCACATTTGGTGCTCCGGTAGAGATTTCCTTAGTGTCCCTTGGGGCCTGGGACCAGTACGCAGAAGTACTGGCAACTATCCCGCAGAACACCCGTAGGTTTTTGAGAAGTGTCCTCTTGAATGGCCAGCCTTCTACTGGTTTGAGAGACACTGGGGCAAGCATGACAGTGGTGGACAGGACCCTGCTCAAGCCAGAGGACTATGTAGGTGCTCCTCTGAGAACCACCAGGTTAGCTGGTGGGCCTCCCAAATTATCGCCTGTAGCCCTAGTCACACTCATGATTGGAGACAAGACAGCAAAGCTTCCTGTCCTGGTTCAGGACAATGTCCCTGCTAACATTCTGTTAGGAAATGATCTAGTAGAGTTGGGGTTGATCTCGGATGGTCTTCCCATGACTGCTGCTGCAGTCACTAGGTCACAGGTGACACCGGGTCTGGCTGTGAGTCAGGTATCCGAGCCAAAGGCGAGGCCTAAGGCAAGAAGAAGGAAGACCAAGAAGGCCACCTCTGTGGAGGGAACACCTTCTCTTCCTGCTGTTCCGACAGCACCCAATGGGATCCATGCTCCGGACGGGCTGGGTCCAGCGGAAAACCCAAACTCAACTCCTGTGGGAGAAGAGACAGAAGACTCTCCTGTGGGAGAGGTTCTCAACCCGGAGGATCATCCCGACCTTCAATGCTTGTTAGCTGAAGGGGGACCCTCCCGGGCAGACTTCTGTAAGGGACAGAGAGAGTGCCACTCTCTCGAGGGCCTGAGGAAACAGGCCCTGTCCCAGGCACAAGGTGAAGTGCCTAGGACATTCAAGATTTATTGGGAGGGTGAGCTCCTTGTTAGTGAGCCCACTAAGCCCGAACCTGGTGCCCGCAAGAGGTTGGTGGTACCCCAGGTTTACAGGCCCTTCCTACTGCAGTTGGCGCATGAGGTGCCCTTGGCTGGTCATCTTGGGACCAAGAAGACTAAGCAGAGGCTCTCTGCCCATTTCTACTGGCCACGGATGGGAGTAGAGGTGGAGTCCCACTGCAGGACCTGCCCAACTTGTCAGTTGTCTGGCAAGACTGGAGGCAGGGTCATTGCCCCACTGCAGCCATTACCAGTGGTTGGCACACCATTTGAGAGGGTGGGCATCGACATCGTCGGTCCCCTTGACCCTCCCACTTCAGGTGGACATCGGTTCATCCTGGTCTTGGTAGATCATGCCACCAGGTACCCTGAGGCAATACCCCTTCGGACTGTTACTGCCAAGGTGGTTGCCAGGGCTCTCCTGGGCATTTTCACCCGTGTTGGATTCCCCAAGGAGGTTGTCTCTGACCGAGGATCCAACTTCATGTCTAGTTACATGAAAACCATGTGGAAAGAGTGCGGGGTAACCTACAAGTTCTCCACCTCTTACCACCCCCAGACCAATGGTCTGGTTGAGAGATTTAACAAAACTCTCAAGGGCATGCTAGGTGCTTTGGAAGAGCCCCTAAGGAGGAAATGGGATCTCCTCCTGCCATGCCTGCTGTTTGCTTACAGAGAGGTACCTCAAGAGGGTGTTGGTTTCAGCCCCTTTGAGTTACTCTTTGGACATCCCGTGAGGGGGCCCCTCGCCTTGATCCGAGAAGGCTTGGAAGCCACCCCTCCAGGTCCCGCCAAGCAAGTGGGGGACTATGTGTTAGGCCTCAGGCGGAGGATGACACAAATGATGGGTCAGGCAACAGCAAATCTCAAGGCCAGCCAGGAATTGAATAAGTACTGGCATGACCTGAAAGCTTCGCAAGTGGATTGGACTCCGGGACAGGAAATCCTTGTGATGGAGCCTACCAAGCCTAGAGCTTTGGCAGACAAGTGGACTGGACCCTTCAGGATCATCTCCAAGATGGGCGAAGTCAATTATCTGGTGGACATGGGAGCCTCTGTGGTAGCCCCCCAGGTATTCCATGTCAACAGGCTCAAGCCTTTCCACAGGCGAGCAGAGGTCTCATGTCTCTTGCTAGCTTCAGGGCAAGAAGAGGATGAGAGTGAGCCCCTTCCTGATTTGCTGCATAGCAACCCTCAGGATGGCTCAGTGGAGGGAGTACAACTCTCTCCCGATTTGACAACAGAGCAGCAGAGGGCCTGCCGGGCTTTGCTCCAGCAGTATGCCCCTCTGTTTTCACTGACACCGGGCCTTACACCGTGGTGTAAGCACGAAATTGACACTGGTGACAGTGTGCCTGTCAAAAGCAGGAGCTATCGTATGTCAGATACCGTCAAAAACCACATCCAGGCTGAGGTCGCCAAGATGTTGGATCTGGGTGTTATTGAACCCTCCACCAGTCCCTGGTCCAGTCCAGTGGTCCTTGTCCCCAAGGCAAGTTCCCCGGCGGGTACCAAGGATTGGAGGTTCTGTGTGGACTACCGAGGAGTCAATGCCGTCACCAAAACTGACGCGCACCCATTGCCCAGGGCTGATGAGCTCGTGGACACTATAGGTGCTGCCAAATTTGTGAGCACCTTTGACCTTACCTCAGGCTATTGGCAAATAGCTCTGACGGACCATGCCAAGGAAAAGACGGCATTCTCCACACCTGAGGGACTCTACCAGTTTAGGGTCATGCCCTTTGGGTTGAAGAATGCCCCTGCCACCTTCCAGAGATTGGTCAACCATGCGCTCAGTGGGCTGGAAGCCTTTTGTGTGGCTTACTTAGACGACATTGCCGTCTACAGTTCCACCTGGGAAGAGCATTTGACACATCTGGATAAGGTGTTGCGGGCCTTGAAAAGGGCTAACCTCACTATCAAGGCCACCAAGTGCCAGATAGCTCAGGGGAAAGTTACCTATCTTGGTCATGAGGTAGGAGGGGGTCAAATCCAACCTCTCTCCAGTAAAGTACAGGACGTACAGAACTGGGAGACGCCCACTACTCAAACCCAGGTGAGAGCCTTTTTGGGCCTCACTGGGTACTATCGCAATTTCATGGCAGACTATGGAACCATAGCTGCACCCCTGACAGCTCTAACTTCACCCAAACAGCCTAGGAAGGTTAATTGGACTGAAGACTGTCAGAGGGCCTTTGATGGCTTGAAAGAAAGTCTGTGTAGGGCACCTGTGTTGAGTGCGCCTGACTACAGCCGACCCTTTATCGTCCAGACGGATGCCTGCGACACCGGAATTGGAGCTGTCTTGTCCCAGTTAGATGACAAAGGGAGAGAACATCCTATCATATTCATCAGTAGACAACTCAAGGGTAGAGAACTTAGGTGGGCTACTGTTGAAAAGGAATGTTTTAGTATAGTTTGGAGCCTTAGGCGTTTTAGGCCCTACCTTACGGGGTCCACCTTCAAGGTCCAAACAGATCATAAGCCCCTGAAGTGGCTTATGCAGATGAAGGGTGAGAATCCGAAATTGCTCAGGTGGTCGATTAGCCTACAAGGGCTAGACTTCACCATAGAGCACAGACCAGGGAAGAGTCACGATAATGCAGATGGCCTTTCCAGAAGGTATGTTGACCGTCTGGATGAGGGTGTCTATCCCGTGGGAGATTAGGCACCCTCCACCTCAGTCTGGGGGGGGCGACTGTGATGCCGGAAATGCATCTGAGGGACAGGGCCTCTGAATCCTTGTCCTTTTTCTGTTTTTACCGTGTGTTCTGTCATGTTTTCTGCCCAGGAGTCCATGAGGGACTCCTGGCAGTGCAGCTCTCTTTTGGTTTGGTGAACAGACCCATGGGATACCCTTATGGCACCCATGGGTAGGGGTACAACCCTGTGCCCCTAGTGTATGTTTTTGGGCACCTGTGGGTGGCCCACAGAGCAGGGTATGGGCTGGTGGCAGCTCCATGCTAAACTTGACAGGTGCTCTGGGTGTCCTCCATTTCGGGATACCCAGGCCCTGCCATTGGGATCAGTTGATTCCTGATAGAAACAAGATGGCCCCTGTGGCCTCTTGCTTTCTATTGCCTGTTGTCTTGTTTTTCCCAAAGTCCTGGGAAGCCCTGGCTCTGTCCCTTCCCCCTGGCTGGCTGTTGGGTGGAAGTTCCATATATGGTGTTGTTGTGAAGGCCCAGCTAGACTGACTGGAGCCTTCCCAGTGACTGTATGTTATGGGTACCTCCTGTGGGTGGGACCTGGGTGAATGGAGTGTGTGACCAATATACACTCCTTGTTGTGGTTGTCTGGTTTCTGGCATGAGAGACAAAGACTGAGACAGCCCTGCCCGAAACTGGCCTGAATGCAGTGTGTAGTGTTGAATGGCTGGGTACTTGTCCCAATCCACATTCCTTGTTGTGAGTGTCTGAAAGGGAGGAGTGTGGCCTGAATGCACTGTGTGCCTGATTGGCTGACTGACTGCATGAATGCCCTTCTGTGTGATTGGCTGCTGTGTGTGTGCCAGCAGTGTGGATGAGAGACAGAATAGTATATCTGGGGACCTCTCACCACTGGAAATTGTTCAGAAGCATTCAGAAGCTGAGTCTCCACTCAAGAGTAACTGGATTTGCTGATCCTCGACGTCCAGCTGGAAGAAGAAGACTTGCTGTGGCATTTGCTTCGACGGAACTGAAGGTTGTCGAAATCGTCGAGGACTGACCCGAGAGAGGACCTGGCTAGGCGCCCTCTTCCCGTGCTCCGAGGGACCATCGAGCACCGCTGAATCTTCGCCGAAGCGCCCTGGAAGTCAGACCCTCGAAAGGCTGCCGACCCGAGACGGGACCGCCGAGGAGATCGAAGTGAAGCACCCGGACATCGACGCTGTCGAAGTCCATTGCCGTCGACCAGGGTTCGCAGGTCTGTGTAACCGCTGGAGGCCCGTCGAAGTTGTGTTGCCCCGCCGTGGGAACCACTTGACGCCGTGCCGCCGACGACCGGAGCCGTCCGCTCCTTGCCTAAGAACATTTGCCTTGAAGGACTCCCTCGTCCGCATCGTCGGCCGCTTTGTCCCGCCGGAGAAAGTCGAGGACGACCAACGCGCCGAGGAGAATCCGCCGGTGGGTTTCCCGCCACCTCACGACCCCAAAGACTCGAGCGACTCGACGCCCTTGCTGGGCCACCGTCACCCACAATCTTTGCGGTCCAGAACTAGTGTCGCCGAGGTGCCCCGCACGCCTCTTCCTCGCAGGACGCCGACGTCTCGACGCCGACGAGCACCGCTCGGATCGAAGCCTGCCGCCTCATCGACGCCGTTCTACCTTGTTTGTTGTCGGACGTTCGACGCCCCGTGTCTCCCGCTTGAAAGGGAAGGCATTCAAGAAGGGCCGTCGATTCCCCGACACCGAACACCGAGTTCCTCGACGCTTCTCGACGCCTCTCGACGATCCGTGACTCCTGCTTTAAAGGGGGTCATTCAAGAAGGATCTGTCGACGCCTCTTCGAAGAACTCGACTCCACCAGGTACATTGGGGGGGTAAAAACATTATAGGAGAGAAATAGACTATTGAACAATATATGGACTGGGCTGGTGTTATATCTCTTTATTTTACAGGTTGCCCAGGTGGGGGGATCTCCACACAGAACTGTGTCCAGTGGTAGGGGCCAGTATTCTGCCTATTGTTTCAACCCTCTGTTATCTCTCCTCTCTCTATTGCTGGTTTCCTTCTTATTGATCTGTGTGCCATTTTAACAGTATTGTGAATGCACTTTAATGAGGTCTAATATTAGTGGTACCACTTTAGAATTGTAGATATTTACCATTGCTGATTTTCCTGAGCACAAAGTGCGTTATTGTGATAAGTGTACATAACCCTTGAATATTAATTATATAAAGACTGTGTTTTCAGTAATACAGTGTGTGGACATTCCTTTGTGGGGGCTTGGGGATACACTGTACTTAAGAACCAGCCTGCATCACCTCCTGAGAAGCTAGGCCTTGATTGCTCGTCCATCGTTACCATATTAGAGAATCTTGGCTGGGGTCCTCTGTGCCTCCCCTCTACCATATAGAGAGCGGAAGTACAGACCCCCCTACCGGTCTTGACAGCCATGTGTTGTTGGGGGCATGTTTTGATGGGTGAGCCGAGCGAAGTGTGCGGAAAATGCATTTCTTTCCCCACATTTCGGACCTTGCGGGGGTGTCTGGGTAATAAATTCTGGGCTGATTTGCGCAACTCATACCTCTGCGGATTCCCACGGTTGTCCTCTTTTCGGAAATGCATGGGGTTCCCTGTTTTCCTTGGTGGCTTGCACACCTGAGGCCCATATCTGTATGATGTGAGAGAGTGCAATTCAGGTGTGAAAACAGACTTGGGGTTACTTGTGTTTTAGGCTTTCCCCTTGGCGCCCAGGTAGGTGCACCCACACAGTTGAGGTACCGTTTTCAGCGGGACACCTGTGGGAACGCGGGACGGTAGGCCATGTGTGTTGGGGGCATGTTTCGATCGGTGAGCTGAGCTAAGTGTGCAGAAAATGTGTTTTTCCCCCCCATTTCGGACTTTGCGGGGGTGTCTGGGTAATAAATTCTGGGTTGATTTGCGCAACTCATACCTCTGCGGATTCCCACGGGTGTCCTCTTTTCGGAAATGCATGGGGTTCCCTGTTTTCCTTGGTGGCTTGGACACCCGAGGCCCATATCTGTATGATGTGAGAGAGTGCAATTCAGGTGTGAAAACAGACTTGGGGTTACTTGTGTTTTAGGCTTTCCCCTTGGCACCCAGGTAGGGGCACCCACACAGTTGAGGTACCGTTTTCATCGGGACACCTGTGGGAACGCGGGACGGTAGGCCAAGTGTTATTGGGGGCGTGTTTCGATGAGTGAGCCGAGGGAAATGTGCAGAAAATGTGTTTTTTCCCCCACATTTCGCACTTTGCGGGGGTGTCTGGGTAATAAATTCTGGTCCGATTTGCGCAAATCATACCTCTGTGGATTCCCACGGGTGCCCTCTTTTCGGAAATGCATGGGGTTCCCTGTTTTCCATGGTGGCTTGGAGACCCGGGGCCCATATCTGTATGGTGGGCCGGTCGGCAGAGAGTCTGAAATTCTGGTCTGAAAACAGACTTGGGGTTACTTGTGTTTTAGGCTTTCCCCTTGGCGCCCAGGTAGGTGCATCCACACATGTGAGGTAAAGTTTTCATCGGGACACCTGTGGGAACGCGGGACGGTAGGCCATGTGTTGTTGGGGGCATGTTTCAATGGGTGAGCCGAGCGAAGTGTGCGAAAAATGCGTTTTTTAACCCACATTTCGGACTTTGGGAGGTGTCTGGGTAATAAATTGTAGGCCGATTTGCGCAAATCATAACTCTGCGGATTCCCACGGGTGTCCTCTTTTTGGAAATGCATGGGGTTCCCTGTTTTCCTTGGTGGCTTGGACACCCGAGGCCCATATCTGTATGATGTCAGAGAGTGCAATTCAGGTGTGAAAACAGACTTGGGGTTACTTGTGTTTTAGGCTTTCTCCTTGGCGCCCAGGTAGGTGCACCCACACATGTGAGGTACCGTTTTCAGCGGGACACCTGTGGGAACGCGGGACGGTAGGCCATGTGTTGTTGGGGGCATGTTTTGATGGGTGAGCCGAGCGAAGTGTGCGGAAAATGCATTTCTTTCCCCACATTTCGGACCTTGCGGGGGTGTCTGGGTAATAAATTCTGGGCTGATTTGCGCAACTCATACCTCTGCGGATTCCCACGGGTGTCCTCTTTTCGGAAATGCATGGGGTTCCCTGTTTTCCTTGGTGGCTTCCACACCCGAGGCCCATATCTGTATGATGTGAGAGAGTGCAATTCAGGTGTGAAAACAGACTTGGTGTTACTTGTGTTTTAGGCTTTCCCTTTGGCGCCCAGGTAGGTGCACCCACACATGTGAGGTACCGTTTTCATCGGGACACCTGTGGGAATGCGGGACGGTAGGCCATGTGTTGTTGGTGGCGTGTTTCAATGGGTGAGCCGAGCAAAATGTGCGGAAAATGCATTTCTTTGCCCACATTTCAGACTTTGCGGGGGTGTCTGGGTAATAAATTCTGGGCCGATCTGCGCAAATCATACCTCTCCGGATTCCCACAGGTGTCCTCTTTTCGGAAATGCATGGGGTTCCCTGTTTTCCTTGGTGGCTTGGACACCCGAGGCCCATATCGGTATGATGTGAGAGTGTGCAATTCAGGTGTGAAAACAGACTTGGGGTTACTTGTGTTTTAGACTTTCCCCTTGGCGCCCAGGTAGGTGCACCCACACATGTGAGGTACCATTTTCATCGGGACAGCTGTGGGAACGCGGGACGGTAGGGCATGTTTTCTTGACGGCATGTTTCGATGGGTGAGCCGAGTGAAATGTGCGGAAAATGAATTTTTTTCCCACATTTCGGACTTTGCCGGGTTGTCTGGGTAATAAATTCTGGGCCGATGTGCGCAAATCATACCTCTGCGGATTCCCACGGGTGTCCTCTTTTTGGAAATGCATGGGGTTCCCTGTTTTCCTTGGTGGCTTTAACACCGAGGCCCATATCTGTATGTTGCGCTTGTCTGGAGAAAGTGTCAAATTCAGGTGTGGAAACAGACTTGGGGTTACCTGTGTTTTAAGCTTCCCCCTTGGCACCCAGGTAGGTGCACCCACCCATGTGCGGTACCGTTTTGATTGGGATGCCTGTGGGAACGCGGGACGGTAGGCCATGTGTTGTTGGCGGCGTGTTTCGATGGGTGCGCCGAGTGAAATGTGCGGAAAATGTGTTTTTTCCCCACATTTCGGACTTTGCAGGGGTGTCTGGGTAATACATTCTGGGCCAATTTCCCCAAATCATAACTCTGCCGATTCCCACGGGTGTCCTCTTTTCGGAAATGCATGGGGTTCCCTGTTTTCCTTGGTGGCTTAGACACCTGCGGCCCATATCTGTATGATGTGAGAGTGTGCAATTCAGGTGTGAAAACAGACTTGGGGTTACTTGTGTTCTAGGCTTTCTCCTTGGCGCCCAGGTAGGTGCACCCACACATGTGAGGCACCGTTTTCATCGGGACACCTGTGGGAATGCGGGTCGGTAGGCCATGTGTTGTTATCGGCGTGTTTCGAAGGGTGAGCCGAGCAAAATGTGTGGAAAATGCGTTTTTTTCCCTGCATTTTGGACTTTGCGGGGGTGTCTGGGTAATACATTCTGGGCCGATTTGCGCAAATCATACCTCTGCGGATTCCCACCGGTGTCCTCTTTTCGGAAATGCATGGGGTTCCCTGTTTTCCTTGGTGGCTTGGACACCCAAGACCCATATCTGTATGATGTGAGAGTGTGCAATTCAGGTGTGAAAACAGACTTGGGGTTACTTGTGTTTTAGGCTTTCCCCTTGGCGCCGAGGTAGGTGAACCTACACATGTGAGGTACCGTTTTCATCTGGACACCTGTGGGAATGCGGGACGGTAGGGCATGTGTTGTTGGTGGTGTGTTTCGATGGGTGAGCCAAGTCAAATGTGCGGAAAATGCGTTTTTTTCCCCACATTTCGGACTTTGCGGGGGTGTCTGGGTAATAAATTCTGGGCCAATGTGCGCAAATAATACCTCTACGGATTCCCACGGGTGTCCTCTTTTCAGAAATGCATGGGGTTCCCTGTTTTCCTTGGTGGCTTGGACACCCGAAGCCCATATCTGTATGATGTGAGAGTGTGCAATTCAGGTGTGAAAACAGACTTGGGGTTACTTGTGTTTTAGGCTTTCCCCTTGGCGCCCAGGTAGGTGCACCCACACATGTGAGGTAACGTTTTCATCGGGACACCTGTGGGAAAGTGGGACGGTAGGCCATGTTTTGTTGGCGGCGTGTTTTGATGGGTGCGCCAAGTCAAATGTGCGGAAAATGCGTTTTTTTCCCCACATTTGGGACTTTGCGGGGGTGTCTGGGTAATACATACTGAGCCGATTTGCCCAAATCATACCTCTGCCGATTCCCACGGGTGTCCTCTTTTTGGAAATGCATGGGGTTCCCTATTTTCCTTGGTGGCTTGGACACCCGAGGCCCATATCTGTATGTTGCGCTTGACTGGAGAAAGTGTCAAATTCAGGTGTGGAAACAGACTTGGGGTTACCTGTGTTTTAGGCTTCGCCCTTGGCACCCAGGTAGGTGCACCCACACATGTGAGGTACCGTTTTCATCGGGACACCTGTGGGAATGCACAAAGGGATAACATTTGTTGTGTTTGTGTGGTTTACATAACGATTTGACCCATTTGCTGGTGCCCTTTGACACATAACCCTTTCATTTCCCAATTGTGACCTACATTTAGTTGCTGCTTTAGGCACCATACACTTTTGTAACCTGCACAAATCACCTACCCTTGAAAAGGTCTGCCTGTGCTCTTTCAAAAAATGGATGCTTGCCGTTCCTCATCACATTGGTTTTCCCGATGTACACATGCTAAGTGCGTCTGTTCAGGCCGTGAGCATAAAACTCCTGTGTACCATGGCTCAGTGTTTGGCTTGTGGTATTGCTTGTTTTGTAAAACAATACAAAAAATGTGTGCTTTCCTAACTGCAAGAGCCGGGGGAAGGTAGCGGAGCATTGCTTTTCTCAAAATTCATAGAAGCCATTGCCGTACCAAGCCAACCATGTCCAACACATACCTTTTTTTTGGGTCATTTTCCCGCTTTTTCCCCAATCTATGGCATTTTCCCCTACCTAGTTGTAGCCTTATGTAAAGACTGGTAGGGGGTGCCTGTACTTCCGCTCTCTATATGGTAGAGGAGAGGCACAGAGGACCCCAGCCAAGATTCTCTATTTTTGGTAACGTAGTCGAGCAATCAAGGCCTAGCTTCTCAGGAGGTGATGCAGGCTGGTTCTTAAGTACAGTGTAGTCCCCGAACCTCCACAAAGGAATGTCCACACATTGTATTACTGAAAACACAGTCTTTATATAATTAATATTCAAAGGTATGTACACGATCACAATAATGCACTTTGTACTCGGAAGTCAATGATGATAAATATATACAATTCTAAAGTGGTACCACTAATGTTATCAAATCTCATTAAAGTGCATCAACTGTACGGTTAAAATGTCACACAGATTAATAACGAGGAAACCAGCAATAGAGATAGGAAGGAACGCAAGATGGTTGAAACAATAGGCAGAATACTGACCCCTACCACTAGGCACAGTTCTGTGTGGAGATCCCCCCACCTGGGCAACCTGTAAATAAAAGATATATAGCACAAGCCCAGTCCATATGTTCAATAGTCTCACTTCTTCCTATTAAGGTTTTTACCCCCCCAATGTACCTGGTGGAGTAGAGTTCTCCGACGATGCGCCGACGATCCTTCTTGAGTACCTCCCTTTCAGGCGGGAGCCACGGATCATCGAGAGGTGTCGGCGAACTTGGCGTTCGGTGTCGGGGAATCGACGGCCCTTCTTGAGTGCCCTCCCTTTAAGGCGGGAGTCACGGGTCGGCGAACGTCCGACGGTGAACAGGGTGAACTACGGCAATGAAGTGGCAGCTTTGTTCCTAGCAGTGCTCGTCGACGACAGAGTGTTGGCGTCCTGCAAGGAAGAGGCGTGCGGGGCACCTCGGTGACAATAGTTCTGGACCGCAAAGAGATGATGAAGAACTGTGGCCCAGCAAGGGCGTTGAGTCGTCGGCGTCTCTGCGATCTGTAGGTGGCAGGAAACCCACCGGTGGATGCTCCTCGGCGCGTCGACGGTCGGGCCTTCTCCAGTGGGAGGCAAGCGGATGCCGATGCAGGCGAGAGCGTCCAATGATCAATTGAAGTTCTTAGGCAAACGGGAGCACGGCGGCTCCGGTCGGCGACGGCAGTCGTCGACAGTGGCGGACAACAGTCCGGGTGCTTCTCTTTGGGTTCCGCAGCAGTCCCCGTATCGGGTCGGCAGCCTTTCGAAGGTCTGTCTACCAGGGAGTGTTGGCAAAGATCAGCTGTGCACGATGGTCCCTCGTAGCTCGGGAATAGGGCGCCTTACCAGGTCCTCTCTGGGTCAGTCCTTGGAGGCACAGCAGCTTTCGGATTGTGAAAGAGAGCAACAGCAATTCTTCTCGTCCAGCAGGGCTTCAAGGGCAAGCGTCAGTTAATCCAGTTACTCGTCGTAGTGGACTTCAGCTTCTGAACACGATTCCTAGCAGTGAGAGGTCCCCAGATATACTGTTGATCTTCCATTCATTCCGCTGGGTCACACTCATGCATCCAATCACGACTACGGGCATTCATGCAGGCAGGCAGCCAATCAGGCACACAAGGTATTCAGGCCATTCACTTCTCTCCAGACACTCACAACAAGTTATGTGTATTGGGACAAGTACCGAGCCATTCAACACTCCAAGCTGCATTCATACCGGTTTCAGGTAGGGTTGTCTCAGTCATTGTGTCAACCACCAGATACTAGACACCCACAACACAGAATGCATATTCGTCACACACTCTATTCACCCATGTCCCACCCACAGGAGGTACCCACAACATACATCACCGGGAAGGCTCCAGCTAGTCTGACCGGGCCTTCACAATAACACCATATATGGCATGTCTACCCAACAGCCAGTCAGGGGGAAGGGACAGAGTCAGGGCTTCCCAGGACTTTGGAAAAACAAGGTAATGGGTAATAGAAAGCAAGAGGCCACCGGGGCCATCTTGTTTTCCATCAGGAATCAACTGATCCCAATGGCAGGGCCGGGGTATCCCAAAATGGAGGATACCCCGCGCACCTGTCAAATTCAGCATTGAGCTGCCACCAGCCCATACCCTGCTCTGTGGGCCACCCACAGGTGCCCAAAAACATACACTAGGGGCACAGGGTTGTACCCCCACCCATGGGTGCCCTAAGGGTATCCCACAGGTCCGTTCACCAAACCAAAAGAAAGAGAGCTGCACCGCCAGGAGTCCCACATGAACTGCTGCGCGGAAAACACGACAGAACACACGATGAAAAGCAGTAAAGGACAAGGATACGTTGACCCTGTCCCTCCGATGCATTTCCAGCATCACAGTCGCCCCCCCCCAGACTGAGGTGGAGGGTGCCTAATCTCCCACGGGATAGACACCCTCATCCAGACGGTCAACATACCTTCTGGAAAGGCCATCTGCATTATCGTGACTCTTCCCTGGTCTGTGCTCTATGGTAAAGTCTAGTCCTTGCAGGCTAATGGACCACCTGAGCAGCTTTGGGTTCTCACCCTTCATCTGCATAAGCCACTTTAGGGGCTTATGATCTGTCTGGACCTTGAAGGTAGACCCCGTAAGGTAGGGCCTAAAACGCCTAAGGCTCCAAACTATACTAAAACATTCCTTTTCAACAGTAGCCCATCTAAGTTCTCTACCCTTGAGTTGTCTACTGATGAATATGATAGGATGTTCTCTCCCTTTGTCATCTAACTGGGACAAGACAGCTCCAATTCCGGTGTCGCAGGCATCCGTCTGGACGATAAAGGGTCGGCTGTAATCGGGCGCACACAACACGGGTGCCCGACACAGACTTTCTTTCAAGCCATTAAAGGCCCACTGACAGTCTGCAGTCCAATTGATCTTCCTAGGCTGCTTGGGTGAAGTCAGAGCTGTCAGTGGTGCAGCCATGGTTCCATAGTCCGCCATGAAATTGTGATAGTACCCAGTGAGACCCAAAAAGCCTCTCACCTGGGTTTGAGTAGTGGGAGTCTCCCAGTCCTGTACATCCTGTACCTTACTGGGGAGAGGTTGGATTTGACCCCCTCCTACCTCATGACCAAGATACGTGACTTTCCCCTGAGCCATCTGGCACTTGGTGGCCTTGATAGTGAGGTTAGCCCTTTTTAAGGCCTGCAACACTCTACCCAGATGTGTCAAGTGCTCTTCCCAAGTGGCACTGTAGACAGCAATGTCGTATAAATAAGCCACACTAAAGGCTTCCAGCCCACTGAGAGCATGATTGACCAATCTCTGGAAGGTGGCAGGGGCATTCTTTAACCCAAAAGGCATGACCCTAAACTGGTAGAGTCCCTCTGGGTGGAGAATGCTGCCTTTTCCTTGGCATGGTCCGTCAGAGCTATTTGCCAATAGCCTGAGGTCAGGTCAGTGAGGTCAAAGGTACTCCCAAATTTGGCAGCACCTATGGTGTCCACAAGCTCATCAGCCCGGGGCAATGGGTGAGCGTCAGTTTTGGTGACGGCATTGACTCCTCGGTAGTCCACACAGAACCTCCAATCCCTGGTACCGGCCTGGGAACCTGCCTTAAGGGACAAGGACCACTGGACTGGACCAGGGACTGGTTGAGGGTTCAAAAACACCCAGATCCAACATCTTGGCAACCTCAGCCTGGATGTGGTTCTTAACCGTATCTGACATTCGGTAGCTCCTGCTCTTGACAGGCACGCTGTCACCAGTGTAAATCTCGTGCTTACACCACGGTGTAAGGCCTGGCGTCAGCGAAAACAGAGAGGCACACTGCTGGAGCAAAGTCCTGCAGGCCTCTGCTGCTCGGTTGCCAAATCTGGAGAGAGCTGCACTCCCTCCACTGAGCCATCCTGAGGGTTGCTATGCAGCAAATCAGGAAGGGGCTCACTCTCATCCTCTTCTTGCTCTGAAGCCAGCAAGAGACATGAGACTTCTGCTCGCCTGTGGAACTGCTTGAGCCTATTAACATGGAATACCTAAGGGGCTACCCCTGGGATTCCCATGTCAACCAGATAATTGACCTCACCCATCTTGGAGACTATCCGGAAGGGTCCAGTCCATTTATCTGCCAATGCCCGAGGCTTGGTAGGCTCCATCACGAGGACCTCCTGTCCCGGAGTCCACTCCATTTGCGATGCTTTAAGGGTATAACAGTATTTGTTCAATTTCTGGCTGGCCTTGAGACTTGCCGTTGCTTGACCCATCATCTGTGTTATCCTCCGTCTGAGGCCTAACACATAGTCCCCCACTTGCTTGGCGGGACCGGGAGGAGTGGCTTCCAAGCCTTCTCTGATCAAGGCGAGGGGCCCCCTCACGGGATGTCCAAAGAGCAACTCAAAGGGGCTGAAACCAACACCCTCTTGAGGTACCTCTCTGTAAGCGAACAGCAGGCATGGCAGGAGGAGATTCCATTTCCTCCTTAGGGGCTCTTCCAAAGCACCTAGCATGCCCTTGAGAGTTTTATTAAATCTCTCAACCAGACCATTGGTCTGGGTTGGTAAGAAGTGGAGAACTTGTAGGTTACCCTGCACTCTTTCCACATGGTTTTCATGTAACTAGACATGAAGTTGGATCCTCGGTCAGAGACAACCTCCTTGGGGAATCAAACGCGGGTGAAAATGCCCAGGAGGGCCCGGGCAACCACCTTGGCAGTAACAGTCCGAAGGGGTATAGCCTCAGGGTACCTGGTGGCATGATCTACCAAAACCAGGATGAACCGATGTCCACCTGATGTGGGAGGGTCAAGGGGACCGACAATGTCGATGCCCACCCTCTCAAACGGTGTGCCAACCACTGGCAATGGCTGCAGTGGGGCAATGACACTGCCTCCAGTCTTGCCAGACAACTGACAAGTTGGGCAGGTCCTGCAGTGGGACTCCACTTCTACTCCCATCTGAGGCCAGTAGAAATGGGCAGAGAGCCTCTGCTTAGTCTTCTTAGTGCCAAGATGACCAGCCAAGGGCACCTCATGCGCCAACTGCAGTAGGAAGGGCCTGTAAACCTGGAGTACCGCCAACCTCTTGAGGGCACCAGGTTCAGGCTTAGTGGGCTCCCTAACAAGGAGCTCACCCTCCCAATAAATCCGGAAAGTCCTAGGCACTTCGTCTTGTGCCTGGGACAGGGCCTGTTTCCTCAGACCCTCGAGAGAGGGACATTCTCTCTGTCCTTTACAGAAGTCTGCCCGGGAGGGTCCCCCTTCAGCTAACAAGCATTGAAGATCGGGATGAACCTCCGGGTTGAGGACCTCTCCCACAGGAGAGTCTTCTGGCTCTTCTCCCACAGGAGTTGAGACAGGGTTTACCACTGGACCCAGCCCGTCCGGAGCATGGATCCCAATGGGTGCTGTAGGAACAGCAGGAAGAGAAGGGGCTCCCTCCACAGAGGTGGCCTTCTTGCACTTCCTTCGTCGTGGCTTAGGCCGCGCCTTCGGCTCGGGTACCTGACTCACAGCCAGACCCGGTGTCACCTTTGACCTAGTGACCGCAGCAGCAGTCATAGGAAGACCATCTGTGATCAATCCCAACTCGACTAGATTGTTAACTAACAGAATGTTAGCAGGGACGTTGTCCTGAACCAGGACAGGAAGCTTTGCTGTCTTGTCTCCAATTACGAGTGTGACTCGGGCTACAGGCGATAATTTGGGAGGCCCACCAGCTAACCTGGTGGTTCGCAGAGGAGCATCTATATAGTCCTCTGGCAAGAGCAGGGTCCTGTCCACCACTGTCATGCTTGCCCCAGTGTCTCTCAAACCAGTAGAAGGCTGGTCATTCAGGTGGACCCTTCTAAAAAATCTACGGATGTTCTGTGGGATAGTCGCCAGTACTTCCGCGTACTGGTCCCAGGCCCCAAGGGACACTAAGGAAATCTCTACGGGAGCACCAAAAGTGATCCCTGTAGAGGAGGGGAGATGGGGTAAGGCACCTCAGACATGGGGTAAGGGTAGTTCAGGCTGACAGCCTGTTCTCCGAGTGCCTTACCTTTACACTTGGAGTCAGCCCTTTTGTGATCCAGAGCCCCACAGTCCCAACAAGTGCCGGGAGTGCGGGGTACGGTACTGGAACCACCGGGAGCCTGCTTTGCAGCAGGTGGACCACTACTCTTATTGCCACCCACAAATGACTCTTCTCGTCCAGCAGGGCTTCAAGGGCAAGCGTCAGTTAATCCAGTTACTCGTCGTAGTGGACTTCAGCTTCTGAACATGATTCCTAGCAGTGAGAGGTCCCCAGATATACTCTTGATCTCCCATTCATTCCGCTGGGTCACACTCAAGCATCCAATCACGACTACGGGCATTCATGCAGGCAGGCAGCCAATCAGGCACACGAGGTATTCAGGCCATTCACTTCTCTCCAGACACTCACAACAAGTTATGTCTATTGGGACAAGTACCAAGCCATTCAACACTCCAAGCTGCATTCATACCGGTTTCGGGCAGGGTTGTCTCAGTCATTGTGTCAACCACCAAATACTAGACACCCACAACACAGAATGCATATTCGTCACACACTCTATTCACCCAGGTCCCACCCACAGGAGGTACCCACAACATACATCACCGGGAAGGCTCCAGCTAGTCTGACCGGGCCTTCACAACAACACCATATATGACACGTCCACCCAACAGCCAGTGAGGGGTAAGGGACAGAGTCAGGGCTTCCCAGGTCTTTGGGAAAACAGGGTAATGGGTAATAGTAAGCAAGAGGCCACCGGGGCCATCTTGTTTTCCATCAGGAATGAACTGATCCCAATGGCAGGGCCGGGGTATCCCAAAATGGAGGATACCCCGCGCACTTGTCAAATTCAGCATGGAGCTGCCACCAGCCCATACCCTGCTCTGTGGGCCACCCGCAGGTGCCCAAAAACATACACTAGAGGCACAGGGTTGTACCCCCACCCATGGGTGCCCTAAAGGTATCCCACAGGTACGTTCACCAAACCAAAAGAAAGAGAGCTGCACCGCCAGGAGTCCCACATGAACTCCTGCGCGGAAAACACGACAGAACACACGATGAAAAGCAGTAAAGGACAAGGATACGGAGGCCCTGTCCCTCCGATGCATTTCCAGCATCACACCTGACCTACGCAAATCACCCCTTCCTAAACCTGGAATTTTGTCTACTTTTCAGAAATATATGCCTTTCTGTCCTCCAATTCGGTTTTCCTACCCTTTTCTCCCATTCCATCCATGCATGTCCAATTGGCAAAAATGGGCAAAATTGCCTACCTCTCACAAAATGGTTGATAACCACATCAAAATAATTACTTTTCGTTTCCACTCAACCTGTTCTTGAAAGCCAAGAAATTGGGAAACTCAGCACAGCAAACCATTTGTTCCTAGCTCTTACAAGGAAAAAACCACAGGCTTCTTTGTACATCATTTTATTGCCATTTTTTGAAAAAACCCAAAAGTTTCGCCCTTTTTGCTTATTTTCTCTCACCTTCTACAGCAACCTAGGATTTCTGGGTGGCGTTACAACCACGTACATGTGGGAAAAAAAGGAGCCAAATTTGGCCGCAATATCTCATGTAACAAAAAAGTTACAAGCCATTGAATGGCCACATACCGAAATCACCAAAAAAAGGCCCTTGCACTGGGGGGAAATACCCATGGCAGTTAAAGGGTTAATGGACACGTGTTTAGACGCCAGCCAGACTTTGTCTCCCACTTGGTAGTTGGGGGCCTTTGCTCAGTGTTGATCAGCAAACGTCTTTTGCCGATTCTTAGCTTGAAGTAGGTGTTCAGCTGCCCTTTTAAAGGTTTGAGAAATGGTCATGTGCAAGGTTTTGACTGCTGGCATTTCCAGAGTTGTAGGAACGTCCAACTCAGAAGTACGTGGGTGCCTGCCATACATGGTATAAAAGGGTGTCTGCCCAGTGCTGGTGTGTAGGGAATTATTATAAGCATATTCAGCTATCCATAATAGGTCGAACCAGCTGCCTTCAGCTTGGTGTAACATGCAACGCAGATACTGCTCAAGCATCTGATTTGTCCTCTCAGTTTGACCATTCGTTTGGGGATGGTGACTGGTGGACAGCCGGATGTCGATCTGGGCCATAGAGCAGCATTTTCTCCAGAAGTTAGATACGAACTGACTACCTCGGTCTGAGACCAAAAATGAAGGAAACCCATGGAGCCGTACGATGCCTTCAAGAAATACCTTTGCCAGAGTGGAAGCATTTGGGAGCCCCTTAAGAGGAATGAAATGTGCCATTTTTTAAAATAGGTCCACGACCACAAGAATAGTGTTAAACCCTTTACTGGGTGGTAAGTCAGTAATAAAATCGAGGGGCAACGTGTGCCAGGGTGCTGGTGGGATTTCCAGTGGTTGTAATAGCCCAGTCGGTTTCTGCTTGGATGACTTGTTTTGAGCACACACTCCACAAGATAGGATGAATTGGATAATGTCTTTACGCCACGTGGGCCATCAATAATTTTGTTTTACCTTGGCTAGGGTTTTAGCGATTCCGGGGTGGCCCTCGATCAAGGAATCATGATAACCGGACATGACTTGTTCTCGTAGTTCTTGGTTTGGTAAGAATAAACGATTCCTGAAGTAGGGCAACTGATCTTTCATCATGTAATGTTCTCCTTGCGCACTTCACGCTTGTAATTGCTCCGGACTCATCAGGTTTTGGATTTCTTCATGTAATTCTTTCTGAGTTATGGTTGCTGTGATTCCTAGGAGCTTGTCACTCGGGATGATTGCTATTGGGTCAGGGGTCTGATACCCTTGCTCTTCTACCCCCATACGGGAAAGGGCATCGGCCTTCCCGTTTTTCACCCCTGGTCGAAATGTAATCACGTAGTCATATTCAGCAAAAAAAAGAGCCCAACGTAGTTGTCGTGAGGATTGGGCCTTTGCCGTTTTTAGGTACTGGAGGTTCCGGTGGTCAGTTATTACGGTGATTGTGTGTATGGCGCCCAAGAGGTAGTGCCGCCATGCCTTAAAGGCTGACTTAATGGCCAGGAGTTCTTTGTCTGTGATAGCGTAATTGAGTTCAGGGGGTGTGAATTTACACGACCAGAAGGCAAAGGGTGTAACTGGCCCGTTTCGGGGTCCTTTTGTGAGAGGACGGCTCCCATAGCCATGCTTGAGGTGTCCGTTTCCACCAGGTATGGGAGATCAGGGCGAGGGTGGAGTAAGATTGGGGCAGATGTGAATCTTGCTTTGAGTTCCTGGAAAGCCTCCTCGGCTTCTGTTGTCCACTGGAACTTTTTGTTGCTTTTTCTTAGTAATGACGTAATGTGATGCATGATTTGCGAAAATCCTGGGATGAACCGGCAATAGAAGTTTGCAAAACCCAGCATACTTTGAACCCCCTTGAATGAATTTGGGGATGGCCAGTTCAGGATAGCATCTACCTTATGTACATCCTTTCGGATTCCATTCGGGCTGAGAATAAAGCCCAGGAATTCCACCCCGGAGACGTGGAATGAGCACTTTTCGAGCTTGGCGTAGAGCTGGTGTTGACAGAGTTTCTCCAATATGATTCGGACGTATTTAACGTGGTCCTGCTTTGTTGCGGAATATACTAGGATATCGTCGATGTACACTAGAGCACAGACATCAATCAATTCCCGTAGGACATTGTTCATGAAGTATTGAAATGCAGCAGGCGCGTTGCAAAGGCCAAAGGGCATTACTTGATATTCGTACAAGCCGTAGTTGGTGCGAAAAGCGGTTTTCCATTTGTCCCCCTGTTTTACGCGAACAAGGTGATATTCCCCCCTCAGGTCTAGTTTTGTGCAGATTTGGGCACCTTTGACTCGATCAAGCAATTCAGGGATCAGTGGCAGGGGGTAGCATTTTTTTACGGTAATCTGGTTCAGTGCGCGATAGTCGATGCCCGTTCTCAAGTCCCCCTCCTTTTTCGGTACAAAGAATAGAGGACTGGCTGCTGGAGACTTCGAGGGACGGATGAACCCGTTGGCCAGGTATTGGTCAAGATAGGCTTTCAGGTGCTGGTTTTGAGTGCGTAAATTCGCCCACAAGGGATTTGTGCACCGGGTATCAAGTCGATTTGGCAATCGTATGGTCTATGCGGTGGCAGGGTATTAGCCTGTTCTTTCTGAAAGACATCTTGAAAGTCCTGGTATTCACTTGGTAGGGTACCGATTTCCACAGTCGCAAGCGTGGAGGTTCTGGTGTCTATTGGTTGTTTCTCTTGGCCAATTCTTTTGCTCGCCAATCGATTCGAGGATTGTGAGTTACCAACCATGGCATTCCCAAAATCAACCGTAACTGTGGTGCCTTAATGAGGTCGGAAACGATAGATTCTTGGTGTCCATCCTGGCACAGAACGGTTAAAGCTGCAGTGCATTGGGATACTGGACCAGAAGCTATTTCCGTACCGCCGACAGTGGTAACAGTGTCAGTGGTTGATTTAGGGCGTAACGGAAGCCCCATCTTTGCCGCAAGATCCTGGTCGATGTAATTCCAAACGGCTCCACTGTCTATGTACACTCTTACTGCGTGCATCCGAGATGGTTGTTGGTGATTGATCACTTTCTTCGCTCGACAAGTGGACCCCTACACTTGTCGGGCTGGGGAGTTTTCCGATTCCTTGATGGTATCTTCCTTGTCCGTGGCCCCTACCATCCTCCTCGGTGGCTTCACAGGGCAGTCTTTAAGGAAATGACCTGACCTTCCACAGTACAGACATAACTGCTGCTGTCTCCTTTTATCCCTTTACGCTTTAGTCAAGGGGGATCTGACCCCCCCCGAATTGCATTGGTTTTCCTGAACCTTCCGTTGTTCGGGCAGTATTGTCCTTTGAACGCACATACATAGGGCAAGGGTCGGGTCTGGTTCGATCTGCTCTTCGGTCCTGCAACCTATGATCCAGTTGAACAACAAGGTCAATGAATTCTGAGTAGTCTTTCGGGGGGTTTACTACTTGTGCGAGAACATCCTTGAGCTCCCCCCGCAACCCCTGATGAAATAACATGGTTCTCTTCTCCACTGGCCATTCTGCTTCAACTACGAGTCTGTTGAACGTGGCTATGTATGTTAATAGGTCTTGATTCCCTTGGCGTAGGGACAGAAGTTTGTTGTCTAATGCCTGCCCATGAGTACGACGGGCGAACAGCTTTTCCATCTCCTGCTGAAAGCCCCTGAAGTCATGCAGCAAAGGATCGTCTTGGGCCACAATGGATACAGTCCAGTCTGCGGCGCTACCACTCAGGTAGGATAGCACAAAAGCAACCCGTGAGTGGTCATTCGGAAAGTCCCCTGGCCTACAAAGGAAGTGCAGGCGGCACTGGTTCATGAATGTTGCAAACCTCTTGGGATCCCCCGTAAATCGTTCGGGCGGGGCCAAGGGAAGTGCCCCAGAAAGGGTTATCTGAGCGGGATTGGCTGATGGCGCTGGCATCGAGGACACGCTTCTCGGCAATGGTGCATGCCCTGCTTGTGACTGGAGAAGTTGACGGCGTAAATCATCAGTGTGTTCTTTGGCTACTATCAGCTCTCTCCTCAGGGCGTTGGTCTCCTGCCTGGCTGCATGTACTTTGGAACGTAGATGCCCCAACATGTGGGCTAACTGGTCGGTTTCTGACGTTTCCATGACGCCCAGGTGGATTTTGATGTGAATCTTTGCGTTCTGTAACGCTCACTTGGTATCCACGGGGACGTCACTCAGCCTGTTCTGACCTCTTAGGACCTCGAACCCTTCCCTGGAGGCTATTCAACTGGAGACTGGGCCTGAAACACAGGATTGGTAGAGTTTAACTCCCTATTGTCTCTTTATGCTTGAACCCCTTCTTCCCTGGGGTCAACCATTCCCTTTGATCCACAGCTCACCTTGTTTTCTTGGATAGTGTGCTCTCTGTCCTGCTTTCAGTGCAGGGGCGCGTTGATTGATGCGGGCTCGTTGCTGCCTAGTTACTTCACTGGCAAGAGTCCGACAGGTAAGTATAATGAGTCTTTTGAACAGTTCTCTAACTTCATTCCTTTCCTTCCTTACATGAGGCCAGCGTCCGGGGATGGTGGCGTGCTGCTGAGATGAGTAGCGCTGAAGGTGAGTGAGAGCGCAATGCGCGATGCACCCCTTTCGTATTTGTATTGAACTGAGTTCTTTTTCTGTGTCTTTTAGGTGCCGCGACGTTTTCAGCGTGGATGCCAGTTATGAAGAACAAATGTGGTGAGTAAGCGCGGTATGCAGCGCCACTAGATGTTTCCACACTAACCTGGAGTGTCTTTTCCCTCTTGCAGATGGATGAGAAGTTACGGAGACATGGATCCCCCAGATCGGCTGGGATTCAGGTAAGCGTTTGAAGCTCGAACAGTATTTAAAAATAAGCAAAGATTTGCAGAATTCTTACTAATGCCTTTTTCTGTCTTTGCCTGTCATGAAGGGTCTTAGTGGAAAAGGTTTTACAAATCTCGCATTTTTTAATGTCATGTGGGTACAGACAATAAATGCAATGCTCGTGGGGGTCCTTGTAGTAAACCAATTTCTTCTTGCACCTCGTGCAGTCCCTGAACAGGGAAGGCTTCCTGACAGCCTGAGGTGCCTCCATTTCTGAAGAGAAGTTCAGTCGACGATTTTGAGAGGAAAACAACAAGTTTTGCCACCAAGGTTAATTGGGAAGAAAGCCCCTAAGAAGGGGAACAAGATGGAATATATTTTACAAATATATTCCACACAAAAGTAGAAAGAATTTGAGAAAGCTCAGAGAGCTTGAGGATTCCCTGTGTCTGATAGACTGCGGTGAAAAATCTGAAGATGGCTGCCGGGGGCGGAGCTTAAGCCCTGCCACCTCATTGGCTGGGGCCATAAAGGACCAAAGTGAGGTGGAGGGACTACACAATGAAGTGGCTCATAGGCTATAATGGGCTATGTACATGCACTGCTAGGTGGCAGTGTGTATATATATATATATATATATATATTTTTAAAAAAAAATTATTATTATTTAATTTATCACCGAGGATTCCCAGTCTGACGACGGGGAATGTTCAAGCATCTGAATCTATGAAAGATCCAATGCTGGAGAAATGCGGTGAGTAAGCACGGTATGCAGCGCCTCTAGATGTTTCCACGCTAACCTGGAGTGTCTTTTCCCTCTTGCAGATGGATGAGAAGTTCCGGAGACAGAGTTCCCCCAGAGTGGCTGGGATTCAGGTAAGCGTTTGAAGCTCGTACAGTCTTCAAAAATAAGCGAAGATTTGCAGAATGCTTACTAATGAATTTTTTCTGTTCTTTTCCCTTTTTCTTAGGAAGCGGCGTGCCGGGATGGGAATGACACTGCCGAAGATGCCCGCAGAACAGAAGGAGCGATGAATGATGGGCAGAAGTGCTGCAAGGTAAGGCTGTTCCTAACGGTGTTCTTGTTCTTGCAGGAGCTGAGCGCAGAAGAAAGATGCAGGCCTACTGGAGACCGATCTGAACACGGTGAGTGTCACGCTGCAGGTGCAGGAAACGCAAAGCATATTTCTCAGCCTGGGCGTGGCTTATATAGTCTCTGGGTATCCCAGGTGTCTCTGGGCTGAACCACACCCAAAAGACTAGACTGCACATGCAGTTCTGGGAACCGAAATATGTGGGGGCATCCATCTTGTCCCCATCAATGCACTGCAAGTCAAATCCCCAATGTTATCCTATGGGAGTGAGTGAGTCTGGCGCCAAGTCTGACTCCAAGTGGGTCTTTGGAGAGATGGAGAGGCCCTTGAGGGCCATGTAGGTGATTGTGGACTGGCTCCAGCCTGACATCTTGGAGGGGTGGGGACATGAGGGGCAGGAATCATGACAGGTAGTGAATCACTAAATTGAAATGTATCTGAACATGTTGGAAATCCCGGTGGGAGAGTTTGCTTAAATAATATGACCCTGTGCATTCAGCATGCAGGCTGTGATAATAATCCCCTTCTAATGTGACTGGCTCTGATACGATCCTGTTTGCAAGTTAGAAAGCCCAGATTCACCTTAAAGTGTAGGATTTCAAGTCAAAATAAACCTCCTTCTGATCTGAAACGGCCCGCCGGTGTTGGTGTGTAGTAACATGCGCATCCTAATCCCCTCAGTCCATGATCGCGTATATATTCTCAGTGTCCAGTGCTCTGATAATACAAAGAATAGTGTAATAAAGTACATGTGGATGTAGTAAAGCTGGACTCGAGACATAGACCTGCTGTGGAGTCATTGTGTTTGATACAGGCAGCTTTATTTACATAGTTACAATCGTACATCATCCAGTTTCTCTTGACGGTATTTACAGTAGAGAGGAGACAAGACATAAGTGTAGAGCAGAGAACCCACCGGTCATCCTTCTCACTCCAGCTCAGGCCCCCAACTGACACTCACAGAACATTCACTCACAGATGCACCCAACATTCTCCTGAGCTGCATTCATGCATCAACATTCTAACATCAAGCACTCCAGGCCAGTGACATAAGACAAGACTACATTATAACATCTCCCTTTCATGCCCTGACACACCATCACAACAAATAGGCTCCCTATACGTCAGTCTGTGTGAAAGTTAGGGCTTACCTACAAAGTGTGTGTTCTGTCTCCTCGCATCGGCCAAGTTCAGCCTCACTCGTACATGGCTTTATGCGTTGCTATAGTAACCCATTGTGCTTTTTCAGTTTAATTTTCTCCATAATGCATTGCAAAACTCCCGCGCCATCTTTTGGGTTCCCGAACTCGGATAAAACACTGTTTATATGCATATTTGCCCATCATTGTATTTAGTTGCAAGTTTGTTCGAGCTATCATTGTTTCTAAAATATACAGAAATTGAACACGCAACAAACTCCTGATTCAAAATATTAGTGCCTAAAACAATGGGCCTGTCCATGGGTGTATGAGCCTATAATGGAACATAATGGGCCTCATTACTAGGTTGGAGGTAGTCATAGCGCCATGACTACCTCCAATACTGGTACTGTGTCCGGTCCTGTTCAATGGGGACTTACCAGTCTATTCCGACCTTTGCGGGACCGGTAAGTCCCCATTGAAAAAGCCACTCCCCATTCCCATTTCAGCCCCCTTAGGGCTCAATGGGAAGGTGCTAATAACGGTACTGCAAATTGCGGTACCGTTATTAGCTCTGAAGTCCCTTAACGGGTCCCTTCCATAACGCCTGGTAAAACCAGGTATTAAGAAAGGGACCCGCTAAGGGACCTCGTAGAAGGGCGGTAAGGGATTACCGGCACCGGTGCCCTTACTGGTGCCGGTAATCCCTTACCGCCCACCTCGTAATGAAGCTTAATAAGTGATGGGGCAGCTTCTCCTCTCATAATGTGTGAAAAAATGTGGAAAGAGTATGAAAAGACAATCATTATGTTCGCCATTAATTTTATAGTATCCAAAATATATCCCAATGATGAATGGTACCAAAAAAATGTGAATTGCGAAAGCTGGATCTGCCAAATGAGGGAGAGTATTGTAATCAGATACGATTTTTATTATTATTGACCCAGTATAAGCTGTACATTGTGGTATAGCGCTCAGTCGCTAAAGATATGGGTGTCAAGGTTATAAATGGAGAGTTTTTAGGCTAAACAAATGTGAACCATACAAATCACTTGCGCATTTTCAGAAAAACCTCTATAAAGAGGGGGATGTACAAGTACAGTTAGCTAAATACCTTGATAGCAAAGAGTGGGCAATGAATATAATTCAAGATACTCTTTTGTCAGCAATCACCCAAATATACAGGTACATTGTACTGAATACCTTAGTAGCAAGTAGTGATCAATAAGATAATTTGAGATACTCTTTTTCAGCAATGGCCCATAGAATGTGCAAAACCTTCCATATGAAAAAACGAAATAGAAATTTGAATTCAAACCATACAAATGGACAATAACATTGTGGATGTATAGACACACCCATTGCTTTGCTCAGGCAGATTATATTCACTGACTCTCATAAAAAATCCACCATTTCATTGTCCTTGTTTAATGCAAATTCGATCATGCGAAATGTACAAATAAAGCGGTCCTCCGCTTGACGTAATAAGGTTTCCCTGTTTCCTCCTCTTCTTCCCAGTACTACTTTCTGTAAACCCACAAATCTGAGGTTCTGCTTCTCTTCCAGTTGATGATGTAGCTGCCAGTGTTGGGCTAGTGGTAAGGATGCATCCTGGTTTCCAATTGCTGAGAAATGTTCATGAATTCTGGTCCTAAGTTCTCTAATGATACTCCCACTATATAAGTGTTGGCATTTGCAAAAAATACCATAGACAACGTATTTGGTTCAACAATTGATGTCACTCATGATTTTCATTTTCGTTCCTCTTATATCCTGAAAAGTTGATGTGCTTTCATGTGCAAATTTACATAGCATATGTGTTCCACATTTCCTAAAGCCCATTGGCGTATATGGAAACCAAGATCCAATGTTTTTTTTTCGGTAGTTGGGGGAGTAGTGACGGACTCAAGTTCATTTTGAGTGTTTTGGCTTTTCTGAAAATGATTCTGGGTTTCTCATCAATATGTTTTTCCAGATGTTAGTCACATTTCAGAAGATACCAATTTTTAGAAAGAATTTTCTTGATTTCATAATCGTTATCACAAAATGAGGTTATGAAGCATACTTTATCCATATCAATTGTTTGTTTCCTTGGGTTGGGTATGATTGCTTGTTCTCTTGTCATTTGACTTGCTTTCCCGTATGCTTCCTGGATACATCTGTGATTATAGCCTCTTTGTCTAAACCTTCTCTTTAGTAGTTCGCATTCCTGAAGAAATTAATTGTTGTTTGCACAATTTCTCCGTGCCCTGATGAACTCCACTTTGGGTATGTTCCGTTTAACTGACTGGTAGTGACAACTACTGGCATGAAGTGTTGAGTTTGCTTCTGTCGTTTCCGATATGTTTTAGTTAGTAAGCGGTCTCCTTCTACATAGATGGTAAGAGCCAAAAAGTCAATATTTGTACTGTTTACTTGTCCTGTGAAGTGTATCCTAGGACCCAAGAAAGTTGGCATAGACAAAACCAGAAACTTTTTGCATATTACAAATACATCATGTTCAGTTTTGTTTCCAACTTATTCCCATCGAGACGTCAAACATTTTTATTTTTAAGACAATTTGATTTTGACAGTTTAAGAATAACAATTTTTGATGGATTGATTTTCAAGTTATTGAGATACATATATTGGTCAAATGCACTAATTAATCTTTGTAGCCCGATAGGGGTAAAATCGAATAGTACAAAGTAATCTACATAGGCGGTCCATGCTATTTTTAAACCTCCAATCTTGGGTGGAACAAAAGAGGCTTCCTCAAGAGTCCCAACCACATCAGCCACATACAAATTGAATAAAGTTGGTTCTAGTATGCAGCCTTGTCTAAGACCATTGGAGGTTAGTATTGGCCTTGTTAGTCGTCGCTTAGAGTTAAGCCTCACCCATATCCGTGACTCAGCATGCAAATAAACCAAGATGCTTAACAAACCTCGTGGGATACCTAATTTGTCAGGTTTTTGCCACTCTGTACGTCGATCCACACTGTCAAAAGCCATGGATAAATCCGCGGATTTAGAAAAACAGGACTGGCATTGGTTTCCCATGCCAACCCCTGCAAGCTGCACATTAATAGACCGCCACACTCTGTCCCCATTGAACGTCTGAAACCAATTTAATGATAATCCAGGATTTTGTCTTCAACACACCAAACTTCAATATGTTCTAGCAATATAGAAGCAAAGATCTTGAAGTCAGCGTCCATTATTGCTATCGCCCTGGAATTTACCAGGTTAGTTTGTATGCCCTTTGTTATAAATTGGAATCACGTGGGAAGTCTTCCAACTCTCTGGCATTTCCTTAAACAACAGAATGTCTGTAAATAAGACGTTTAGGACCTTAGACCATAGTCAGCATTTTGTTTTAAAAGGACATTAGTTAATTGATTGGGACCCCCAGCTCTAGATGAACTCGCCTTCATTATCATCCTTAAAATAGGTGCAGTAGAGATATTAAAGTTCTACCTTTTGTTAGTAATCTCCTTCAGACTATAGCTGGTTAACCCTTCTGTATACATACTATGAAAATGGCCTATCAAGATCTGGTCAGGGATGGGATTTGTTTCAATGGAGCATTGATTATTTTCTAATTTATTAATCTTAGCCCAGAAAGCTCTAGAGGAGTTATCTCTAAGGGCCACCATCATACACTCACAATCATGTTGGTATAACTGGTGACAATAAGAAATTAGCCAATTTGTTTGATGTTGTTTCATTTTATTTATCAACCTTTCGGTTTCCGCACTCCACTTGTGATCCCTCTTAATTGCTCTGATCTTATTACAGAGTAATTTCCTTTTTTCCTGGACCTGATAGTCAAAATTATGTCTGTGGATCCTTTACATTCGTGCTTACTATAAAGTTAGACATAGGGGGTCATCACGTGTTTGGCAGTAACCCTTAAATGCGGCGGTAATGCTATTACCGCTACATTTAAGGGTCTGCGAAATCACCAGCTCTGAGCTGGTGGTAAATGCGCTGCAAATTTTCAGATTTTCAGTGCAATTACCGCACAGTAATACCGGCGACGGTAGTAGTGCCGAAAATTCCCCATTGGGCCCACTGAGGAATGGGGAATTCCCGTTCTACTAAACCCGTGATCCGGCGCTACTAGCACCCTGGGGTTTGGCGGAAACGCTATTAGCCCTGGCAGTATCCCAGTGGTAATACTGCTGGGACACCGCCTAACTCACGATGAGGCCCATAGTATCAGTGCTATCAGTAACTTCCCCACAGAAGGCAACACTCAATATGGCATGATCACTGTATTCATTAAATTGTACATCGGCTTTGATGATACTGTCGAATACCATTTTACTAACAAATATATAATCAATGGTTGATGAAGACCCACTCGCAGCCCAAGTCGGGGAGTCCATCCACACATTAAATAGACCCCAACTTTCAACAACAGTACTCCATTTGCTCCCCCCCCCGCTGCCTCTTATGTAGATGGTGCGAAGCCTGCGGGAATTTAGCACTCTGCCGCTCCTTATTTTCTGAGGTCAAAACAATATCAGTAAATGCCTTAGTATTACAATCCGCTGCTACAATGATGTTCCCCCCGGGTTAGTGCAAAGCCACTCTTCGACTTTTTTGCTAAGTGTATGCAACACTTCATCCAGATTATCAGTGGGAGGCCAGTAAATGTTTATCAAGAGAATATATCTCCTATGTAGGAAAGAATCGACCACCAGAGACACAGCAAGGAAGCATCTGGTGATCAGCCATATATCTAATTTACGAAAACCATGTCTATTTCGTGTGGCAACAACTAGTCCACCCACTGCTCTGCCTAAAGTCCCTTGCACTGCAGCTCGGGTCTAAATGAGTCCTTCTTCTTACTCCTTGCAAAGCCTTCAGATGATCAGATAAGTGAGGGGCTCAGCCCTCTTTTAAAGCCAAACGGGGTCCAGGAATTGGTGTAGGCCAAGCCTAATTTAAGTGAGCCAATCCTGGATCTCCACCAACACTCTTCAGTGATGCTTCACGTCAGAACCGTCAGTGCGCTTGGCAGCAGACAGGGGAAGGATGAAATATACTTTTAAGTCCCACCCATCTTCCTGTCTGCTGTACATCAAAGTGTCTCCTTAATTAACTGAGCCCTATGCGGCTCTTGATCACAACATGGGCCTCCTTTGAAATAGGGGGTTGCAGGCAGACTTTCGTCTCCTACAATTCACGTATTTCTCTGCTCTAAAAGGAGTGGTTCCAGACAGAACATTACCTGCCCTTTCATACCAATGAGGGGATTAGTACCAAGTTGACACATTGCATTATAAAGAGGTGTTGGCATCTGGTCTCCATTGTCACTTCCTGCACCCATGCCCTCCGTGAGGCCTGCTAGTTAACATTCTTCAGCATTCGCCGCCACCAGCAAGGTTTGACAATGGAGATGCAAATCCATGGGGCCTTGAAATTCTAATCAGGCTGCCCACAGCCAAATGCTTTTGATGTACCCACGGCTGTCAGGTGTAAGCTACACATGACAGGGGAGGTTGGCGCTGGTAAACTGTGTCCTCCCAGAGCACAAGACTATTTTTCTGCTGTGCGGTGAGAGTGGAAAAAAGGTGCAGGAATGGCCCCACATATTTTCGGGGGTTGTTCTCCAATCATTCATTCTTTGAAATAAAAAAAAAAACAGGCGAGCGCACTCTTCCCGTGCGGATGGTCGAATCCCTCAAACCAGCAGCTATCCAGGAATCGGGTTACAGGGCTATGCGGGCCAAACATTATCAGTTGCTTGGCGCTTCTACCATCTATGTCCATGATACGCGTGAGAAGCACGCTCAAGCCAATCACGGCGATTTCCACATTGTTTTCCCAAAATTCTGGTATTGCTTTAGAGAGGGCATCATTACGGGTCTGACGGTAATCGTGCCGGTGCTACCGGCAGGTTGCTGCAAGACCCGTAATGATTTACCGGCAACCAACATCCGGTGCCACCGGGGGATTACAACCGCGGCGGCCCAGAAAGTAAGGCGCTGGTAAAATATTGTTCCCCATTCCCATAGAGTCCCATAGGACTCTATGGGATTGGGGACCACGGAAGCACCGGCACCGTTAATAACGGTGCCGGTGCTTCCGTGGCGGTCTGCCTACCTCGGTGCTGTGCTCTGGCAGCCAGACTGTAGTATACCGGTCCGGAAACAACGGTGCCAGTAAACTTACTGGTACCGTTTTTTCCAGACCGGCATACCTGTAATGAGCCCCAGTGTTTCTTTTGAACTGCAATTTTTCAATCAAGATACTTAAATACAACACCACCCCAACAGTCATCCAGCAGCAGACTCCCAAACTCCCCGAGCACTGCACTCCATCTCTCGTTCAGCCCCATATATCCACTCTCTTTTCAACACCAAATAGAAAATATAGTTGTGTTACGCAGTACTACCCCAGACACTGGACATAAATCACCACGGGAAAGCTATGTCCTCTGCTTTCAGCTGCCCACCTTTCACCGCAGCACCGAAAACAGCTCCTGTTGCAGGGAACTGTTCTTGCAGCATAAGGGTGATATAACAAACGTGTCGCGATGTGTAAAAACAAAATATATTTATCGGGGAGAATCAACAGCTACAATACCAGGGTATGCCCAGAGTAAAAAGGTCACTGCTTTAATCTAGCAAAATAAGTAAATTCCAAAGACACAGATGAATTTTGCATAGCCACACAGACAATGACAGGCTAAAGCTGCTGGTTCTAAGCTTACTGAATCTATACGCAGTATTTGGTAAAGCCCTTGATAAAGCCACCGAAAAGAAATACAATTAAATAGAATAAAATCGGAGGCAGTAGAATAATGAGTTTAGCTACAACTTGAGGGAGCGGGAGAGGGGGTGCCTAACGCATTGTTTGCCTCCAGCCTGTAACAAAATGGAGCGAGCTGCTCCATGCAGCTGGGAGCACCCAGGGGTACGGGTCTCTGTAAATAGTCTGTTTGTGTTAGGAGGGGCCCAGTACAGCCTGAAAGCATGTGTGGATAGAAGAGCAGCGTGAGTGGCAATGGAGTGTGTGCAGAGGTGGGTGTGGGTGATAGGCTGTCAGCTTGGTTGTCTGGGGTAGGTGCATGTGGAGGGAGCAGACAGCCTCGGGTTAGATAGCCGATTTGGGCAAGAACCCGACAAAGCGAGGGACGGTTCGTAACGTATGGTGTATTCAGCTTAGTCTGCAGCATGCTTTTGATTTAACTTAAGTTAATTTGTTAGACGTGTGTTGGTTTCTCAGACAGTGGGGGACTTTCTCAAGGCGATTTAGCTGATATGATCATTGCTGTAAGAGCTGGAAGGCCAGAAGGCCGACAAATCCAAGACTGCTTCAGTAGGTGGGCGGCTGGGTCGGGCTGGGGCACAACCATATACAGGCACCAATGAAAAAAGGGGCCAACAGTTGCAAAAGGCAATTCATTCCTTTTGTGACAGAATGTTTGAGTAGTACCCAATGTGGATGTTTTTGATAAAATGTAATGCAAATCGTGCATTTAAAAGAATAATTCATTAACACTGGTCAAAACTACTAGCTGCATGGTGAAGTAACTTATCAAACTGGCCTAAATGGCCCATAAAAGTGGCCCACTTTAACCCAAATAACTGACCCACAAACACAATCACAAAGGCATTTTATGTCCTTGGTTCGGGTATTGTCCTATTGGTCAGTCCAAGCTTAGTGGGCGGGTAGGAAAGTGGGAAACTCACAGCATTTTTGTTGCCTTATAGTCCCGGGTCTTGTGTGCTCGGGGCTGGGAGCGGCGGGGGAGGCAGGCTAATCTAGCTGGACCCATTTTCAGTGGCACACGAATACACTTTTCCCGGATTTGCAAAATATATTAATCGCAGTAGGCAACACAGGGACATTTACTGGGATGCCTTCATTGTCTCTTTGTCAACCAGGCTACCCGTCTCATGCCCAATCAGGGCAATTGTAATCCATTTCCGAGAGCATGGGTCAGTGGCAGGGGTTGTCTAAGGGCCGCATAAGAAAGAAGCGAGGTGAGAGGGAGGGCTCGATTTCTCACAGTCACACCACACTCACAAAATGCCACGAAGAAAGGCTGTTTTTGATAGATGGCGTTTTAATCACCACGTTGGAAGTCCTTGGGCTAATTAACAAGACGTCAAGTGCCAGTCATTTTCTTAATGTAAATGGGCCTTCAACTGACAGCTTCTGAGGTGGCAACGATGTCACAACAGTAATGAGAGGACAGTGTTGCTCTCCATAACAACAGTAATCAGAGGACAGTGTCTGCTGCCGTTGAAGACGCGCTTATTTTATGGGGATAACTATTGCCTCGTGGTTTCCTTTTAAAAATATGTTAACTCCATCTCATTACAAGGCCTACTGCATGTAACAACATATGATAGATAATGCTATCATTAACATTGTTAGTGGTAAGTCTGATGTGCTGTTTGCGTAGCACGAGCTAAAGTAAATCTTGGTTCAACCAACACCTACTGCGAGCTGTTTCCACGGCCTCACTAACTTCTAGCGGATAGCTGGTGGGTTTGTAGGAGGCAGGACAAGGGCAGAAGGAAACCCCATTCAGACACTTGTATGGATTATAAAATTGGCCACATTTATTGCACTCAGGAAAAATCGTGAACAAGCGACCTCCAAAATGCGACCCATAATAGAAACAAACATTAAAACATTAAATGCATCAACCATCAACATCAAAAACTCAAGGCATGTACTTTTCCATTCCCGACAGGTGGTCCAGGTGGACCCTAAACCCCGCCCCCAGGAGGGGGGTGCACAGCAGTGAGGCCCCCAGGGGGTTGGGGGTAGGGGGATACCAGGAGGCACCGTACTTGGCGCTGGCACAGACTGCCACCTGATCCTGACGCCCCAATCCCCTACCGCCAGGACCCCCACTGGCCTGACAAACCTCTTCGTGGGAGGCATCCTTGCCATCGCAACTGTACCTTACCGACCCGGGGTCCCCTAGAAGGGACAACTGAGTGTTCATATGGTTCTCCCCCACTTGCCACATGTGACGAAAGTGAGTCCTCCCCCCACGGCAGGGGGGGGCTAGGTTGGTTGGGCAGGGCATGAGGCACCAAAACGGTAAGGGAAACTGGGGTGCTGCCTCTGGCAGCAGCCCCTGACTGGTTGGGGGCAGCTGGAGCTTGCCCCAGGGTTTTGATGGGGGAGCTGGCGGGGGGTGATGCTGATGAAGTGGGGGTTCTCCCAGCCCTTTAAAATGGGTTAGCAATACCTTAGAGATGGATGGTGGATGCAGAGTTTACTCAGGCATCAAAAATAGAAGCAACTCAGGTAGGTGGCAAAAGATATTGTTTTAATATCAATTATCTAAAACAGGAAGTACAACGGATATCAACAGACATTCCTAATCATGATCTCTCTCGAGATTTCTCAAAGCATTTCCTAAAAAATTACAATCTTCTAGTAGAAAATCATCATAGGTGATGTTTAACCTGCGTATCACTAACGTCATCCTATCTGGCAAACTACATAAACCTAATGGTGAGTGTGATAGGTTCTACAAGGATCATCTAATTATACAATCCATACTCATTTAGGGCAGTGGAACAATGTGATTTGATTCTTAACATCAGGTGGGGCAACTAAGCCCTTCCCATAAAATGTGTAACTATGAATGTCACTAAGTATACAAAGTCTAATTGGCTATACAAATATAGGACCCTTGATCATGCAGTCCTCTATCATTGGTTACTTTCTCACATCCGTCAGTACCTTCCTAACCTACGTTAGCGGCACGCAGGCTGAAAGTCCAGGTGCAGATGAGCTAGTCTTATCCATAGCTTCCCACCAATTAGCATATCCATCCATCATCACCTCAGTGGTCCACTGTCAAGTTGGTCTTTGAACTTTGCCTTGAGCATGTTCTTTGCTCCAGGGAATTCAGGGGAGTGAAGGCACACTCTGCCTTCGTGTGTAGTTGTGACCATCATACTCGTCCAACTTCTTCTTCCCACGTGACTAAAGACCATGAAATTGAGATTTCAGTGTATTAAAGCACTATTCTTTAATAGATCTCTGACGCCTTCTTTGTTGTTTTTGTCCATTCATTCTGAAAAGGAGCTTGGTTCTTTCACACGATTTGTATTCAATGCCAGCTCACCCCAGTCTGATCTCGCCTTTCTGAATTTCGCCTATAATTCACTTATTTTCTAACTGCGCCACACTTGGAAAAGGGAAAAAACAGACTTCCTTCTTTTGCTCACCTCTGCTATCATACATAGTGGGAACATCCATCCTTTATTGACTCCAATATATGTATATAAGTATTATGTATATGTTGGTGTATGCTGCAAACTATTCACTATACAGCTAGCCTTTAAGAATACTTCACCTGCTTGTGTTTCTTTGCATGTGTACACGTGTGAAGTAGATTGATATCTTCATTGCTTCTGTAGCATACGTTTCTTCATCTTGATCCCAAGATGTCATGTATCTGGATACTTTCTTGATGATTTATAGAATTGTCTGCATTCTCTTGTACCTGCATCTCTTCTCTATACATCAACTTTGCTCTGTATGATGGTGGTGGTGATGTCACCATTATTCTTCATAAGTCAACCATCCTGTTTCTTCTGGGATTTCATTCAGATGACCATCGTATATTCTCGTATGCAAGTATGGTTTCCTCAATGGGTACCTTGCCTCCCAGATTCTCCTTGGTATCAGTATTTTCACTGGTACCGCAGGTGTCTCACACTCTGGCATCCAACATACAGGTGCTGTGGGGAGATGGTTGAGGTGGGGGTACTTAGCTCCTTCTCTACACCGGCGCAGCCCTTAGTGACACCAAATTCAGCATATAAAAAGGTCAGGCAGGGACAGCAGTGAGATCTGATTTCCCACTGTGCCTGCCCTGCATCGCGTTTGTGGATTCAATGCTGCCCCCACGAACCTGTTGACCATCTCCAAATTGGAGCGAGAGGTCTCCTGCAATTGCCTGCCGGCTGTTGCCCGGATCCTCGCCTGTTTGGCACTTTGGGTCATCTCCACAGTTTGGGCAAAAGAGCGTGGTTCTGCTGCAGCCCCGGGCTGGTGTGAGGTGCCTGGAGAGGTAGGGAGGTGCAGTGAGGGGTTGCGGGTAGAGCGGAAGTGACAGAGCAGTTCGATACATGCCTACATTTGAAAATCTAAAACTCTGAGATGTATGCCCTGCCCAGAGTCACACAACCTCCGCCCATGTGTTAAAAAGGTAAACTCAGTTGCGAATGCTGTCAAGGGAAGCGCAGCAAATAAATGCAACATGAACACTAAGTAGCATGTTTGGGGCTGGAACGGGTAAAGGGAGGAAAGCGGTCCACGTCTGTTTGCAAGCATGGAAGAAGTAGGGGATCCCAAAGTAGAATGCTGCAAAGACAGCTGAGGTTAGACAACTGTTGCTGAGATGTCATCTGTTTATGTTTCTTTTACAACTCCTCCTACTAAATGTGCTGTAAAAGGTTTTGATTTGACCTGGGTATAGGTTCTGCTCTCCAGCATCCCACAAAAGTGGCGGTTATGTGGGTTTCCATAGTAATTCAATTTAAAATCCTGGAGTAGAAACCGGAAGCCCCTGTCTGATTGAGGAACTGGTTCTACTGTCTGCATCTCCCAGAGCTAAAGGACCTCCCATAAAAAAGCCAGGGACCCGATCTGACGGAGGGAGGAGAGGATAGTGGAGGAGAAGGGAGAGGAATACTGAAGCCAATGGAGACTATGGATAGGATCCAAGGGTTCTTGAAAAGACGCTTCCAGCTGTCATGGAAAAGAGCCAGTCGGCCCCCGACTGGAGAGCTGTGTTCTCCGACCTTGACATCACTGTTTCTAGGTGTCATAGGCGCGTCAGAGGAGGGTGAGCGGAAAAACCGGTGCTCCAGATAGGATTTTGTCAGGAGAGTATTTTACTCCCAGTTTTTAGAATTGGAGAGTAAATCCAATTTCAAGAGAGTCAATGTCTTTCTTCCTTCGCAACAGAGTAAAAAAGTGTCTGACAACTATCCAATTTGTGCATAAAATAAAAACTGTTTTAGAAAACATTATTGACAAAGAACTCGTCAATGCGTACTACCCAGCTTCATCTTCATTATACTTGGACATCAAAACTCTGCTAAGAACTACTACAGATGCCAGCTAGTTACATCATAAATCAAGTCCCTCACTCTACCAGCATCACTTCTCTGCCTCTCATGTCTACTGTTGCTGCCTGGCACTACCTGCTTGACAGCCACTCCATGATTTTGCTCCATGTCTCCTTCCCTTTGCTACTCTGTTTCCCGGTCTCTGACTTTTTGATGTTCTGCTTCTCACTCTGCTATGCCACGTTTTGAGGTCTGTTGCTCTGTCACTCTTCCTCTCAAATCCCTTCATTCTATTATTGGTGTTCCCCTACAACATTGTTCGTATCAGTTGATATAACTCAACTTCCTCTCTCATGTCATTACTCTGGCCATACCTGTTTTTTCCTTTTCTCTGTTGTGGTTGCTACTCCTTTTGATTATCTTTCTTGCACTCCCTCTTATGTTATTGGCCTGCCTTTCTCTAATATTTATTTTCTATTTCCAAATCTCCCATCTGCTGTTGATCTGTGTTTTATTATTTTACTGTCTTTATATGTCTCTTTTGCTCTGCTTCTATCCCTCACTTCTATTGTGTGTGTGTCCTTTATTTACCTCTTTTTCCCTTCTCACTTTCTTTATTGTCCTCTTATGTAGCTCATTGGTCTCTCTATTCCTTTGCTCAAATTCCTGTTTTGGATTGTCTAATACGTTCTTTGTTCTCGCAGCCTCTACTCCCACCCATAACTTTGTTCTAATGTATTGCTTAGATTCAGAGTTGCTCTTTCTCTCCTTTTTGTCTTTTGACATAGCACTAATAAATATTTAAAAAGCTGAAAATGCCTTTTCCATTTACAAATCAAGTGCAGCTTTACCAGTGGGTGCTCCTTTTTTAGATGTGTGCAAACCTTGTTTTGGCAATTAGGCTGGGAATCATAGAGTTAGAGGTGTGTCTCACCAGATGCAGTACTTGATTGACTGTAGATGCTTTACTAGAACTGCATGCCATTACAAGTTTAAGAGCCCTGATGAGATATGTGTTCTGAGCCATTATAAGTATAGCAGCCCACATGGGATGTGCTTGAACCCGTAGGCCCTTTAAGAGAGGTGGCGCTCTATAGGATGGATGGGGATGCAGATCTTACTCTCACACCAATAATCAGACAAACTCAGGAAGTTGGAAAATCGTTAGCTGTTTTATTAACAATGATCTAAAACAGGGAGTACAACAGGCATCAACGGACGCCGCACAAGCGTTCTCAAAGCTTTACATAAAAAAGAACAAGTTACTTACCAACTGGTAACGTTTTTCCACTGGATGTTCCTCCAACGTATTCCTCATCTTAGATGTATTCCATCCAGCTTTAGCTGCTTCAGGAATTTTTTCTCGGCAGAGGGTGCCGTGTGTCGATGTGGTCGAGTCGAGGTCCCTCGGAGGCCTCCGTCGAGGGTGACTTCATTGGGTATACAAGTAGCATGCGGGCCACCCGTTGGCCTCAGTTCTGTTTTTTTTCCTCTTGCTCTGTTGTATGGATAGCGTAGGTAGCCAGGTGTCAGCCTTGCGAGAGCTGAAGTGGCAAAAACCCGGAAAAAATACAGAGGGATAGGATGGGAGGGCGATGAGCAATATGTTGGAGGAACATCCAGTCGAAACAATGTTACCAGTTGGTAAGTAGCTTGTTCTTCAAATGGATTGTGTCCTCCAACGTATTCCTCATCTTAGATAGACTCCCAAAGCAGTGTAGAAAGCTCTCTGGAGGAGGGAGTAGATTTGTTATATTATTGTATGGCCGAATTTAGCACTGCTTTACCGAAAGCAAGCTCTTTAGACTGGGAAGCATCCAGACTATAGAATTTAGAGAAGTGTGCAGCGATGACCAAGTTGCTGCTTCCCAAATAGTATTTTATGGGAACACCTCTTTGAAGGGCTGTCGAAGAGACTATGCCCCTGGTGAAATGGGCCCTTAAGCCTTCTGGAGGGTCTTTGCCCGCCAATCTATACCATTCTGAAAAGCAAAGCACAATCCAACGTGATATGGTTTGTTTTGACACTGATTGACCCAATTTCCTTCCAGTGTAGCCAATGAAAAGTTGATTATCCACTCTAAGCTTGGAAAGCCTAGACATGTAAAAGCTTAGAGCTCTTCTCGGATCCAGCTTGTGCAATCTTTCCTCGTCCTTAATGGGATGAGGCGGAGGGTAGAAACCAGGCAGAATAATTCTCTGATTTAAATGGAAATCAGACACAACTTTAGGCAAAAATGAGGGTTTAACCCTCAATACCCCTCTGTCCCTGTGGAACACAGTATAGGGTGGCCAAGAAGACAGTGCCTGCAATTCGCTCACTCTTCTTGCAAATGTTAAAGCAACCAGGAAAGCTGTTTTCAATGTTAATAATCTTAATGGACAAGTGTGCAAGGGTTCAAACGGGGCACACATTAAAAACTTTAAAACCAGATTAAGGTCCCAAACTGGGACTTGGAAAGTGTAAGGAGGGAACACATTGGTGGGTCCCTTTATGAAATGTATTATCAAAGGAATTTTAAAGTAGGAACATTCTTTTGACGAGCACTTGAAAATGGAAAGCGCTGCAAGATAACCTTTAACTGTCCCAATATTTAGGCCTCTGTGTGCTAGGGACAAGAGAAAGGACAACACTTCCGGGATAGGACATAGAAAAGGATCAACATTCTATTCTCTGCACCAATTGCAAAACCTTTTCCAACGGCAACGGTATAGAGATTTTGTTGCTGATCTTCTTGCCGAAAGCAACACCTCCATGACGTCATCTGGAAGGTCCCAATCCTTGTATCTCAGCCTTTCAGATACCAAGCATGAAGGTTGAGAGTCTTGACCTCTGGATGGAGAACCTGGCCCTCCATTTGTGAGAGAAGGTCCTCTCTCTGAGGAAGACTTAACAGAGAGCAGATGGACATGTCTAGAAGGTCCGGGTACCACGTTCTACTGGCCCAATCCGGCAATTAGGATCATGCGGTTTCCGAACCGTCTCAATCTCCTGATGATGTGAGGAATGACGGTAATCGGAGGGAACGCATATAGTAGTGGGAAGTTCCACTCCACCACAAACGCGTCCCCTAGGCCTCCTCTCGGTTGAAATTCCCTTGAACAATACTTTTCGCACTTCCGGTTGATTCCGGTCGAAAACAAGTCTACTTGGGGGGGTTCTCCAAAGGGTGAAGATCTCCTGAAGGACTTCCTGAGCCAGTTCCCACTCGTGGGACACCGTGCTTTGCCTGCTCAGAGCTTCCGCCATCATATTCTCCTCCCCGGCCAGATGAACTGCTGTTAGGGAGATTCCTTCTTGAATTGCCCAATACCAGAGCTGCATTGCCTCCGCACAGAGGTAGTGACCCTACTGTGATGCTGGAAATGCATCGGAGGGACAGGGCCTCCGTATCCTTGTCCTTTACTGCTTTTTATCGTGTGTTCTGTCGTGTTTTCCGCGCAGGAGTTCATGTGGACTCCTGGCGGTGCAGCTCCTTTCTTTTGGTTTGGTGAACGGACCTGTGGGATATCCTTATGGCACCCATGGGTGAGGGTACAACCCTGTGCCCCTAGTGTATGTTTTTGGGCACCTGTGGGTGGCCCGCAGAGCAGGGTATGGGCTGGTGGCAGCTCCATGCTGAATTTGACAGGTGCGCAGAGTATCCTCCATTTTGGGATACCCCGGCCCTGCCATTGGGATCAGTTGATTCCTGATGGAAAACAAGATGGCCCCGGTGGCCTCTTGCTTTCTATTACCCATTACCTTGTTTTCCCAAAGTCCTGGGAAGCCCTGACTCTGTCCCTTCCCCCTGACTGGCTGTTGTGTGGAAATGCCATATATGGTGTTGTTGTGAAGGCCCGGTCAGACTAGCTGGAGTCTTCCCGGTGATGTATGTTGTGGGTACCTCCTGTGGGTGGGACCTGGGTGAATAGAGTGTGTGACGAATATGCATTCTAGGTTGTGGGTGTCTAGTATCTGGTGTTTGAAACAATGACTGAGACAACCCTGCCCGAAACCGGTATGAATGCAGCTTGGAGTGTTGAATGGCTCGGTACTTGTCCCAATACACATAACTTGTTGTGAGTGTCTGGAGAGAAGTGAATGGCCTGAATACCTCATGTGCCTGATTGGCTGCCTGCCTGCATGAATGCCCGTAGTCATGATTGGATGCTTGAGTGTGACCCAGCGGAATGAATGGGAGATCAACAGTATATCTGGGGACCTCTTACTGCTAGGAATCGTGTTCAGTAGCTGAAGTCCATTACGACGAGTAACTGGATTAACTGACGCTTGACCTTGAAGCCCTGCTGGACGAGAAGAATTGCTGTTGCTCTCCTTCACAATCTGAAAGCTGCTGTGCCCCCAAGGACTGACCCAGAGAGGACCTGGTAAGGCGCCCTCTTCCCGAGCTACGAGGGACCATCGTGCACAGCTGATCTTTGCCAAAGCTCCCTGCTAGACAGACCTACGACAGGCTGCCGACCCGATACGGGGACTGCTGTGGAACTCCAAGGAGAAGCACTCGGACTGTTGTCCGCCACTGTCGACGACCAATGTCACCGATCGAAGCCGCCGTGCTCCCGTTTGCCTAAGAACTTTCATTGATCATCGGACGCTCTCGCCTGCATCGTCATCCACTTGTCTCCCGCTGGAGAAGGCCCGACCGTCGACGCGCCGAGGAGCATCCACCGGTGGGTTTCCCGCCACCTAAGGACCACAGAGACGCCGACGACTCGACACCCTTGATGGGCCACAGTTCTTCATCATCTCTTTGCGGTCCAGAACTATCGTCACCGAGGTGCCCCGCATGCCTCTTCCTTGAAGGACGCCAACGCTCTGTCGTCGACGAGCACCGCTAGGAACGAAGCTGCCACTTCACTGCCATAGTTCCACCTGTTCACCGTCGGATGTTCGACGACCCGTGACACCCGCCTTAAAGGGAGGGCACTCAAGAAGGGCCGTCGATTTCCCGACACCGAACGCCAAGTTCCCCGACACCTTTCGACGATCCGTGGCTCCCGCCTGAAAGGGAGGCACTCAAGAAGGATCGGTCGACGCATCGTCGGAGAACTCTACTCCACCAGGTACATGGGGGGGTAAAAACCTTAATAGGAAGAAGTGAGACTATTGAACATATGGACTGGGCTTGTGCGATATATCTTATTTTACAGGTTGCCCAGGTGGGGGGATCTCCACACAGAGCTGTGCCTAGTGGTAGGGGTCAGCATTCTGCCTATTGTTTCAACCATCTTACGTTCCTGCCTATCTCTATTGCTGGTTTCCTCCTTATTAATCTGTGTGACATTTTAACCGTACAGTTGATGCACTTTAATGAGATTTGATAACATTGGTGGTACCACTTTAGAATTGTATATATTTATCATTATTGACTTCCAAGTACAAAGTGCGTTATTGTGATCGTGTACATACCCTTGAAAATTAATTATATAAAGACTGTGTTTTCAGTAATACAGTGTGTGGACATTCCTTTGTGGGGGTTCGGGGACTACACTGTACTTAAGAACCAGCCTGCATCACCTCCTGAGAAGCTAGGCCTTGATTGCTCGTCCATTGCTACCTTATAGAGAATCTTGGCTGGGATCTTCTGTGCCTCTCCTCTACCATATAGAGAGCAGAAGTACAGACACCCCCTACCAGTCTTTACACTGGTGGCCTGCGGTGGGATGCATATGGTTTTAAGAATCAGTGTATAACCGTGCCACTTACAAAATATCTGCACTTTATTCGATTAAGGTTTGGGTGTGTACAAAATAACTGCATTACAAGCAATGGAGTCTATTGCAAATGGTAAATTGACTCGGATGAGCTTAGAGGCTCTCCAGAGTGCTTGTGAAGCCAGGGAGTTAGACTTTGCGGATAAGTCTAGGGCTCAGCTGATAGCTGCCCTGGTGGACTACCAGACCGATGGTGAAACTCTTGATGAGGGGGGGAATGCAACCAATGAGGACTCTGCCCCGGGGTTTCTACTGAATCTATTTCTGGGAATGCCGCCATTCCTGCTGCCTCTGTTCCGAACCCCAGCAATACCTTGGAACTTGAGTTATTAAGGATGAAATTGGCCTTTGAATATCGAAGTTGGAAATAGATGCTGAGCTTAAGAAAGAGGAGCTGGCGCAACAAGTGGAGCTCAAGAATAGGGATCTTGAACTCAAGAATAGGGCTCTTGAACTCAAAGACAAGGACACTGAATGTCAGAGAATCCAGCTAGAGAAAGCTCGAGTGGAGACTTCAGCGAAACCCAGTGAGAGTGTCAGGTCCCCAGCAACTAAATTTATGAAGGATTTGGTTGGTGTGTTTTCGGAGGGTTCTGATATCCTCCAATGGATTGAAGCGTTTGAAATGGCTTGTGCAATTCATGATGTTGAAAAAAGAGATTGGGCTAAGTGTTTGCTAAGCAGAGTGCCTCAAACTGGATATGACTGTATTCTGAAGCTAAGTGTGGAAGAAAGGGGTCAGTATGATTGTATGAAATCTGCTTTGATTGCCAAGTTTGGCAAGACGCCTACCCAATACCTTAAAAGGTTCAGGGATTTTAAGAAAAGAGAGAATGTGTCTTGGGTTGACTGGGTGAGTGCTGTGCACATGAATATGATGGGGTGTATTGATGGTTACAAGGTGAAAACTTTTGTTGAATTGTCACACCTGTTGTTTTTTGAGCATTTTTCTGAAGCCTGTTCACCAGAGCTGCATCAGTATGTTGCTGACCAGAACATTTTGGATCCCTTTAAGCTGGCTAGGTTGGCTGACAAGTGGGTCTCCCACCGCGCGTCCCTAAGGACTCCAGTGGGAAGGACAAGGACAATGAAAAGGGGGCCTCTCAGAAAGCTGAGGAGTCCCAAAAGCAGTCACAGTGGAATAAACCTAAACCCTCCTCTCCTAAGACCCAAAAATCTAGTGGGGATAAGTCATCTGTGGGTGGGAATAAGAGTAGTGGTCCACCTGCTGCAAAGCAGGCTCCCGGTGGTTCCAGTACCGTACCCCGCACTCCCGGCACTTGTTGGGACTGTGGGGCTCTGGATCACAAAAGGGGTGACTCCAAGTGTAAAGGTAAGGCACTCGGAGTACAGACTGTCAGCCTGACCCACCCTTACCCCATGTCTGAAGTGGAGGCCACTGCCCTCCCTCCTCTACAGGGATCACTTTTGGTGCTACCGTAGAGATTTCCTTAATGTCCCTTGGGGCCTGGGACCAGTACGCGGAAGTACTGGCGACTATCCCACAGAACACCTGTAGATTTTTGAGAAGTGTCCTCCTGAATGGCCAGCCTTCTACTGGTTTGAGAGACACTGGGGCAAGCATGACAGTGGTGGACAGGACCCTGCTCAAGCCAGAGGACTATGTAGATGCTCCTCTGAGAACCACCAGGTTAGCTGGTGGGCCTCCCAAATTATCGCCTGTAGCCCGAGTCACACTCGTAATTGGAGACAAGACAGCAAAGCTTCCTGTCCTGGTTCAGGACAATGTCCCTGCTAACATTCTGTTAGGTAACGATCTAGTACAGTTGGGGTTGATCACGGATGGTCTTCCCATGACTGCTGCTGCGGTCACTAGGTCACAGGTGTACCGGGTCTGGCTGTGAGTCAGGTACCCGAGCCGAAGGCGCGGCCTAAGGCAAGACGAAGGAAGAGCAAGAAGGCCACCTCTGTGGAGGGAGCTCCTTCACTTCCTGCTGTTCTTACAACACCCATTGGGATCCATGCTCTGGACGGGCTGGGTCCAGTGGAAAACCCTGTCTCAACTCCCGTGGGAGAAGAGCCAGAAGACTCTCCTGTGGGAGAGGTTCTGAACCCGGAGGATCATCCCGATCTTCAATGCTTGTTAGCTGAAGGGGGACCCTCCCGGGCAGACTTCTGTAAAGGACAGAGAGAGTGTCCCCCTCTCGAGGGTCTGAGCAAACAGGCCCTGTCCCAGGCACAAGGAGAAGTGCCTAGGACTTTCCGGATTTATTGGGAGGGTGAGCTCCTTGTTAGTGAGCCCACTAAGCCTGAACCTGGTGCCCTCAAGAGATTGGTGGTACCCCAGGTTTACAGGCCCTTCCTACTGCAGTTGGCGCATGGGGTGCCCTTGGCTGGTCATCTTGGTACCAAGAAGACTAAGCAGAGGCTCTCTGCCCATTTCTACTGGCCTCAGATGGGAGTAGAAGTGGAGTCCCACTGCAGGACCTGCCCAACTTGTCAGTTGTCTGGCAAAACTGGAGGCAGTGTCATCGCCCCACTGCAGCCATTGCCAGTGGTTGGCACATCGTTTGAGAGGGTGGGCATCAACATCGTCGGTCCCCTTGACCCTCCCACGTCAGGTGGACATCGATTCATCCTGGGTTTGGTAGATCATGCCACCAGGTACTCTGAGGCTATACCCCTTCGGACTGTTACTGCCAAGGTGGTTGCCCGGGTCCTCCTGGGCATTTTCACCCGTGTTGGATTCCCCAAGGAGGTTGTCTCTGACCGAGGATCCAACTTCATGTCTAATTACATGAAAACCATGTGGAAAGAGTGCGGGGTAACCTACAAGTTCTCCACTTCTTACCACCCCCAGACCAATGATCTGGTTGAGAGATTTAATAAAACTCTCAAGGGCATGATAGGTGCTTTGGAAGAGCCCCTAAGGAGGAAATGGGATCTCCTCCTGCCATGCCTGCTGTTTGCTTAAAGAGAGGTACCTCAAGAGGGTGTTGGTTTCAGCCCATTTGAGTTGCTCTTTGGGCATCCCGTGAGGGGGCCCCTCGCCTTGATCAGAGAAGGTTTGGAAGCCACCCCTCCCGGTCTCGCCAAGCAAGTGGGGGACTATGTGTTAGGCCTCAGACGGAGGATAACACAGATGATGGGTCAAGCAACAGCGAATCTCAAGGCCAGCCAGGAATTGAACAAATACTGGCATGACCTTAAAGCATCGCAAGTGGATTGGACTCCAGGACAGGAGGTCCTCGTGATGGAGCCTACCAAGCCTCGGGCATTGGCAGATAAATGGACTGGACCCTTCCGGATAGTCTCCAAGATGGGTGAGGTCAATTATCTGGTTGACATGGGAATCCCAGGGGTAGCCCCTCAGGTATTCCATGTTAATAGGCTCAAGCCTTTCCACAGGCGAGCAGAAGTCTCATGTCTCTTGCTGGCTTCAGAGCAAGAAGAAGATGAGAGTGAGCCCCTTCCTGATTTGCTGCATAGCAACCCTCAGGATGGCTCAGTGGAGGGAGTGCAGCTCTCTCCAGATTTGACAACCGAGCAGCAGCGGGCCTGCCGGACTTTGCTCCAGCAGTATGCCTCTCTGTTTTCGCTGATACCAGGCCTTACACCGTGGTGTAAGCACGAGATTGACACTGGTGACAGCGTGCCTGTCGAGAGCAGGAGCTACCGAATGTCAGATACGGTTAAGAACCACATCCAGGCTGAGGTCGCCAAGATGCTGGATCTGGGTGTTATTGAACCCTCAACCAGTCCCTGGTCCAGTCCAGTGGTCCTTGTCCCCAAGGCAAGTTCCCAGGCCGGTACCAAGGATTGGAGGTTCTGTGTGGACTACCGAGGAGTCAATGCCGTCACCAGAACTGATGCACACCCCTTGCCCAGGGTTGATGAGCTCGTGGACACCATAGGTGCTGCCAAATTTGTGAGCACCTTTGACCTCACCTTAGGCTATTGGCAAATAGCTCTGACGGACCATGCCAAGGAAAAGACGGTGTTCTCCACACCAGAGGGACTCTACCAGTTTAGGGTCATGCCTTTTGGGTTAAAGAATGCCCCTGCCACCTTCCGGAGATTGGTCAATCATGCTCTCAGTGGGCTGGAAGCCTTTTGTGTGGCTTATCGAGACGACATTGCCGCCTACAGTGCCACTTGGGAAGAACACTTGACACATCTGGATAGAGTGTTGCAGGCCTTAAAAAGGGCTAACCTCACTATCAAGGCCACCAAGTTCCAGATAGCTCAGGGGAAAGTGACGTATCTTGGTCATGAGGTAGGAGGGGGTCAATCCAACCTCTCCCCAGTAAGGTACAGGATGTACAGGACTGGGAGACTCCCACTACTCAAACCCAGGTGAGAGCCTTTTTGGGTCTCACTGGGTACTATCGCAATTTCATGGCGGACTATGGAACCATAGCTGCACCCGTGACAGCTCTGACTTCACCCAAGCAGCCTAGGAAGGTCAATTGGACTGAAGACTGTCAGAGGGCCTTTAATGGCTTGAAAGAAAGTCTGTGTCGGGTACCCGTGTTGTGTGCGCCTGACTACAGCCGACCCTTTATCGTCCAGACGGATGCCGGTGACACCGGAATTGGCTGTCTTGTCCCAGTTAGATGACAAAGGAAGAGAACATCCTATCATATTCATCGGTAGACATCTCAAGGGTAGAGAACTTAGGTGGGCTACTGTTGAAAAGGAATGTTTTAGTATAGTTTGGAGCCTTAGGCGTTTTAGGCCCTACCTTACGGGGTCTACCTTCAAGGTCCAAACAGATCATAAGCCCCTAAAGTGGCTTATGCAGATGAATGGTGAGAACCCAAAACTGCTCAGGTGGTCCATTAGCCTGCAAGGGCTAGACTTCACCATAGAGCACAGACCAGAGTCACGATAATGCAAATGGCCTTTCCAGAAGGTATGTTGACAGTCTGGATGAGGGTGTCTATCCCGTGGGAGATTAGGCACCCTCCACCTCAGTCCCTCAGTCTGGGGGGGCGTGACTGTGATGCTGGAAATGCATAGGAGGGACAGGGCCTCTGTATCCTTGTCCTTTACTGCTTTTTATCGTGTGCTCTGTTGTGTTTTCCGCGCAGGAGTTCATGTGGGACTCCTGGCGGTGCAGCTCTCTTTCTTTTGGTTTGGTGAACGGACCTGTGGGATATCCTTATGGCACCCATGGGTGGGGGTACAACCCTGTGCCCCTAGTGCATGTTTTTGGGCACCTGTGGGTGGCCCACAGAGCAGGGTATGGGCTGGTGGCAGCTCCATGCTGAATCTGACAGGTGCGCAGAGTATCCTCCATTTTGGGATACCCCGGCCCTGCCATTGGGATCAGTTGATTCCTGATGGAAAACAAGATGGCCCCGGTGGCCTCTTGCTTTCTATTACCCATTACCTTGTTTTCCCAAAGTCCTGGGAAGCCCTGTCTCTGTCCCTTACCCCTGACTGGCTGTTGGGTGGAAATGCCATATATGGTATTGTTGTGAAGGCCCGGTCAGACTAGCTGGAGTCTTCCCGGTGATGTATGTTGTGGGTACCTCCTGTGGGTGGGACCTGGGTGAATAGAGTATGTGACGAATATGCATTCTGTGTTGTGGGTGTCTAGTATCTGGTGGTTGAAACAATGACTGAGACAGCCCTGCCCGAAACCGGTATGAATGCAGCTTGGAGTGTTGAATGGCTCGGTACTTGTCCCAATACACATAACTTGTTGTGAGTGTCTGGAGAGAAGTGAATGGCCTGAATACCTCGTGTGCCTGATTGGCTGCCTGCCTGCATGAATGCCCGTAGTCGTGATTGGATGCTTGAGTGTGACCCAGCGGAATGAATGGGAGATCAACAGTATATCTGGGGACTTCTCACTGCTAGGAATCGTGTTCAGAAGCTGAAGTCCATTACGACGAGTAACTGGATTAACTGACGCTTGACCTTGAAGCCCTGCTGGATGAGAAGAATTGCTGTTGCTCTCCTTCACAATCTGAAAGCTGCTGTGCCTCCAAGGACTGACCCAGAGAGGGCCTGGTAAGGCGCCCTATTCCCGAGCTACGAGGGACCATCATGCACAGCTGATCTTTGCCAAAGCTCCCTGGTAGACAGACCTATGACAGACTGCCGACCCGATACAGGGACTGCTGCGGAACTCCAAGGAGAAGCACTCGGACTGTTGTCCGCCACTCTCGACGACCGCAGTTGCCGACCGAAGCCGCCGTGCTCCCATTTGCCTAAGAACTTTCATTGATCATCGGACGCTCTCGCCTGCATCGTCATCCGCTTGTCTCCCGCTGGAGAAGGCCCGACCGTCGACGCGCCGAGGAGCATCCACCGGTGGGTTTCCCGCCACCTAAGGACCACAGAGACGCCGACGACTCGACGCCCTTGCTGCGCCACATTTCTTCATCATCTCTTTGCGGTCCAGAACTATCGTCACCGAGGTGCCCCGCACGCCTCTTCCTTGCAGGACACCAACACTCTGCCGTCGACGAGCACCGCTAGGAACGAAGCTGCCACTTCACTGCCATAGTTCCACCTGTTCACCGTCGGATGTTCAACGACCCGTGACTCCCGCCTTAAAGGGAGGGCACTCAAGAAGGGCCGTCAATTCCCCGACACCGAACGCCAAGTTCCCCGACACCTTTCGATGATCCGTGGCTCCCGCCTGATAGGGAGGCACTCAAGAATGATCGGTCGACGCATCGTCGGAGAACTCTACTCCACCAGGTACATTTGGGGGGTAAAAACCTTAATAGGAAGAAGTGAGACTATTGAACATATGGACTGGGCTTGTGCGATATATCTTATTTTACAGGTTGCCCAGGTGGGGGGATCTCCACACAGAACTGTGCCTAGTGGTAGGGGTCAGCATTCTGCCTATTGTTTCAACCATGTTACGTTCCTGCCTATCTCTATTGCTGGTTTCCTCCTTATTAATCTGTGTGACATTTTAACCGTACAGTTGATGCACTTTAATGAGATTTGATAACATTGGTGGTACCACTTTAGAATTGTATATATTTATCATTATTGACTTCCAAGTACAAAGTGCGTTATTGTGATCGTGTACATACCCTTGAATATTAATTATATAAAGACTGTGTTTTCAGTAATACAGTATGTGGACATTCCTTTGTGCGGGTTCGGGGACTACACTGTACTTAAGAACCAGCCTGCATCACCTCCTGAGAAGCTAGGCCTTGATTGCTCGTCCATTGCTACCTTATAGAGAATCTTGGCTGGGGTCTTCTGTGCCTCTCCTCTACCATATAGAGAGCAGAAGTACAGACACCCCCTACCAGTCTTTACACCTACACCTCCTTTTATGTTTAGATAATGCATGGCCACTGTGTTGTCCGTCATTATCAGGTCTGGTCTGATTGCTCTCAGCTCTAAAAGGTTGATGTGTAGTTTGGATGGAGACCAACGACCGCTGATTGTCAGATCGTTGGCATGAGCTCCCCACCCCATGAGTGAAGCGTCCGTCACTACTGTAATCTCCGGCCATGGTTGCCAAAAATGTTCTTCTTTTAGGATGTTCTCTGTGCAAGTCCACAACAGAAGATCCTGCCGAACCTTGTTCGGAATCTGAAGGAGATCCATCATTTGACCTGAAAACTGGGACCATTGAGTCTTTAGAGCCATTGAAGGGATCTCATCCTCAGGAATGCTTCTGGCACTAGGAAAATGCAGGATGCCATGAGGCCAAGCAACCTCAAGAATCGTAGGCATGGAGATTTTGGGCATTTTGGAATTTGGAAACCATCTGAAGAATGTCTTGAGCCCTCAACCTGGGAGGTGAGCTCTTTCCCAATGACGTGTCTAATACAGCCCCTATGTACTGGAGCTGTTGGGAAGGTGTCACTTGTGACTTCTTGAAATTGAGGGAGAAGCCCAGTCTGTGGAGGAAGTGGCAGGTGACTTTCAGATGATCCAGGGCTTGTTCAACCAATCATCCAGGTAGAGGTAGATGTGAATCCCCCCTCTACTGAGGTGCGCTGCCACCACTACCATTAACTTGTTGAAGAACCTCGGGGCGCAGGTCAACCCGAATGGCAGGACTCGAAACTGATAGTCACCAACTACGAACCTCAGGTATTTTCTGTGCTTACATGGATTGGCACATGAAAATAAGCATCCTGGAGGTCCAATTACACCAACAAATCTTGAAGTTGAAGGGCCTGAAGGATCTGAGAAAGAGTGACCATCTTAAACTTGTCCTTCCTGCGGAGCTTGTTCAAACCTCTTAAGCACAAGATGGGTCTCAGTCCTCTGTCCTTTTTGGGAATCAAAAAATTTGAAGAGTACCATCCCTTGTTCCGCTCCACTACAGGTTCTGGTTCTATAGCACCTTTCTCCAGCAGGGTTAAGACTTTCTGCTTTAGGAGCGGGTCTGGAAAACTTCAAAGAGTGTCTGCCTGGTGGATTGCTTTGAGGTTGCATTAGAAAAGGGAGGCAGTAACCTTGGGCTTTTATTTCTAGAGCCCAAACATCTGAAGTAATGGCTCGCCATTCTTGCAGATGCTGTGACAGCCTGCCTCCCACAGGTGTCTTGTGATGCAAATCCTCAAAGTGGTTTTGTTGCCATTGCTGCAGCCGCTGATGGTAAAGAGGCTGCAGCTGGCGCTGGCTTTGCACGTTTTCCTCGTCCGCCACGTTGGACTTTTTTCTGGCCTCTTTAACTGGACATTCTTCTCGCCTTTCCATAAGAGGAGTAGTAACAATAGGATCGTCCCCTCCAAGATTGTCCTGATGCACGAAAAGGCTGAGGTTGCCTAATAGCAGCTCCTAAAGATTTGGCAGCCGCTTTTGAGGTCTGCAACCTCTCAAGGCTCTCGTTAGCCTTGTTGCCAAAAAGGTGAGACCCGTCAAAAGGCATGTTCAAAAGACGGTTTTGCACGTCTGGTGCAAAAACGAATTTCGCAACCACGCAAATCTGCGCATTACCGTGCTAGTGGCCATGGACCTGCTCACACCAAAATCTGGCTCAGGTGAAGTGTCAATTCCACTTGCATTATGCAAGGTTTCCACCAATCTTTCATTCTGCTTTCCTCAGAAATCAGGCACTCTGGGACATTTGGGGTGCCATACTCTAGGCCAAAAGGAACATCCCCCTCCTCCTCCTCCGCAGACCTCTCTTGTTCTTCAAAAATTGAAGTTAAGGATTTAAAATATTCTTTCCTTGGTAGAGGTTTATACATTTTTTCTGGAGGAGGTGTTGCAGTAGACATTGAAGGCTTTACAGTCTTTGCAGCTTTTTTCATTTGCTGCTATTTTGACAGCTCCTGGCTGAATTGGAACCTTTGAAACATTTGGCGCTGAGGGCTTCGGGGTCGACGTCGACAAGGGTATCGATGGTGTCGATGGCGCCGACGAAATAGTCATCGTCGACGGAGCTGGCTTCGAGGGCGTCGTGGAGCTCTTCGAAGGCTCGCCCTTCGAGGTGTGTCAGGTTCCGGATGGCTTTGTCGGTGACCTTGAGCGGTCGACTTGAGCAATCTTTTTCGCTCTGGGTCCTGGAGGGGTCCCGATCTTTTTTTCTTTGATCACCCGGGCTCGAGGGCGCGCGAGTGTCGGAATGGTAACGGACCGAGGCTTAGCCTTTTCAAAAACCTCCATCATTTTAATTCTAAATGCTTCCCATTCTTCGGAGGAAAAATGTTTTGTGGGGCATTTCATTCTCTTGGGGGATTCGTCCGAGGACGAGGTGGAAGGGGACAGGTGGTGTCTTTTTTTGGACTTTTTCGTCAAATACGAAGAGTGGTGTGAACCACTTCAGGACCTAGACCGATACTTTTGCCTTCGCGTCGAGGAGATTTCTCCTCATGGGACCTCGACTAGACGCTTGAGGTTTTTTGGTCGGGTTTTCGACCTACCTGTAGTTTTCCCTTCATCTCTCGCAAGGCCTTCCCCGTCATTGCCTGACACTTCGTACAGACCTCCATGTCATGGCCTTCACCGAGGCACCACAGACATTCTCGGTGCGGATCCATGATGGACATTTAGAAACCGCAGGATTTACACTTTTTGAACCCCGAATGCGGGGGAGTCGGGGTCGACGACAAGGACATCTCGAATATTGCTTCACAATAACTGCATCACAGAACTACTCGAGGCGCGGCGAGTCTCCGAAGCAACATGTACTGCGGAAAAAACAGAACTGAGGCCAAGGGGCTCTGCGCGTGATACTTGCATACCCGATGATGTCACCCTCGACGGAGGCCTTCGAGAGACTTCGACTCAACGACATCGACGCACAGCGCCCTCTGCCGAGAAAACATTTCCAAAGAAGCTAAAGCTGGGTGGAATACATCTAAGATGAAGAATACGTTGGAGGACACAACCATTCGAAATAGTTACAGGTAAGTAACTAAGACTTCTCCAGCATTGGATCTTTCATGGATTCAGATGCTTGAATAGAATACCAAGCAGTTAAAACATGGCGACCATCATATATATATATATATATATATATATATATATATATATATATATATATATATATATATATATATATATATATATATATATAAGCATAAATGCGGAAAAAATATTTCTGACAAACCTTTACCATACGGCAACATGTAAAGCTCAACTGGTATCCACGGGGACGTCACTAAGCCTGTTCTGACCTTTTACGACCTCGAACCCTTCCCTGGAGTCTACTCGACTGGAGACTGGGCCTGAGACACAGGATTGGTAGAGTTTAACTCCCTATTGTCTCTGTGTGCTTGAACCCCTTCTTCCCCGGGTTCCAACCCTTCCCTTTAATCCACAGCTCACCTTGTTTTCTTGGAAAGTGTGCTCTCCGTTCTGCTTTCAGCGCAGGGGCACGTTGATTGATGCGGGCTCGTTGCTGTCTAGTTACTTCACTGGCAAGAGTCCGACAGGTAAGTATAATGAGTCTTTTGAACAGTTCTCTAACTTTGTTCCTTTCCTTCCTTACATGATGGCCGGCGTCTGGGGATGGCGACATGCTGCTGAGATGAGTAGCGCTGAAGGTGAGTGAAAGCGCAATGAGCGATGCGACCCTTTCGTATTTGTATTGAACTGAGCTCTTTTTCTGTGTCTTTTAGGTGCCGTGACGGTTTCAGCATGGATGCAGGTTATGAAGAAGAAGTCTTAGTTACTTACCTGTAACTGTATTTCTCCAGCATTGGTATCTTTCATAGATTCACATGCTTGAATCTTCCCCGTCGTCAGACTGGGAATCCTCGGTGATAAATTAAATAATAATAATTTTTTTTTAAATATATATATATATATATATATATATATATATATATATATATATATATATATATATATATATACACTGCCACCTAGCAGTGCATGTACATAGCCCATTATAGCCTATGAGCCACTTCATTGTGTAGTCCCTCCACCTCACTTTGGTCCTTTATGGCCCCAGCCAATGAGGTGGCAGGGCTTAAGCTCCGCCCCCGGCAGCCATCTTCAGATTTTGAACCGTAGAGATTACAGTATGATGGATGCCGAGCATAGGAGCAGCCTCTCAGGGGAGGCGGGCGGGCGCATGTGAATCTATGAAAGATACCAATGCTGGAGAAATACAGTTACAGGTAAGTAACTAAGACTTCTCCAGCATTGGATCTTTCATAGATTCAGATGCTTGAATAGAATACCAAGCAGTTAAAACATGCCACCATTATAAACAGATATGCATAATTACAGAAAAACATATTTCTGATCAAACCTTTACCATGCAGCAACACAACGGTTACATACTTCGGGAAAGGTGGGAAAGGAGGCTGGTCCTACCTTATACAAAGAGATGGCGGAGCACTGCCTGTCCAACTGCAGTTTCTTTGTTGGTATCTTCAGTCAGGCAGTAGTGTTTCGCGAAAGTATGCAGAGTGCTCCACGTGGCGGCTCTGCATATGTCTTTCAAGGCCACCCCTGCGTGGAATGCTGTTGACGCCGCCCTTCCTCTGGTGGAGTGCGCAGACGGCGGTCTAGTTAAAGGGTCGCCTTTCAACTGATGACAGTGGGTGATGCAGGACGATACCCAGCGTGCCAGGCTTTGTTTGGATATATGTTGGCCCTTGGTACGGCCAGAGAAGGAAATGAATAGCCGGTTTGAGGAGCGGAACTCCTTGGTTCTTTGCAAGTAAAACTTCAACACCCTAGAAACGTCTAGAGAGTGTAATGTCCTTTCCGCTTCCGAAGCGTGATTCTGGAAGAAGGTTGGTAAAACAATGCGCTCAGTGAAGGACATCTCCGAAAGTACCTTGGGGAGGAACTTCGGGTGAGGCCTTAAGATGACGCGGTCCTTCTGGAACAAGGTAAACGGAGGTTCCGAAGACAAAGCTTGCAACTCACTGATCCTTCTGGCCGATGTGATGGCTACGAGGAAGGATGTCTTCCAGGACAAGAATTTCATATCGCATCTATGTATGGGCTCGAAGGGAGGTTGCATGAGGGCTGTTAAGACGGTGTTGAGGCTCCAGTCCGGAACTGGTGTAGGTGTAGGCGGATAAGTACGCATCAGTCCTTTCAGGAAGATCTTGATCTCTGGTAAGGAGAGTAAGGCTTGCGTCTCCGCAGTTACTGTGTAGGCCGCTATGGCTGACAGATGGACCTTGATAGAGGACAGTGAGAGCCCTGATTTAGCCAGGTGCAACAAGTAAGGCAGAATTTGATCAACCGAGGCCGTGAAGGGATCGATCGCAGAGGTCTCGCACCATTTGGAAAACCTGGTCCATTTTCTGGTGTAGGTGAGTTGCGTGGACGGGGCTCTAGCGGCCCTGATGATATCCCAGCATTCTGATGGTAACTTTAGGTGCATCAGTTTACGCTGCTCAGGAACCATGCTTTGAGGGACAGGCTCCTCGGGTCGTGGTGGAGGACCTTGCGGTTCTGTTGTGTCAGCAGATATTGATGCGATTTGAGACGAATCGGGGTTTTGCAGGATAGATGTCTCAGCGTCGGGTACCAGACTTGCCGTGCCCAATCGGGTGCAATAAGAATCAAGGAACAATCCTGTTCTTTCACCCTGCGAAGTACCCTCGACATGAGGGGAATGGGTGGGAAGGCGTAGAGGAGCTTCCCCGACCAATCCACTGAGAACGCGTCTCCCAGCGATTGGTGCTCGGGGTATCTTGATGCAAATCTCTTGCATTTTTTGTTGTTCCTGGTGGCAAAAAGGTCGATCTGCGGATGGCCCCATAAGGCAAATATCCGTCGGGTTTCTCTGTCGTCCAACTCCCACTCGTGTGACGCTGTGTATTCCCTGCTTAATCTGTCCGCTAGGACATTGTCTACTCCTGGAAGGTGCTCTGCCCTGATCTGTATCCCGTAGCGCAAGGCCCATGCCCATAGCTGTTGGGCTTCTTGCGACAGAATCCGAGACCTCGTGCCTCCCTGCTTGTTTGTATAGTGCATGGAGGTCGTGTTGTCTGTCTGGACCGTAAGAACTTGACCAGCTATAACCGGTAGGAAGGCTTTCAGCGCCAACCTTACGGCCCTGAGCTCCAACACGTTGATGTGGAGCTGGGACTCTTGTGCCGACCAAGATCCCTTGGTTTGGAGGTCCGCAAGATGAGCGCCCCAGCCTGATAAGGAAGCGTCCGTCCGCAGCAGGAGGGTCGATGTCGGTGCTTGAAACGGCATTCCATGTAGAAGATTCCTCGGAGCGTTCCACCATCGAAGGGCCTTGTGCAACGTCGATGGAATCTGGACAATGTCTTCCCAGCATCCGAAAGCTTGTTTCCATTGGTGGTCCAGAGCTTCCTGAACCGGCCTCATGCGAAGCCTGCAGTTCGGTATGAGGAATATGCATGATGACATCATGCCCAAAAGGGATTTGTAAGAGCGTACAGATGTTGTCTCTTTCTGTGGGAAGTTCGAAGTTAAGCGTAGAATCGCTGCTATTCTCTCTGTGGATGGTCTCACTCTGGGAATGCTGGAGTCGAGCTCGGCTCCCAGGAAGAGAGCTACCTTGCTGGGAACGAGGCAGGACTTCGTCTGATTGATGGAGAAACCTAACTCTTTTAGGAGGTTGACCGTCCTCGACACTGCCGAACGAGCCTTTGCAGCTGAACTTGCCTTTATCAGCCAATCGTCCAGGTATGGAAAAACGTCCGTTCCTGCTCTCCTGAGACTTGCCGCTACCGGTGCCAGGCATTTCGTGAAAACTCTTGGCGCCGATTTTAGACCGAACGGAAGCACTTGAAACTGAAAGTGGAGCCCTCCCACTGTGAACCTGAGGAACTGCCTGTGTGCTGGATGGATCGGAATGTGGAAGTATGCATCCTCCAAGTCTAAAGTGGCCAAGAAGTCGTGCTTGTTTAACCAAGGTAGCACCCCTTGTAGAGCTACCATCTTGAAAGTTATGCGCTTGATGAACTTGTTGAGAGCCCTCAGGTCCAAGATGGGCCTCCATTGACCGTTTTTCTTTCTGACGAGGAAGAATCGGGAGTAGAAACCTTTTCCCCTCTGAGAATAGGGTACTGGTTCTACTGCTGCCTTCTGGAGCAGTTTTTGCACTTCGGACATGACCTGTCTTAGCATATGCACTCTGCAGGGAGTTGGAGGCAGGGAAGGAGGTTGGTCCAGAAATTCCAAGGTGTGACCCTTTCGGATCACCTGTAACACCCATTTGTCCGATGTAATTGACCGCCAGCGCTGGAAAAACTGGCTCACCCTTCCCCCCACCGGGCCGTGGCGAAGGGGGGGGAGATTGGTCGTCAGTTCTGCTTGCCTTGCGACTTCCCTTGGGCGGAGCCACGTCTGCCTCTATGGGCGTATCTGTTGGATGACTGATATTTATTGGCTTGGTACGTGCCGCCTTGTGCTTTTTGACCATAGGAGGAACGACTGTATCCCCTGAACTTGGAAGATGAACCTCTAAAGGGACGAAAAGACTGATGGTCCTTACTTTTGTCCTTTAAAGAACTGATGGCTCTGGCTGTGTCAGTGTCTGTCTTGATTGCCTTCAAATGGTCGTCTATCTTTTTCCCAAAGAGATCTTGGCCATCAAATGGCATGTCTAGTATCTGCACCTGAACTTCAGGTCTAAAGTTAGTAGCCTTCATCCAGGCCTGCCTTCTGAGCACTGTGCCGTGCGCCATCTGCCTGAAGCCTGATTCGGCCACATCAACTGCTGCGTCGATCATGTGATCCGATGTTGCTTCACCATCCGCGATTATGGATTTTGCCTCCTCCTGGAACTCCGGTGGTAATTGTTTCGCCAAGTTAGACATGCGGAGCCAAAGCTCGCGATCGAATCTTGCGGTCATGGCCAGTGCGTTACCGGCTCTGATTGTAAGTGATGCAGAAGATGACACTTTCCTGCCCATGGCTTCCAATTTACGTCCGTCCTTATCCGGTGGGGCCGACAACGGTGAGGAGGGGTTGGCGAGTTTCTTTCTGGCCGCCACTGTAATAACTGAGTCCGGTTTCGTATGACCCCTTAAACAAAGCGGTGCCGAATCCGGAGCTTTATATTTCTTTTCTGGCCTGGACACCAACGCCGGAGTCGATAAGGGCGTAGATAGGATCTTGGATCCGGAATCCCAGATGGTATCGAGGAGGGGAATTGTGGTCACTGTCCTCCTTCGTTTGTCCCTGTGCTCATAGAGCACTGATTGCCTTTCCTCCGAAGAAACCTGAATTTTAAACAGTTCTGCGGCTTTACCTATTATGGTGTGGAAAGAGACGAGATCATCCGGTGGTGAGGCCTTGCCCGGCGAGTCTCTCCTCCTGGGCTTCTCGACGACGTAGTCATCCCAATCACTGGGTGCATCTGGCACCTGAGTTATTTCTCCTTCTTCTGGTTCCGAAAATTCACCAAAAGGATCCTCCTGCCAGTCTGATACCGAGATGGTGGACGGTACCATGGTGGGATCTACGTCCGGCGATCGCGGTCTGTGCGATGACTGTGGTGACGGGACTCTTGTAGGTGAAGCACTGTGGGTGCTGCTCCTCGGTCTTCGAGCAGGTGATCTCATCCGTTTTTGCGGTCTACTCCTGTAAGGAGAGCAACCCGATGTGCCTGGAATCGGGGATGACTCTCTAGGAATGGGGTTAATCGGAATTTGCCTCTCCCTTTGCCGTTTGTAAAATTCTTCTACAATCCTCTGCACGGATAACATGAGCACCGGGTCATGAGGATATTTGGATTCTCCCGTGGACGGGTGCCAAGGAGGGCTGTATTGTTTCGGTAAGGGACCAATGGACTCTTCCACCACTTCCGCATCAGAGAATTCTTCCTGAAGAATTATATCCGGAAGTTCTGCCATGTGCCCCAAAGGTGAAAATTGCTTCACCGGAGGTTCAGTTACAGTATTCTTCTCAATGATATTGCTTGTAATGACAGGAGCTTCAAGAGTGAGAGGCAGTAATTCCTCTGTAACTGCCGAAATTTGTGGTGCCTCTGAAGGCGTTATGGATGATGTTATCCTCGTCGACGACTGAGATTTTCCCGTCGACGAGGGCTTCGCCGCCGACTGAGATTTTCCCGTCGACGACTGAGATTGTCCCGTCGACGAAGGCTTCGCTCCCGTCGACGACAGAGATTGCCCCGTCGACGGAGGCTTCGCTGTCGACTGAGCTTTTCCCGTCGACGACTGAGATTTTCCCGTCGACGAGGGATTCGTCGTCGACGACTGACCTTTTCCCGTCGACGAGGGCTTCGTTGACGAATGTGGAGTGTGTTCCGTGGACGACTGCGTCATGGAGGAATGCTTCGTGGACGAGTGGTGTTTCTTGCTCGTCGACGATTGCTTTGCGGTCGACATGTCCGATGACGATGATCTAACTGTCGACGATGTCTTAAGCGTCGTCGTCGTCGATGCTGGTTTCGTCGACGGTATGGCCGATGACGGGCCTTTACCTTTCCCTTCATTCGTGGGCGGTTTACCCTCCGACGACTGCCCCCCCCCGTTTTTTGCAAACTCCTCCTTACCTCTGGAGGCAGATTTTGCTGACTTTTTCTGGCTTGATAGGTCAACTGGAGGCAGAAAGGGTATCAATTCCAGCTTCCTCTTTTTGGATTTGGGAGAGGAACTCCTTTCCACTGAAGAGGCCCTTCTCTTTGAAGTTTGCCTCTCAGATGGAATGCTGGATTGGACAGGAGCTGTTCTGACAGACTCTTCGTCCGAAGATTGATCCCTGGATTCCAGGTATGAAAGGAGTCTTCTATGCCTGTCATGAAGGGTCTTAGTGGAAAAGGTTTTACAAATCTCGCATTTTTTAATGTCATGTGGGTACAGACAATAAATGCAATGCTCGTGGGGGTCCTTGTAGTAAACCAATTTCTTCTTGCACCTCGTGCAGTCCCTGAACAGGGAAGGCTTCCTGACAGCCTGAGGTGCCTCCATTTCTGAAGAGAAGTTCAGTCGACGATTTTGAGAGGAAAACAACAAGTTTTGCCACCAAGGTTAATTGGGAAGAAAGCCCCTAAGAAGGGGAACAAGATGGAATATATTTTACAAATATATTCCACACAAAAGTAGAAAGAATTTGAGAAAGCTCAGAGAGCTTGAGGATTCCCTGTGTCTGATAGACTGCGGTGAAAAATCTGAAGATGGCTGCCGGGGGCGGAGCTTAAGCCCTGCCACCTCATTGGCTGGGGCCATAAAGGACCAAAGTGAGGTGGAGGGACTACACAATGAAGTGGCTCATAGGCTATAATGGGCTATGTACATGCACTGCTAGGTGGCAGTGTGTATATATATATATATATATATTTAAAAAAAAAAATTATTATTATTTAATTTATCACCGAGGATTCCCAGTCTGACGACGGGGAATATTCAAGCATCTGAATCTATGAAAGATCCAATGCTGGAGAAATGCGGTGAGTAAGCACGGTATGCAGCGCCTCTAGATGTTTCCACGCTAACCTGGAGTGTCTTTTCCCTCTTGCAGATGGATGAGAAGTTCCGGAGACAGAGTTCCCCCAGAGTGGCTGGGATTCAGGTAAGCGTTTGAAGCTCGTACAGTCTTCAAAAATAAGCGAAGATTTGCAGAATGCTTACTAATGAATTTTTTCTGTTCTTTTCCCTTTTCCTTAGGAAGCGGCGTGCCGTGATGGGAATGACACTGCCGAAGATGCCCGCAGAACAGAAGAAGCGATGAATGATGGGCAGAAGCGCCGCAATGTAAGGCTGTTCCTAACGATGTTCTTGTTCTTGCAGGAGCTGAGCGCAGAAGAAAGATGCAGGCCTACTGGAGACCGTCCGAACACAGTGAGGTTCACGCTGCAGGTGCAGAAAACACAAAGCATGTTTCTCAGCCTGGGCGTTGCTTAAATAGTCTCTGTGTATCCCAGGTGTCTCTGGGCTGAACCACACCCAAAAGACTAGACTGCACATGCACATGCAGTTCTCGGAACCAAAATATGTGGGGGCATCCATCTTGCCCCCATCAATGCACTACAAGTCCAATTCCCAATGTTATCCTATGGGAGTGAGTGAGTCTGGTGCCACAAGCGCCAAGTCTGACTCCATGTGGGTCTTTGGAGGAATGGAGAGGCCCTTGAGGGCCATGTAGGTGATCGTGGCCTGGCTCCAGCCTGACAACTTGGAGGGCTGGGGACATGAAGGGCATGAATCATGACACAACACAACAGTTACATACTCAGGGAAAGGTGGGAAAGGAGGCTGGTCCTACCTTATGCAAAAACGTGGCAGAGCACTGCCTGTCCAACTGCAGATTCTTTGTAGCGGCTCTGTATATGTCCTTCAAGGCTACCCCTGCGTGAAACGCTATTGATGCCCCTCTCCCTCTGGTGAAGTGTGCCGAAGGCGGCTTGGTGAGGGGGTCGCCCTTTGCTTGATGACAGTGGGTGATACATAGAGAGACCCATCGTGCCAGGCCTTGTTTGGAGATATGCTGTCCTTTTGTGCAACCTGAAAAGGCAATGAACAGTCTGTTTGAGGAGCAGAAATCCTTAGTTCTCTGTAAGAAGAATTTCAAAACTCTAGCCACATCTAGAGAATGCAATGCTCTTTCTGCCTCAGAAGTATGATTCTAGAAAAATATGGCAGGACAATGCGATCTGTGAGTGTCATTTCCGATAAGACCTTGGGAAGGAATTTACGGCGTGTTCTCAAAATGACGCAGTCCTTCTGAAACAAAGTAAAAGGAGGTTCTGAAGACAAAGCTTGCAATTCACTGATCCTCCTGGCCGATGTAATGGCTATCAAAAAGGCAGTTTTCCAAGATAGGAATTTCATGTCACATCTGTGAATGGGCTCGAAAGGGGGTTCCATGAGAGCCGTTAACACAGTGTTTAGACACCAGGTAGGGACTGGTGAGGGCTTAGAAGGATAAGTACGCATCAACCCCTTCAGGAAGACCTTGACACCTGGAAGCGAGAGTAATGACTGTGTTTCTGGAGTCGTTGGGTATGCTGATATGGCAGATAGGTGAACTTTGAGAGAGGACAGTGAGAACCCTGCCATAGCCAAATGTAATAAGTAAGGTAGTATCTGTTCTACCAAAGCTGTAAGTGGGTTAATTGTAGACGTCTCACACTACTTAGAGAAACAAGTCAATTTCCGGACGTAGGTGATTCTCGTCGAGGGGGCTCTAGAGGCCATGATTATGTCCCAGTAGTCTGCCGGGAGATTCAGATTCATAAGTCTACGCTGCTCAGGAACCAAGCCTTGAGGGAGAGGCTTGCTGGGTCGGTGTGAAGGACCTTGTGGTTCTGTTGTGTCAATAGGTATTGATGCGTTTTTAGGCGAATTGAAGACCATCAGGATAGGTGCTGGAGAGTCGTGTACCAAATTTGTCGCGCTCAGTCCACTTCTGCTCCTTCATTCTGCGTAGAATTCTCCCAATTAGTGGAATGGGGGAAAGACATGCAAGAATTTCCCTGTCCAGTCCACCAAGAAAGCATCTCCTGCTGATTGCTATTCTGGGTACCTTGAGAGGAATTATTGGCTTTTTCTGTTGGTTCTGGTGGCAAAGAGGTCGATCTGTGGATGGCCCCATAAGGAGAAAATCCGCTGGACTTCCTTCTTGTCTAGTTCCCATTCGTGGGATAACGTGTACTCCCTGGTCAGTTTGTCCACTAGGACATTGTCCACTCCCAGGAGATGTTCTGCCCTGATTTGGACCCTGTGGTGTAAGGCCCATGCCCATAGTAGTTGAGCTTCTTGTGACAAGACCTCTGATTTTGTGCCCCCTTGCTTGTTTGTGTAGTGCATGGAGGTTGTATTGTCTGTCTGGACGGTCAGTACCTGTCCAGCTACTACTGGAAGGAATGCTTTCAGAACCCACCGTATCGCCCTAAGCTCTAAGACGTTGATGTGGAGCTTTGACTCCTGGTCTGACCAAGTCCCTTTTGTTTGGAGGTCCGCCAGGTGAGCGCCCCATCCCGAAAGGGATGCATCTGCCCTAAAGAGAAGAGTAGATGTTAGTGTCTGGAATGGCATTCCTTGTAGCAGGTTCCGCGGAGTGTTCCACCACCGAAGTGTCTTGTGTACTGTCGCCGGTATCTGGACTAAATCCTCCCATGAACCTATAGCTTGCTTCCATTGGTGGTCCAGAGCCTCCTGGACTGGTCTTATGCGAAGTCTGCAATTTGGTATGAAAAATATACATGAGGACATCATGTCCAGGAGGTATTTGAAAGAGCGCACCGTGGTTGTCCCTTTTTCTAGGAACCATGAGGAGGAGCAGAGGATAGCTGTTACTCTATGTGCCGATGGTCTTACCCTGGGAATGCTGGTGTCGAACTCGGCTCCCAAGAAGAGAACTGTCTTGCTGGGTACTGGGCAGGATTTTATGTTGTTTATCGAAAAACCTAACCCTTTTAGGAGTTTTATAGTTTTTGAAACTGCCAATCGAGCGTGACTGGAGTTTGCCCTTATCAACCAGTCGTCCTAATATGGAAAGACTTCACTTCCGTTCCCATCCTTCTGAGTTTTGCTACAACGGGCGCCAGACATTTGGTAAACACTCTAAGTGCTGACTTTAGCCCGAACGGTAGCACCCGGAATTGGAAATGCAGGTCTCCTACAGCAAACCTGTGGAACTGTCTGTGGGCAGGATGAATTGGAATGTGGAAGTATGCGTCCTCCAAGTGCAGAGTGGCTAGGAAGTCTTTTCTGTTTAGCCACGGTAGGACGCACTACAGGGAAATCCTCTTGAATGTGATGCGTTTGATGTATTTGTTGGGCGCTCTCAAATCTAATATGGGTCTGCAGTGGCCGTTTTTCTTCTTGATGAGAAAGAAACGGAAGTAGAAACCTCTTCCCTTCTGAGGGTAAGGAACTGGTTCTATTAATGCTTTGTGCAGTAATTTTTGAACTTCGGACATAACTTGCTTTAGCAAATGCACTTTGCGAGGGGTGGGTGCAAGGGATGGAGGTTGGTCTAGGAATTCTATGGTGTGACCCTCATGCACCACCTGTAACACCCACTTGTCCCATTTTATTGAATGCCAGCGTTGAAAAAATTGGCTTACTCTTCCCCCCACAGGTGTGTGACCTTGAGGGGGAAGAACCAACCTGTCAATTTTGTTTGTTCTGGGCTTTACCTTGGGTAGAGCCGCGTTTTCCTCTTTGGGAGTACTTGTTGGAGGATTTGTATCTGTTGCCCTGAAATGTGTTTCCTTGCGTCTTTTGACCATAGGAAGATCGATTTTATCCGCTGTCTTTTGACGATGAGCCTCGTAAAGGGCGAAAAGCCCTACGGTCTCTATATTTATTCTTTATGGAACTGATGGATCGAGCTGTGTCTGTGTACATTTTTATCCCTTTCAGGTGGTCATCGACCTTCTTACCAAATAACTCTTGCCCATCAAAGGACATGTCCAGTATTTGTGCTTGCATCTCAGGTCTGAAATTCGTGGCTTTCATCCAGGCCTGTCTCCTTAGTACAGTGCCATGAGACATCTGCCTGAATCCTGACTCAGCCACATCGACTGCAGCATCGATCATGTGATCTGAAGTTGCTTGTCCGTCTGAAATGATTGGCTTCTTCCCGGAGATCCGCAGGGAGATGTTTGGACATATGAAGCCAAAATTTGTGGTCAAATCTAGCGGTCATGGCCAGCACGTTGCCCGCTCTAATAGTGAGAGAGACTGGGGAAGACACTTTTCTACCCATGGCTTCCAACCTACAACCTTCCTTGTCTGGCGGTGCTGACAGTGGTGATGAAGGGTTGGCTAACTTTTTTCTGGCCGCTACAGTGATAACAGAGTCTGGTTTAGTATGACCCCTTAGACAAAGCAGTGCTGAGTATGGTACCTTGTATTTCTTTTCATATGTTGAAACTAGAGCAGGTGTGGATAATGGCGTGGCCAGTATCTTTGACCCAGACTCCCATATGGTGTTGAGAAGAGGAATGGTGGTAACCATTCTTCTGCGCTTGTCCCTGTGCTCTTAAAGCACTGACTTCATCTCTTCCGATGCAACTTGTAATTTGAACAAGTCTGCAGCTTTTCCGATAATAGCATGAAACGATACTAAATCGTCCGGTGGTGAGGAATCACCTGGAGAGTCTTTCTTTCTGGGCTTCTCAACGATATAATCGCCACATTCACTGGGAGCATCAGGCTCCTGTGTGATCTCACCTTCTTCAGGGTCTGAGAAATCCCTGAAAGGGTCCCCTTGCCAATCAGAGACTGACACAGACGATGGTACCATAGTTGGATCTCGAACTGGAGACCAAGGTCTACATGATGATGCTGGAGACGGGACCCTTGTCGGTGAAGCACTGAGTGTTCTGCTCCTGGATCTATGTGGAGGCTCAGGCAATCATGCTCTTTTCTGTGGTCTACACCTGGAAGGAGAGTGTCTTGGTGTACTATGTCAAGGTGAAATGTCCCTCTGTGGGTTCTCGAATCCTTCGGCACAGATGACCTATTCTTTTCTTCTTGACATCTGTTGAATTCCTCAATGATCCTTCGCATCGATTCCATGAGTACAGGGTCATAAGAATCTGCAACGAGCTCAGTAGACGGCTGCGAGAGAGGACTGTTTTCCTTGGCGGTGAGAAAAGGTTGCTCATCAAGAAATTCTGTGTCTGTCTGAGAACTCCCCTTAAAGAATGATGTCAGGGAGTTCTGTCATCTCTTTTAAAGGAGATAATTGTGCTCAAAGTGGTTCAGGAGCCTCTGAAAACAGTTGCTTCCACATTGGATGGTTTATCCGTGATGTCCGCGAGGGGCATTTTGGGCCTTATTTCTTCCTTGTTCGTCGGCAGGTCTCTATGTTTACTGCCGCTCGTAGACGGCTTCTCCGTGGACGACTGTCTTCCCTGTTTTTTTAAAACGCCTCCTTACCTTTGGAGGTGTTTTTTTCTTCAAGATGTTGTGTCTTGTGGCCTACAGAGCCCAAGGGGGGCATGGAAGAAGTGGTTTTCACCTTTCTCTTACCCGTTAGAGTGGGAGAGGAACTCCTTTCCATTAAAGAGGCCCTTCTCTTAGAGGTTTGGCTCTCAGAGGGTTTAGTAGATAGTACAGGAGCTGTTTTGGCAAGCTCCTCGTCAGAAGACAGACCTTTGGCTTCTAGGTGTAACAGAAGTATCCTGTGTCTGTCTTGCAGGGTTTTGGTGGAGAAAGACCTGCAAATGTCACATTTATTGCTGTCATGAGGGTATAGGCAGTAGATGCAATGGTCATGTGGATCCTTCATGTAGACCAGTTTTTTCCTGCACCTCGTGCAGTCCCTGAACAAGGAAGGCTTCTTGGCATCCTGTAGTTCAGCCATGCTGAGGAGAAATTCACTCGACGAATTTGAGGCAAGAAAAAAGATTCTCGGTGCCCAAAAGTTCAGAGTAGATAGCACCTAAGCAGGGGAAAACAGTACAATATATTTTAAAAATATATACTACGCAAAAAAGGAGAAAAATATTGAAAAGCTCAGAGAGCTGGAGGATTCCCTCTGTATGTTAGACTGCGGTGAAAAATCTGAACATGGCTGACTAGGGCGGAGCTTAAGCCCTGCCACCTCATTAGTTGGGGCCATAAAGGGCCAAAGTGAGGTGGAGGGCCTACACAATGGAATGGCTCATAGGCCATATTGGGGTATTTATATGCATTCTCTATGGAATAATGGATGAATATTAAAAAAAATGTAATAATTATTTTTATCACCATGGATTCCCAGTCTGACGACGGGGAATATTCAAGCATCTGAATCTATGAAAGATCCAATGCTGGAGAATTGTATGATCCGATGAGAGGTGTGTGTTCTGAATCACTGAGCATTTAGTAGTCCTTTTGATAAGTCAAAAGCTAAGTCAGCTCTGTTACAATTGAATGTTACCTGCATCTTAAACACATACCACTGATGCAGATGCATTATCTCACCTATCATCAGGATTTGAAATAACAGGTTACAAAATGAACTCTGCAGCAGGGTTATTGACCAACTGAGCTACCTTTCCAAACAGGCTGCTGACTTAGAAAGGTACATAGGGTTAGGGAACTGACAGTTCCATGTGAGGCTTGCCTTACATAACTGACTTGGGACATGGGAGAAGCAGAAGTTTTGAAAAGCGCAAGGCAGAGTAGGAGGGATTGAAGTATATGACAGCATTGCCATCTTCTCCCAATATCCGCCAGTGTGCATCACAGCAGCTCAGGAGGGTGGTGGGAAGGATCTATGTGAAAATACCACATATTTTACTTCGAGGTCAAAATTCCTGCATGTAAAACAACACATTTTCTGTATTTGTACAGCAGGGGGAGACCGCTCGCAGCACACCCCATCCACACCTACCCCCTATATTAAATACCCCTGCCTAATGCCCCTCCCAATCTATTCTTTAAGGGACATTTTTTGTTTTCCATGCAAGGTTTTATACATCGCAGTAATGGGATTCAGGCACTGGGCCTCATTACAAGTTTGCCGGTCCGGTAACTACGGTACCGGTGAGCCTGCCAGTACTGTAGATACCGGAGTGGCAAACTACGAGTTCTGCTCGTGGGTGCCTTTTCGCCCGCCAGGTTGGACCTGGCGGGCTGACCGGCACCCGCGAACAGAGCATGTCAGATGCACCGACACCATTCAGAATCCGGCCTCCCCATTCCCATTGAGCCCTCTGGGGTTCAAATGGGAATGAGGAGCATTTTTTACCGGCGCCCCGGAATGGACCCGGCAAGGCTACAGCCAAACTTGTAATGAGACTCACTGTTCTTTCTCATTACTTTAGCTTGCTGCAGAAAATGGCAACACATGTTCATGCTTTGTCATTACAGCACATCTTTTAAAAAATTCAGGTACTGTCCCAAAACATAGAAGTCCTGCTAAGAAATGTGGGCATGATGCAATCAGCCCTGCTGTGAATAATTGACACTGTGCCATGACATGCGTATAGCAGCTAATAAATTAGGCTACTTTGCCTGAGTATACAGCAGTCCTGTTGAGAGGTACTGATACAATCTGTGCCACTGAAAATATATACAGCACTGCTTCTACCTGCATCTACCTGCATCCATTATACCCGCTTGCATTGGGCGGGTGGTCAGAAAGGGAGTTAAAAGGGAGTTCAGACTACATGCCCAGCTACTTCTTGCTCTTCAAGACAACAAACTATGTACAGTGCCATTTCATGCATGCACATGGACACATACAATCTTAAGACTAAATAAAACACATCTTCATATAGGACACCAACAGCTTTTCCTTCTCACAAATGCCAAACAACTGGTTGCTGGGAGGCTCTTCTAAAACTTCGAGACATCAAACGCAATTGATGTGCTTCTGTGATGAAAAGAAAACAAAGTATGAAATGCCCACGATGCTTCAACTGCACTGCCTCTATTAAAGCCGATCAAAAGAGAGGAAAATGAAGCAGAAATGCAGCGCTAGTTTAAAACCATTTTTATTTTACACAATACTGCATGTGTCCTAAACCAATGTGAAAAGCATGATCATGATTCAAAATGTTTCAATGACACTGTACAGTACAAAATGCAGGCAGTTGAACAAAGTGAACAAAACACAAATTCCCTTCTACATTACTCCGAAAGTATTATCTTGTTAGAATTATTAACAGAGAGTGTAAAAAAAAATAGACCAGGACTCATCCCAGTTGTTTCTTTCAAGGAACTGTGTCAATTGCTAAAGTAAAGAGTGGGTTTGCAAGTTGCTGCTGGACAGCCTGTCTCTGGTGACCTCCAAGATTTATAGGGGTGCTGTTATAAATATCCTGTGTAAACTGTACGCAAAGAAGAATTAAAAGGGCTGTATTGACAAGATTTCTGTTCGTGAAAAGGTCTAATACGCATCTTATCTGGAGGGCTGGGAAAAACCCAAGCAAAATCCTCTGCTGCTTCCTCCTGTTGTCGATGGGTGACCTGTTAGGCCTCCTCATACCGCGGCCTGGAACCTCTTGAAGCTGGTGAAAGCACAGGGTTCGAATTCAGTCCTGCCCTGAGACTGAGGGTAGGACTTCTGCCCTGGCTTTGTCAGGATGGCCAAGGACTTGGCGGTTTGAGTGGAGGTTTTCTTCTTTGTCGACTAGTCATTGGTTGACGAATTAAAGAGGTTGACGCCTTCAGAATCAGTTCTAGGATCCAGGATGCTCGTCAGATGAAAACTTAGTCTTAGCCCTCTGCTGGCTGTGTCGATGTGGTGGACCGAAGACTCCATGAGGTCCTGTGCAAAGGCCCAGGCACCAGCCAGACTGGCCTTGAAGGAGGCTTGACTCTCCAAAGCTCCTGTCATAGCTTCTGGTAAACCGTGGCTAAAGGAGCATCAGCGTTGGCTTGACACAGATGCAGACCGGAAATGGCATAACAGCGTTTGCCCAAAGACTGAAGGACCTTGTCCTCCTTGGAAAGACAACTGGAGGTGGCTCCTGTGAAGGAAGACAACAAAGATGATGGTTTATAATATAGTGAGGCCGGAGCCACCACTGCAGAATGTGGCTGCGGGTGGAAAGCCAGGAGGAGTGGCTCCCCGCCCATCCGCCTGAACCTGCTGTCCAACTTCTTGTTCATCTGGACGTGGGCCCTGGGCTTCTCCCAGACATTTCTCACCACCTCCAGGACATCCTTCTGGGGAGGGATGCCAGACCAGATCGTGGTGCGCTTGCCCAAAACCTCTGCTAGCCCTCCTGACTCCTGGGGGGCTTCCTCAGACAGAGGGACCCCCAAGAACTCCACTAGGTCCTGAAGGCGGTCATGAAAGGCCTTAGTGGATGCCGAGGGTTCAAAGTCTAAGGTGTCATCATCGTCATCCCCTCGCTTTTTTACAGACCAAGGGGAGTCTGGTCCCTGGGACACAGGTGCCAGCGAGGTCCCCCCTAGGTCCAGAGCTGAAGACAGGTCCAACGGCTGTTGAGAGGTTGGTGTTTGAGGTACAGGAGGAGGTGGAGGGGTCTCAACAACTGATAGGGCCTGGACCGGGGGAGGGACCGGCACTGGCACCGGTAGCGCTGGAGGAACAGGCGGAGGACCCAGAGGAGAAGGCCGGGGAGGCACCACCTGCAGGATCACCTCCTTCACTATATCCTTCAGGAGCCCCATCATCTCAGGGGAACACATGAGGAGGAAGCGCTCGAAGAAGCGGTCCTTGGTAGTCGCCGGATGCCTAGGGGCCCAGCCCTCCAAGGTGCTGGATCTCGGCTCCTATTCAAAGTGCTAAAACACCTGAGGCATGTAGCCATAAGGCTGTGATGGGTAGATGTACCCCCGAGGAGACCAGATGCATGTACCATACAGTCTGCTGCCGCTTCCAGAGGGAAGGCAACTGGAACCTTCTTGCAAGGCTCATTAAATGGGCAACAGCACAGGAAGGCCCTGAGTCGAATCCAAAATGGCCACTGTCCTAGCAGGCTCCGCCACGTGCCTACCTGCCATTTTGGGACATTGCGCCATGCCCTGGGTGAGGGTGCGCCAAGGCCTCGAGCCACGAGAGGACTCAGACATGGGAGGATACAGCCTGGTTCCTGCAACAAAAGCAGAATTGTCGACCTCTGAGATCACTCCGGTGGGCACTGAGCCATTGGCCAGCTGGCCGGTAGTCATAACGCCCTGACGCATGACCTTGGAGCGAGCTCCGGTAGGCTGCACGCCCTGGGCACTCGTGCTGGTAGTCGTGCTGGAATGGGCTGAGGTCTGTCCCTTGGAGGTGGCATCTGATGATCCTTTACCCCTTGGGGTCGACAAAGAGGATGGACTTGATCGCCCTTCCGAGGACAGCCCGGTAGGGCCCCTGATCCCCTCGGCTTCAGAGCCGGTAGTTTTGACAGCCTCAGGTCTGCTTACATAGTGCCTGGAAGTGACCCTGGGACCCTCAGCTTGGGAGTCAGTAGCCTTAGAGGCCTCAGGCCTGGCAGAACCTGAATCTGAGGAAACCTTCCCTGTGGGAACCCCCGGGAAGGAGTCACTGTGCTGAGGAGCCATGCTGAACAGAGGGACTACCTTGTCTTGATGAGAGGTCCTGGAGACGAAGTCCTTAAGGTGCGCCTTATTGTGGAATATCACACATGTGCGGCTTGCATTGCAAAACTCTCAGTCACAGGGCGTTGAAGAATTGGTTGTCGGGTTGGAGCAGGGGTGGTCGGGCCCCAGGCCCTCAAGACAGAGTGAATGAGGGTCAGAGGCCAGGAACAAGCAGTCGCACGAAGCACACCTCGTGAATCCTCCTGCAGCTGACATGCACCAGGGGAGGCGAGGCACTGGGCGGAGGTTAGATAAGATTGAAAAACAAAGAAGGAGGAGCAATCGGAAAGTTAAAAAAGTCCCTGCACTGGCAGCCAGGTCGGATACAGTCCGTGCAAAAAAAGGGACTGAGGTGAGGCGCCAGAGGTCGGGGCCTCAGCGCGGCGTTCCTACGTCCGAGGCTACACCATTGCACGCTATACAAAATTTAAAGGGGAAGCTACATTTTTTGCTGCCAAAGTTTCCGATACCATCCCCATTTTGGGGGACGCCACAAGGATGGAGGAAAGGCGACAGGACATATGAATAAATGTAACAAGTTTATTCACACCAGTAAATATGAGAGGTGTCACACAGACAATGAGAAGTGCTTCAGTGGTCATTGAATGGAAGAGAGTTGCTTTAATGGCCATTAACTAAGAGAGATGTTCCAGTGTTAAGAACATGTGGAGGCTGCCAAAATGAAAGAAGATGTGCTACACAAGAACACTTGCCATCATATGTCAGTGCTCTCTCTATGCTACTGAATGCTAGAGATGTCCCAGTAATCAAAACATGAAGGGTACCTTAGTGGTCATTGAGCGGCGAGATGTTCCATTGGTCAGAATCTGTGATAGAGGCTTTGATGGGCATTGAAAGGTGTAGAAGCACTAGTAGTCAGAATAGGAGAAGTGGATGAGCAGTCGATCAATTGCGGATTTGCATCTAGGTCAGAGAATGTCAAGTGTTTCCATGATCAATGCATGAGGGAGATGTCCCAGTTGTCAGAGTATAGAGACTGTATTTCCTTGGGCATTGAACATGGGCGTTATTCTAGCTGTCAGGACAAGTTAAGGATGCTCTATGTAGAGTAGGGGTTTCATTAAGTAGTATGCATTTTGACACACATATCGAAATATTGGCTTTTATCTATGGATAATCTTGACTACATACTTTTTTACGTTTCAGGTTTTGCTTTTTGTATGAGATATGCATGTGAAGGAGGATGCTGCATTAAAAAAACAAATCCTTGGACGACGGATGGAAACAGTATAGACAAATTTAACAGTGTCAAGTACCTTTCTGCACACCAGTGAAAACTATATACAATTAAAAAAGTTTCAAAAATACATTGCCCCCGTCACGGAGAAGGCTGATGAGCCTTTTGCTATACATTATAATTGAAAGTGGGGCAACGTAGGCAGGGAGAGGCACAACAGGAACCATGGACCTCACTGTAGCATCAGAAGTATTACTGCTTGAGATGGGAGAGGAGCTCTACATATCCTTTCTCTAGAAAATGGTGAACTTCTGTTGATACCTTTCTAATTACTGATGCTGCTTTGGCATGTACACTGTATGGGTAGTACCGCTCTATATCCAATCATGTAACATGAAAGTAGAAGGAAGGAGATCAGTGCGCTTAATGACTGTGCTGTAAAACATTTTTATATATATATGTATATATATATAAGACAACCATGTCAAAATCGGCCAGGCATCTGCCAGCATTAAATGCCAGCCTTCAGCAAAATGTGCATCAGCATAGGGCACTTGTGGAAGAAATCAAGGATGCTGCACTAATGGCTGTTAACTGCATCAGGATTCGAGAAAGGGTCGTACTGGTCTCCCTTAAATTGCTATTGGAAGGTGGAACCTTCGGTCCGCCTCTCCCATGGTGTACACCGTCCAAGAAAGAGAGTCTGGCGTTTTTCTCTCTTAGTGAATATCACTGGAGGATATTATTTATCTGCTGGGACACCCTCTGGGTCTGGCCCTAGATCTTGGAGACTTTCTTCTTGGCGGCCTGGAGACAGTAGCCCAATTTCCATCAGATTTTCCTTTCATTGATCCAGGCAAAATCTAGCTATCTGCACAGGCTACCCACAGGCATACCATCTGACCCCTATTTCCGGCGAGGGATTTGTTGTGGTCTAGTTTTGTCCCCCTGGAGAGGGGGTTTTAACTTTTTCTCAGGGTAATTTGGTGCATCTTTTTTCATTTTATTGCAGTTGCCCGATATGTTATTGCAGTTGCCCGATATGAATTGTCACAAGGCCTAGTAGGACCATTTTTGTCTTCTCTTGTTTGCTTCTTCACCCCCTGTTCCACCCCTTCCTCCCCCTCCCATCCCTTTTCATGCTACAGCATTTGCTCATTTGCACGTTCCGAATGTCTCAATATCTAGTAGGATCGTTTTTATTATTTTTGTTCCCCTGCCCGCCCCACTTCTTTGTCTTGATGCACCTTGAAACACCATTTGGCTGTATAGTGCGCATTACAAAAACCCAATGCATAAATAAATACTATCTGTGGTTTGGACCCCCAATTTTACTTCCCATTCTTCTTAGTCCAGAAATGTGTGTCCCTGGAATACAGCGCTTGTTGGTAAGCATTCATTGCTTGCATTGCTTCTTCAATTGAGGGTTTGTGGAGCTGACATACTACTTTTTGTAGGCATGGGGGCAGAGAACCAGTAAATTATTCTAAAATCAGTAGTTTCTTAGCCTAATCATAGGTTTTATGCCCAGCTACTTATTCAGAAGTGCCCTCACTCTATATGACACATGTCTTGGAGTTTCTCCTTGTCTTAATCGTAGCTGTCTGAATCAGAGACATGCTGCTGTGTCTTCTCATCGCTCCAATTTTAGAGCACCACTGAAGGCATGACAGGTTGCTCTGGTCTTTTTTCTATCACCCATGTAAGGCTGTTACAGTCTCCTGATGGCGGCAGTTCATTGCCAGTGTTCCATCCACCATTGACCTGAGTCGATCTTTTATGCTAGTGGTGATTTGTTCTGCTCTTCGAGGATCTGGAGTTTCTGCTTATAGTAATAGTACACCAGTCACTTTTGCATCTTCTTCCTCCTCGTCTCGGTGCGTGGAGAAATTCTTTGGTAGGGGAGTGTGTGGGTTGACCTGATTACCAGGTGCCATCTGAGCATTCCGAGGAACTCCCCAAACTAAAGAATTTCGGGCCTACTATACCAATGTCCATATGTCTTTTGTTAAGAGGTTCAGAGGCTGTTGTGACCAAAGACTCCCCTAACTCTGATTTGTTGTCCATTTTCCTTCCGGTGGGAGGCCTCTGTATTGGGGCCTAAGGAAGTGTTCTTATCATACAAAAGGTCTTGGTTTGCAGCTGAACAATTCGTTGGTGGGGGAAACTAGTGGACATTTCTCTCTCAACCTCCAGTGGGCTCTGACCTTCCCAGTCCAGGCTTCCCTAAACCCCTGGTTGGTTTGAAACTGAAGATCGGTGGCACTTACTCCCTGAATCAATCTCACTGCAGTGACGGCCAAAAGGCCATAGCCTCATCTATGTCACTATGTCACTCCTCTGGGGCTTCCTAAGAAATCCCTAATTCTAAAAGTTCTTTCTCAGATTTCAATTGTAGTGTTAAGGACTGGGATTGTGCAGATAGCAGACATACTTCTCCTTTCACTCTACCCCACTTGCTCCTTTTTCCTCCTGTCCCTGATCTTCTTTACCACTCACTACTCCCTCCTCCTGCTATTACTCTCCCTTCTTAACAGCCCCCCTCTCTGTCTCTCTCTCTCTTCTCCAATCCCCCTTCTCTCATTCTCCTCTGATGTCCCTCCAATGGTAATGCAGTGTCCCTCTTCCCTTTCTCCTCTCCTCTTCTCTCTCCTTGCCTCTCGCCTCTTCTTTCCTGTCTCCTCACCTCTCATCTGTCCTCTTCCTCCTATCTTCTTTCCTCTCTCCTTTTCTCTTTCCTCTCGTCTCTCCACTCCTCTCCGACCGGCCCCTCTCATCTAACACCTACTTCTTCTCACACACTCCTCTTTTCCACTCATTCACAGAAACACTGACACACTCACAACCTTACTCTATCTGTTATAACTCCCGCTCACTATCAATACCTCATATGTAAGTTTCCTACACCACCACCTGCTCCACGGCACTCCGCTCTATCTTCCGTCTTCCTCTTGGTCTCTCAATCCTCTTCCCTGCCTTCTTGCCTCACCAGAAAACTTTTTTTTAATTCTGGGGGGTTTGTGTCTTTTATGCCCATAACGTACTGTCTCTTTTTTTCCATAAACTTCCCACTGGTCAATTTTCTCACACGATTCAACGGGCCAATCTGCAACTGATCTTGTCCACTGGGTTATGTTACAATGGGTAAAGGCTTTAAAAACCTAGTTATATGTGCATCCTTTTCGCAAGCACTAATAAAATCAGTGTCTCGTTTACCAGTGCAGTGTTTGTCAGGCTTGCTCCCAAGGTAAATTACGCTTGGTCAGCAGTGCTGGTAATTTGACTTGCATTGGAGTTTCTCTCACCGACTTGAAGTTGGCGACTTCCCACTGTGCAGTGCTGCGTGGTGTCCCTCTGCTCTTGCCTAGCCTTCTGGGACTGGTACTCCTGAATGAACAGAGAAAAGAATCTGGACAGCATGGAGGTATTTCGATATTGAGTGACAGGCAGTGGTACTACACACATACCGCAGGGCACAGGAAAGGGGGTAAGGACTGGGGCCCTCCCAACTACCACTCCCTGCCTCTGGGACAGGGCTGGCTCTGGTTCTTACCCTGGTAGGTCCCTTGCCCCGGGCCAGGAAGAGTCCTGCCCCGCTTGACCAGGTCCAATCCTGGACATGGCTATTAAGACTATATAAGCCTTGAAAAAGCACTTAATTAGTGTAAACACATGTTAGCTTGATGAAATTAACAGGGTAATTCATAGAATTTCGCAGAAAAGTGTCGCAAGCGGCTGGCGCAGAGTGTCCGCGTGCGATTGTCCGCGCACAGCGTATTCATGGATTTTAGGCTCCCAAACCAGCCGTGGCGCAGAGTATCGCAGCGACCCTGCAGCAGCGCCAGTAACGCCCCCAAGAACGCCCTCGCGCAAGGAAAAGCCATCAAAATCGCTAAATCATCGCAAAGGGCTGCGCTAACCCTGGACCAGTTTACAGGGCTGCCAAACAAGGAACGCAAAGCGGGTAACGTGCATATCAGGGGTACGCGTGAAGTTATACACGCGATTAGCCAGGGTACGTGTATTTCAGGGGTGCGCGGAAAGTTCCACACGCGATTTCAGCAGGGTACGTGTATTTCAGGGGTGCGCGGGAAGTTCCACACGCGAATAGCCTGGGCGCGTGTATTTCAGGGGTGCGCGGGAAGTTTTACACACGATATCAGCAGGGTACGTGTATTTCAGGGGTGCGCGGTGTTACACATGGGAAAAGGACACTGCCCCTTTAAGGGCAGCCAAGGAGAAAGAGCGGGAGGAGAGACGGAAAGGGAGGGGCGAGAGAGAGAGAAAAGTAGTTAGAGTTGAGAGGTGAATAAAGTTGGTTCGTAGTGAATTTGGCTCTGTGTCGTTTGTAGGCCTGAGAGCGTACGTATGAACGAGGTCCAACACTGGCGACGAAGCCGATACGACCCGTTGCGTGCCGGCAGCAGTTTGGAGGGCCTGTGAGCCCAGCAGTGCGAGGAGGGCCTGTGAGCCCAGCAGCGTTCAGGGAGGGCCCGTGTGCCCAGCAGTTAAGGAGGGCTCGTGAGCCCAGCAGACCAGGTGGGCCCGTGTGCCCTGCAGCATCAGGACCGGAGAGCCCAGCAGTGTTGGCCTGCCAGCAGCAGACCAGCCGACCAGAAGATCGGGGAGGACCGTGCGCCCAAGACTGGAGAGCCCGGTGGCGAGGAGCCCGACAGCGGAGGACTGCCAGCTAACCAGCCGACCGGAAGATCGAGAGGCCCGTGCGCCCCAACTGCAGAGCCCAGCAGCGAAGAGCCCAGCAGCAGAGGCCCACCGGCAGCTGGCCAGCCGACCAGGTGATTGAAGGGCCCGTGCGCCCGAGACTGAAGTGCCCAGCCGACCGGAAGATCGAGAGGCCCGTGCACCCCAACTGCAGAGCCCAGCAGCGAAGAGCCCAGCAGCGGAGGCCCACCGGCAGCTGGCCCAGCCGACCAGGTGATCGAGGGGCCCGTGCGCCCGAGACTGAAGTGCCCAGCCGTCCAGGTGATCGAGGGGCCCGTGCGCCCGAGACTGAAGTGCCCGGCGACGGAAGCCCGCCGACAGCAGCCCAGCCGACCAGGACCGCAGCGCCCAGCAGAGGAGGTCCCGCGCACCTCGACAAGAAGAGGACCGCGGATGCCAACAACGAGCGGAGCCCGCGGACCAGAAGAGGCCCACAAGAGGAAGGAGACCACGAGGGAACTCAGCAGGCCCACACGTCACGGAAGAGGAGACCCGCAGGCTCGCGGCATCCACCCTCAAGTAAGGAGTCGGAAAGGGGTAGCGAAAAGGGAACCCCGAGTCTCCCACCCACGTGACACATCAGGGAACCAGTGAAATCACCCGAAGGTGACACCTGCAAAAGGGAACCCCGAGTCTCCCACCCACGTGACACATCTGTAGAGACACCCGAAGGTGACATTTGAAAGGGGAAACCCCGAGTCTCCCACCCACGTGACACACCAGCAGACACACCCAAAGGTAACATTTGCAAAGGGGAACCCCGAGTCTCCCACCTACGTGACACATCGGTGAAAACACCTGAAAAACAAAATTTTGCAAGAACCCGAAGGTGACATTGCCAGAACGCCACTCTGCACACAAAAAGCAGAGGGTGAACAACGTGCCCCAGTGGGCGAACATACACCGCAGCAGTTCAAGAGAACCACGGTGCAAAAGCCTACCAGAGCACCCCGAGTATCCGCGACGCAGCACTCCACGCTACACACCAAGATACCGCCATGTCATCTGCAGACGCGGCAGACCCTAATGCACCACCACCACCACCGGGAGCTCCCTCCTCTCATGCAAGCCTAATGAGGAGACCTGCCCCGTTCACGCTAAACCCACACCATGTCCAGGGGCAGAGATGGGAAGAATGGATGGAGGAATTTGACGACTTCGTGGGTGCCATTGGCACACAAGAACCTCCCAACATACTGAGCATATTTGCAAATGTCGCAGGGAGAGAAATCAAAAATATTATACGCACGATCCCTCCACAAGATCGCACCACATATGCAAGACTCCTGCAAGCCATTAACGAAAAACTGGTCATCTCACCCAACCGGGACTATGAAAGGTACACTTTCAACCAATGTGGCCAGCTACCTCACGAATCAATAGGGGAGTTCGTAATACGTCTTCAGAGGAAAATATCCAAATGTGACTTTGCTAACTTTAATGACGAAGAAGCCATTAGATTACGCATCATAGAAGGGTGTGTATCCTCGATGTTCCCGAAGCACCTCCTCAAGAAACCCCTATCCCTAAAAGAGGTGCTAGACCTAGCCAGGGTATACGAAAGAGTGGACATTCAAGCAGCAGCCATTGAGAACCCAAAAAAGGGAGAAACCATAGCCGCAATACATCCCTACGCCCGCCAGCCAAACACCCAACCAAGGACCAACCAGAGGTACCCGACACAACGAGCACAGGGTGACCGCCAATGCTATCGCTGCGGATTCGAATATCCACACAGAGGACCGTGCCCCGCCATTGGGCAACGATGCATGAGATGCAGAATGGAGAACCACTTCCAAGTGATGTGCAAAGAACTACTACCGGAAGGAGGATCAGCACGCCCACGATCTGCCCCTCGCACGATGGACGCACATAAAGAACAGCATCACCATGTGGACAGGAACGCACCTCTCGCGCCATCATATCAACGCCCAAACACAGTGAGAGCCTTGGAAGGACTTCAGATTGAACCAGACAGGAAAGACCACGAATTATACGATGCCTATCAGGATGACTTCATGCGGGAACTGGAACGCGAAGACACCCGCAGAGCGGAAGCACCAGACAACCGGGAACGTGACAGGGAGCCATACCCTTACCCCCCACCACACTATCCACCAAGTGGAAACGAACAGCCTCAATACCTGCAGGACGGCTACGACCGAGAGTATGTATGCCTTCTCAGCGTGGAGGAGGACACCGCGGCTCCCAGAGTAACAATTCAGATGGGAAGAACCCAAAACAGATTTATTGTTGATACAGGAGCGACGGTCAACGTCATGAATGAAGACATCTATCGTGAAATAGCTTCAACATACCCCATCCAAGAGTCTAGGACACACATCTTCCAATGGGGAGCAACCCAACCCATGACATCAAAAGGGAAATTTCAATGCGACCTACGACACAGAGGCATCACAGTAACCGCCACGATACATGTGATAAGAAGCCCAGCTATTGGCCGCTGCCTTCTCAGTTACAGGACAGCTAACGCACTTGCCCTGATTGACCTACACTATGACCAGTCGGAGGTCATGGAAGGACTACCACTACCATGCGAATCCGTCAGGGCAATCATAGACAGACCATTGGCAAAAAGAGAACTCAAGAACACTTTCCCCAAACTGTTCGAAGGGGTAGGGATGCTAAAAGGGCCATGCATCAAACTACACATAGACAAAAACGTCAGGCCAGTTCCACAACACCCACGGAAAGTGGGTTTCCACCTCCAGGAACAAGTGTCAAAGGAAATACAACTTCTCCTCCAGAACGACATCATAGAGAAAGCGGAAGGGCCAACACCCTGGGTGTCACCGATAGTAATTGTCCCCAAGGACAATGGTCGCCTTCGCATATGCGTAGACATGCGCATCCCGAATACTGCCATCCAGAGAGAAAGGCACCCAGGACCAGGATTGGAGGACATGCTAATCAGGTTAAACCAGGCGAGGTTTTTCTCAAAACTTGACCTCAACCAGGGCTACCATCAACTCGTCCTGGATCCAGAATCACGGCCCATAACCACATTTGCAACGCACGACGGCCTGTTCCGATACAAAAGGTTAAACTTCGGCATCTCATCTGCCGCAGAAATATTCCAAGAGACCATCAGGCGTCTCATAGCATCAGAGACGAATGCATTAAACTACAGTGATGACATCCTCATATTCGGGAAAGATCAAGACCAGCACGATAAGGCTCTCAGGAACATCTGCTCCATCCTACAAGATGCAGGGCTAACACTGAATGAGTGCAAGTGCGTCATTAACAGAACAAGTCTCAAGTTCTTCGGACACACATTCTCCAACAACGGCATATCTGCAGACCCAGACAAAATAAAGGCCATCACTGATCTTCGAGCGCCGACGAACACAGCAGAGTTACGCTCGCTATTGGGAATGGCGGGATATTGTGCGCGATACCTTCCAAACTACGCCACAACGACTGACCCGCTCCGCAACCTCCTGAAGAAGAACCAACCATTCACATGGGACGCACCCTGCCAGGAGGCATTCACAGCGATAAAAGAGGGACTCACCAACAACAAACAACTGGCATATTTTGATCCCAACTGGCACACCATCATCACAGTTGATGCGAGCCCGGTGGGGCTGGGAGCCATCCTAGCACAAAGTGACTCCGCAGACAACAGCCACCATGCAATAGTCGCCTACGCCAGCCGAGCCCTGTCACACACGGAAAAGGCCTACTCTCAAGCAGAGAGAGAAAGCCTGGCCGCGGTATGGGCGTGTGAAAAATACCACCACTTCATCATTGGCCGAAAATTTACCCTAGTGACAGACCACCAAGCCCTCCTATCTATCTTTGGGAACCCCAGGACGAAGATGCCACCCCGCATAGAGCGATGGGGGATAAGACTACAGGAATACGATTACACCATCATCCATAAACCAGGAGGAGACGCAAACCCAGCGGACTACTTGTCCAGACACCCTCTACCAGACAAAGATGACACTTTGGCACATGAAGCCACTGAATATGTCTTGTACCTATCGTCAAATGCCATGCCGCCCACCATCTCGACCACGACGTTCGAGGAAAGGAGCAAAGCCGACCCAACGATCAGGGCCGCTATCACCCTCACCCGCTCCAACAAATGGAGGGAACGCCACTCAAATAGAACTGAAGAAGGAGACGTGGACCAGAAAGAATTAGACCGGCTAGCCAAAGTAAAAGATGAACTTATAGCAACAGACCAAGGGCTACTACTACGAGGAAAGAGGCTAGTAGCACCAAGAGACCTAAGGAAGACACTAGCAATGCTGGCGCACGAAGGGCACAGGGGAATGGACAACACCAAAAGGTTCCTCAGGAACTATGTCTGGTTCCCATATATGGACATGATAGTGGAGGACATGCTCAGACACTGCAGACCCTGCCAACTGGCAGCCCAAGGACAAAACCCAAACCCCCTCCAACTCACCACGCTGCCAACGAGACCCTGGCAAAAGGTCGCAATGGACTTTTATGGACCCGTAGAAGAGGGAGGGTATCTATTAGTAATAATAGACGAGTACTCGAGATTCCCATTTGTGAAGCAAACACCCTCGACATCCTTCGCTGACAATGCGCCCATAGTGGACGAACTTTTCAGCGAATGGGGCATCCCCAACGTCGTGAAGACCGACAACGGGTCCCCTTTCCAGGGACGGGAATTCGCAAACTTCGCAAAACACCTAGGCTTCTCCCATCAAAAGATCACACCACTCTGGCCCCAAGCCAATGGGATGGTCGAACGGTTTATGGCCACGATCAAATTGACCCGACAAAAGGCAGTAGCGGAACAGACACCCCATCCGAAAGCCATCTGCAGCATGCTCCGAAGCTACCGGAACACTCAACATGACGCAACTGCAAAGCCACCCGCTGAACTCATGGTGAGATACCAACCCAGGACACGTATCCCACGATCGGAGGACTATACACCGGAAGAAGACCTAGCCATCAGGGAACGTGACGCTGAGAAACGAAGGAAAGCCAAGCAATGGGCTGACACAAGAAGGAGAGCAAAGGAACAACAGCTGGAAGTTGGACAAACAGTACTGGTCCGACAAACACAGCGCAAGAAAACGGACACTCGATACCATCCAGAGCCAAGAATCATCACAGCTATCAAAGGGCCCATGGTCACGGCAACCGGAGAACTAGGGGACATTACCCGTAACTCCTCATTCTTCAAGAAGCTGTATCTGGAAGAACCTGAACCACCAGAGATACCCGACGAGAGCCTCAATGAGGAAGAGGAAACGGAACCCCCAATAGAGTCAAGCGGCGAGAGCAGAGAATCACCAGGGAGACCCCCGAGGACGATAAAGAAACCGATGAGGCTCATCGAACAGATGTAGCCGGACTGTTATGATAAGCACGGGGGAGGTGTTACACATGGGAAAAGGACACTGCCCCTTTAAGGGCAGCCAAGGAGAAAGAGCGGGAGGAGAGACGGAAAGGGAGGGGCGAGAGAGAGAGAAAAGTAGTTAGAGTTGAGAGGTGAATAAAGTTGGTTCGTAGTGAATTTGGCTCCGTGTCGTTTGTAGGCCTGAGAGCGTACGTATGAACGAGGTCCAACACGCGGGAAGTTCCACACGCGATTAGGCTGGGTGGGTCCTCACAGGTGTTCCCTGTACACCCTCGATGGCCCCTGCAGGCAGCCCACAAAACAGGGGACTACCCTGCACACCTGCTCATGTCCCCCTGCACCCCCACCCCCCAGCAGTGCAGGGGCAGCCTCCACCAGGCCCCCACCCATGTCTCCCACCACCCCCACCCCCCAGCAGTGCAGGGGCACCCTCCACCAGGCCCCCACTCATGTCTCCCACTACCCCCACCCCCCAGCATCCAGGGGCACTCTCCACCAGGCCCCCACTCATGTCTCCCACCACCCCCACCCCCAAGCAGTGCAGGGGCACCCTCCACCAGGCCCCCACCCATGTCTCCCACCACCCCCACCCCGCAGCCACCAGGGGCAGCCTCCACCAGGCCCCCACTCATGTCTCCCACCACCCCCACCCCCCACCATCCAGGGGCAGCCTCCACCAGGCCCCCACTCATGTCTCCCACCACCCCCACCCCCCACCATCCAGGGGCACCCTCCACCAGGCCCCCACTCATGTCTCCCACCACTCCCACCCCCCACCATCCAGGGGCACCCTCCACCAGGCCCCCACTCATGTCTCCCACCACCCCCACCCCCCACCATCCAGGGGCACCCTCCACCAGGCCCCCACTCATGTCTCCCAGCGTGCTACGTGTATTTCAGGGGTGCGCGGGAAGTTCCACACGCGAATAGCCTGGGCGCGTGTATTTCAGGGGTGCGCGTGAAGTTCCACACGCGAATAGCCTGGGCGCGTGTATTTCAGGGGTGCGCGGGAAGTTTTACACGCGATTTCAGCAGGGTACGTGTATTTCAGGGGTGCGCGGGAAGTTCCACACGCGAATAGCCTGGGCGCGTGTATTTCAGGGGTGCGCGGGAAGTTTTACACGCGATTTCAGCAGGGTACGTGTATTTCAGGGGTGCGCGGGAAGTTCCACACGCGAATAGCCGGGGCGCGTGTATTTCAGGGGTGCGCGGGAAGTTCCACACGCGAATAGCCTGGGCGCGTGTATTTCAGGGGTGCGCGGGAAGTTCCACACGCGAATAGCCTGGGCGCGTGTATTTCAGGGGTGCGCGGGAAGTTTTACACGCGATTTCAGCAGGGTACGTGTATTTCAGGGGTGCGCGGGAAGTTCCACACGCGAATAGCCTGGGCGCGTGTATTTCAGGGGTGCGCGGGAAGTTCCACACGCGAATAGCCTGGGCGCGTGTATTTCAGGGGTGCGCGGGAAGTTTTACACGCGATTTCAGCAGGGTACGTGTATTTCAGGGGTGCGCGGGAAGTTCCACACGCAAATAGCCGGGGCGCGTGTATTTCAGGGGTGCGCGGGAAGTTCCACACGCGATTAGGCTGGGTGGGTCCTCACAGGTGTTCCCTGTACACCCTCGACGGCCCCTGCAGGCAGCCCACAAAACAGGGGACTACCCTGCACACCTGCTCATGTCCCCCTGCACCCCCACCCCCCAGCAGTGCAGGGGCAGCCTCCACCAGGCCCCCACTCATGTCTCCCACCACCCCCACCCCCCAGCACTGTGGGGCACCTGCCAGCAGGCCCCCACCCATGTCCAACTCATGCACCCCACCACCCCCACCCCCCAGCACTGTGGGGCACCTGCCAGCAGGCCCCCGCCCATGTCCAACTCATGTCCCCCACCACCCCCACCCCCCAGCACTGTGGGGCACCTGCCAGCAGGCCCTCGCCCATGTCCAACTCATGTCCCCCACCACCCCCACCCCCCAGCACTGTGGGGCACCTGCCAGCAGGCCCCCACCCATGTCCAACTCATGTCCCCCACCATCCCCACCCCCCAGCACTGTGGGGCACCTGCCAGCAGGCCCCCGCCCATGTCCAACTCATGTCCCCCACCACCCCCACCCCACAGCACTGTGGGGCACCTGCCAGCAGGCCCTCGCCCATGTCCAACTCATGTCCCCCACCACCCCCACCCCCCAGCACTGTGGGGCACCTGCCAGCAGGCCCCCACCCATGTCCAACTCATGTCCCCCACTACCCCCACCCCCCAGCAGTGCAGGGGCAGCCTCCACCAGGCCCCCACTCATGTCTCCTACCGCCCCCACCCCCCAGCACTGTGGGGCACCTGCCAGCAGGCCCCCACCCATGTCCAACTCATGTCCCCCACCACCCCCACCCCCCAGCACTGTGGGGCACCTGCCAGCAGGCCCTCGCCCATGTCCAACTCATGTCCCCCACCACTCCCACCCCCCAGCACTGTGGGGCACCTGCCAGCAGGCCCCCGCCCATGTCCCATCCATGCCCCCCTGCACCTGGGTCCCAACAATCCCCAATCATGTCCGTAATGGCCATCCTCCCCTGCCAAAAGGCCCAACCAACTATCACATCCACCCACATATCAAAGGCAATTACATGTTACACACCCAATGTAAATAATGCAAATGAACACATGTCTGTCACACACAATGGCTGCAAGTGAATGTTAAAACACCCAACATGACATGCATGAAAGCAATGAGATGATGCGACACATTGAAGGATGAAAATAAAAATGTATTGAAAATCAACTTGAATGGAAATGAAATTAGAAAAACCACAAAGCAAAACAACAAAAAGAAGATGAATGTCCATGAAAAAAATCCAAGAAATCAAAAAATCCATAGAATAACTATTTACAAGACAATCCCAGGTCCATGAGCCCAACCAAATGAAACCTAACTATGTCAACTAACTAAAAACTGAACTATATACAAAAAAGTGGCGCATTGTCCAATCGCAACCAATTAATAAAAAAAAAAAAAAATTAAAGGAAACCTACCACTAACTATATAACTATATACAATGGCAGCGGGCAAGTCCTGCGGCTCACTCTGTGATGTTGCCGGCCAGGGCATCATCGAACTCCATGTCGATGTCCTGGAGGCGGGACTCTGTCCTGGCCCCGAGGTCTCGCAGGGATAACCCCATGTTCACCTCAAACTCCCTGCGAGCTTCCTCGAGGCACTCAGCCCGCCTCAACGCCCGACGCATGGAGAACTCCGCCCTGACCATGGTGAGCCGCTCCTCTTCCGCCCGCTGCCGCTCCGCACCTATCCGCTGGACCAACTGCTCCCACACGGAAGACACTACCATCCCAGGGTTCTCCTGCCCTCCGGCCGATGCCTGCCCCTCTGATCTTGATGGCCCCGAGCCATGATGCCTCCCACGTCGAGCCTGCTGCTGCCTCCGACGCCACTGCCTCTGCCAGCACGACGGCATCCAGGATGATGGAAACCACCGACGCCGTCGTGCACGTGCCCTGCCCGATGATGCCGTCACATCCTCCATCTGCTGGGGTCCAGTTGCTGTGTTGTCCACCCCTGCTGGACCTCTGACTCCCGACTGTGGCAGGGATGGGATCCCCACCGAGCTGGCTGCATTGGTCAGGGCAGGTGCACAGGGGGCCCTGATGGCATCTGGGCCGGAAGACGGCAAGGAGAACGACTGGCGTATAGTCTCCACAGAGGAGGAGAGGGCCGCCAGATTGGCCGACACATGCAGGAAACCCCCGAACATGGACGATCCCAATTGGGCCACGTCGGCACGGTGCTCTTCGTGATGACGTGCGTGCTCCTCCTGGGAAGCACGCACGGCATCACAAATCACAGCCGTGCGCATCGCGACCCCAATCAGGACCTTCTCCACACGGCCAGGGGTCCCCTCGTCCGCAGGTGGAGGGGAGTCAGATGACATGGACATCCCCTCTACCTGCGGACGGGCCTGGGACGGGGCATCCCTGCTGGTGCAAGGTGGTGCACCCACAGGTTCAGGGACAGCGACATGCACAGGCCCCTCCACGGTGACCTGTGCTGCCTCCTGCCCCTGCCCCTGGACTGCACCACTTGCACCAGCAGGGATGCCCCCACCAGGCCCCATGTGCGCCTCAGTGGCGGCCTCCTCCTCCTCTGTGGAAACCACCAACCTGGATGGCTCCTCGCCGTCTACCGCCGTAGCAGGCCCCTGTGGGGGCTCACCCACCCCTTCCGCTGCAGCCGTGGGGGCATTCCCGCCGCCTTGCTCCACAGCGCCATCTCCGCCCTCTCCTTCACTAGCCGCTGCGTAGAGGGAGACATAGAACACAAGCATCAGGGTACTGTACAATGGTCCCCTAGACAGGAAGCAATAGCAGATGAGTGCCACTGTCAAAGTACACTTCCATCATGTCACACCACAACACATGTGTCAGTCCAGGCAAAACACACACAGTGACAGTCATGGTGCGTGCCATGGACATTTCAATGCATGTCCAATGGACTCTCGAATCATACAATGTAATGGGACTCACATGCATCATGGGTCATGCCTATCACATGCACACACTTCACCTCAGTCACATCCATCTGGCCCCGTACACCCCAATCACAGTGCATACAAGGATGACTAGGCTGCATCAGTGAATCTGTACATTGTCACAGACATGTGTCATGCATCCATGGCACTCACAAGTCACAGACACGCAGGTCAGGCACACAGACATGGATACCACATATGTATCTGGCATCAGCACCCATCCCTCGCCCCCACCCATGTCCAGGAACAGAGACTGCCATGCTCTCATGTGTGAAATCTGCACAGGGCTCCCCATGTCGCATTCAAACACATGCAACAACCGTGCGGTTCACACATTGCAGGTCGCACATGCATTCCCATGATGTCCCTGCACACATACATGCGTACATGGCCTATGTCACACATGCAGGCAAGTATCAGACAACCAGCACACTGCAACATGCCCTGTCTCACACAGCAATGCTTGGCCACTTACCGCTCAACTCCAGACGGGTCTCCCTCTCAAGGACCTGGGCGTGGAGCGCTGGGTGTGCGCGTTCCAGGACCCTCAACTGGATGGAACTCATGCGGCCCCGGCCCCCCTCCACGAGGCGCCGGGCCTTCATGAGGGTCCTGGACCTCAAGTCTTCCCAGCGCTTCTTGACCTTCTGGATGGTGCGGGTTGCCACCCCCTCCGCGTTGATGGCAACCACACAGTCGGCCCAGATCCTGTCCCGTCCTTCCTTGTTGGCGCGGGACGATCCGAAGAGGGCATCATACTGCCCCAGGACTTGCTCCACCAGGACACCAACTTCGGTGGCAGTGAAGCTGGTGCCCCTCTGCCCCTCTGGCTGGGGGTTGCCACTGGTGCCAGATGTTGATGTGCCCGACATGGCAACCCCAGGGGCAGGAGTGGGTGGGCAACTGGGTCCTGGGGCTGGGCTGTGGAGCGATGTTATCCGAGTCGGGAGTCTTCTGTTCCAGCAGGGGTGGACACAGCAACTGGACACCTGCAGATGGCTGATGTGCAGGCACCAAATGGCAGGGCACGGTGGCAGCAGGCAGGCAGCAGCAGATGGCACGTGGGAGGCTGCTCGGGGCACTGGGGGGCAGTAATTCAGCCTTCTGGGCAGGAGCGTGGTCTTCCGTGTGTTTTCGCGTGGCCAGCTTGATACGGAGTGATTTGGCACGTGAAAATCCTGCACGTCAGCGTGAAAATCGAGGAAAGGCCCTTAGCGCGTAAGCGCGTCAGCACGCGTACGCGATTTCATTGGACCAAAGGCCCTTACAGCGTAAGCGCGTCTGTGACGTTTTGCGCACGGGCGTTGCCCATACGCGATTTCATTGGACCAAAGGCCCTTACAGCGTAAGCGCGTCTGTGACGTTTTGCGCACGGGCGTTGCCCTGGCAGGGCTTGGTGATCCCGCGTGCCTTTATGTTCTGTATGTGCTTTTCGTGCGGTGCGTGTGTTTTCCATCCGTTGGGGTTCACACGCTATTACTTCACAGCGGGTGTTGGCTACGCGTTTTTCTACACGCAAGGCAGACGTGAGTGGTACCCCACTCCCCCAGGCCCGATCGCGTGTATAACTTCACGCGCACCCCTGAAATACACGCGCCCAGGCTATTCGCGTGTGGAACTTCCCACGCACCCCTGAAATACACGCGCCCCGGCTATTCGCGTGTGGAACTTCCCACGCACCCCTGAAATACACGCGCCCAGGCTATTCGCGTGTGGAACTTCCCGCGCACCCCTGAAATACACGCGCCCAGGCTATTCGCGTGTGGAACTTCCCACGCACCCCTGAAATACACGCGCCCAGGCTATTCGCGTGTGGAACTTCCCGCGCACCCCTGAAATACACGTACCCTGGCTAATCGCGTGAAAAACTTCACGCGAACCCCTGAAATACACGTAGCCCGCTCCCCCAGGCCCGATCGCGTGAAAAACTTCACGCGAACCCCTGTAATACACGTAGCCCGCTCCCCCAGGCCCGATCGCGTGAAAAACTTCACGCGAACCCCTGAAATACACGTAGCCCGCTCCCCCAGGCCCGATCGCGTGAAAAACTTCACGCGAACCCCTGTAATACACGTAGCCCGCTCCCCCAGGCCCGATCGCGTGAAAAACTTCACGCGAACCCCTGTAATACACGTAGCCCGCTCCCCCAGGCCCGATCGCGTGAGGAACTTCACGCGAACCCCTGTAATACACGTAGCCCGCTCCCCCAGGCCCGATCGCGTGAAAAACTTCACGCGAACCCCTGTAATTCATGTACCCTGCTGAAATCGCGTGTGAGACTTCCCGCGCACCCCGGTATACACGCACACGTATTTTTTGTCAGCGGGTGTCCGTGTTTGTGGGTACCCCTTTGCACGTCATTTGTCCTGGAGGGCCACAGTATAGGACATTCATCATGGCAGTATATAGGTGCTATTTGTTGGCGCACCTTTTGGCGCACATTTCTTACAGCCGCAGAGACGCTACCGCCTGCTTTCTTGTGGCGGTCGTGTTTGTGCCTGTGCGCTGGTTTGAGCGTGCGCTTTTTTGCCCTATTCTATTCCATGAATACGTGTTGTAGGCGAGCGTGTGGGCGTTCCGCGCACTTGTGCCCTGTACTTCCCCCGTGACGCCCACGTTTTTGCAAGTTGTTCCCCATTCCGAGTGTTACGCCCGTGTTCCGCCTACTTTTGTTGCGTGCGCCGCGCTATGTGCGAATTTCGCTGTGGCCTGTGCGATTTTCGCTGTGACCTGGCGCACGCTGTTAGATGGCCTGTGCGCCAACGTGCGCGGCGCACTTTTTTATCGCACATCCGCTGGTTTTCTCGCGCACGGACTTCCATGAATCGACGTGCGCTGCTTTTCGTGCGATTTTCGCACTTGCACTGCGATTTTCGCTATTCCACTGCGATTCGCACGTTTTTGCCCACTTGCGCCGCGCTAATTATTCCATGAATCGGCCTGTAAGTCTTGAAGTAATCAATAGAGAATAGCATTTAATCCTTAATACAGCCTTGAAATTTCTTTTTTTACAACACGGGCACAAAGTACACATAGAGACTACGTCATTGCACATGGATTCATTTCTGTTTTTTGTTTAACATGCTAAGGTCTAAGAGATCCTAGGCTTACTCAAAATCGACGTAGAATTATCAAGTACATTTTCACCCCTATCTTACGTATTTAAATAAGTGGAACAGTCCTTATAGCCACCTTGTATTGATGCGTTCATACTAAGGAGATGATTAGTTACTCACATGTGAATGATATAGATCCCCATTTATTTTATTTTGTTTTATCAGAATGTTTATTTCAGCGCTGTCCCTACCCAGAGGGTCTCGGAGCCCCTTAAAAGGTTCTTACCTTGAAAAGGTGGGAAGTGAAACTGAAGTTACAAAATATTTTCTGGATAGGATAGGAAGATTAGGTAGCAGGAGAGATGGAAAGGCACGGTCATGTGGAAATTATTTTGTTTTAAGGGTCTTTCAGAAAGTGGTGATGAAGGGTGCTGTGCAGAGGTAGGGTTTCCAGTCTCTGGGCACCAATATGCTGTGTTATGTTATGTTTTTGGGTCTTATCTAGCACATCTTCTGCCATTTTCCTAGTCTCTTGACACTTCGAGATATGCAAGTGAAAAACTATGAGAGAGAGGAGGTTAAAAGGAGTAAAGGGAGCAGGCCAAGGTTGCTTTGCTGCAATGTTAATGTGTGTAGATCTGAAAAGGCTGGGTTCTGTGTGGTGTGGATGGTTCTAGATATTCCGGTGAAAGGTTATTGTCAGAAATTACCTTTCGCCGCCACGACACGGCAGTTCATGGTGAAATGCCAGACCTGCAGAGGGCTGGCGTCTTGAGCCACGAAAAGCTCAGGTCCGGCATCAGTGTCCTTTTGTTTCGCGCGCAACAGCACTATCCACACTAAACCCCCAGCAGCCCTTGCAGCATGCCGTGTGATGTTATCACACCCACGTCCCAGTATGCAGCCCGGAGGCCACTTGCATAAAAGGATCCGGTACTAGAGACACAGTGCTCCTCAACTGAGTTTTGTGGTGAGTGGCATTCTGGTGCACCTTTTGATCTGTTTCCTTGTGGCCTTTTGACTTCTGCTTTTTTCTCTACTGGAATAGTTTGGACTTCTCTATTGGTTTGGTGCCTGGTTTGCTTGCCTTCTGGTTCTATCAATGAATTGCTGCAGGTTCCTAGATTTCCTGTGACTATTTTTACTTGCCTGCTGTGACACCTTCAATATATTTGCTCTATCTGGATTTTGGCCTTTTTTGTGTGTCCTAAATTGAATATGGATTGTCCTTGGATTATTATGTTTTCCTTTTGTATTTTTTCTGACTCCTGTTTTTGACAATAGATCCTTTCAGTATTCTTTTTTTTGGGGGGACTTTAGTGATTCTCCCTTAGTTTCTGGACTTGTGCCGTCCAGGTCAGGCCCCTGCGCTTCTCCTTGGGACGTTTGTGTCCGCTGGCATCTGTGTCCAGCGGGCAACTGTGGTCTATGGACTATCAACACATGGTAGGTATAGATATTTAGGTGCACCAGTATTCCAACATCTGGCATCAGGTAGAAGGGCAACAAGAGGTAGGAGGGGGTGTCTGACCATGCATCAGGCCTACGTATGTTCATAACTATATTTTCCGGTCCTTCTTCCCCTGTAGTGTTTGCTGATTCCTTGTGTTCATGCCTTTTCGACTTAGCCTGCAGCCTCTGTGATGAATCCTGTGGATCCCTCACCAAAACCCTGCCAGGTGGCCAGGGAAAGGCAGGCGCTTCCTGATCATAACCTTGGGGGTGGTGTACTGCGCGGGGATCATGTTAAGGATTTTAAAGAAGGGTCACACTCCTGACCAGGACTCTTTATACTGGCCAGGGAAGCAGCGCAAAATCAAAACGCTTTTAAAATTATGAATTTGGATTCAGCTTTGAGAAGGCAGCCAACCCGTTTCACACACCCCTTAACGTACACCCCATGTCGCAATAGACCATGAACCAGGCCGGTGTGTAATGATAAAATATTGATTTATTTTTAATTATGATTAAAAATCCAGCACATTCAATATAGGGCAGCAATCACCAGTGTGGTGATAATTTCACAGGAAAATGATAGAATACACTTAGTTTAACCTTCTAGCATAAGCGATACAATACACAATTGATAGAAAGCAAGATTAATTTTAAAGTAGTGCTTCTGAATGGCACCACAGTTAAGCATTCCCCCTGCAAAACTCCCTCAAACCCCTGTTAACCAGATTTAGTGCGGGTGGAGTGGAGTAGCAAGGAGTCAGGTATACTAGGAAAAAATCGGAATGAAAATCCGACCTACCACCCCTGAATGGGAGGTCAAAATCGGATTAAGCTCCCCTGAAAAACGAGCAAACTGGCAGTCGGAATTACTAAACAGTTGTTTTACATGTGCGGTTGAAAGAAGAAGGCAAGAATGTGCGTGGCTGTACTAACGAGGCAAGAAAACACACAAGCTACAAAGCAATGTACTAAACAACGGGCATACAGTGTAGACAATCAACTATGGAAGGAAACCCAGTGCAGCAAGAATCACATGTGGCAAAATTGCAATTGTTACGTTTTACGGGTTTAAAATGGCAAAACAGCTTGGAAAATGAGCTAAACAGACAAAATCGGAATGTGGTTTTAATGCTAAGGTACAAAGGCACATAGCAGGTATGATATGAAAGTGAAAGGGTGATACTGGATGGACGACAGTAAGGGATTCTTACAGGGAAAGGAAAAATCGGCTTTTTAAAAAGAAAGCAGTTGCACAATGAAAATCGGTTTTAAAAGGAAAATGACAAGTTTTACTGAGACTATATTTTAGTGGCTAGAAAAGAGGAATGCTCTCCGCGCAAATGTTAATTTGCAATTTTAACCCCTTTACGAGGTGTGTCTTTTTATATGGAAATTAATGAATGTATTCAAAATAGTACTAAGGACTTATATAGTGGACTGAAATGATTTGGAAAGAATGGCGCTAACATATGGAAATTAACAAAGATTTTCCTAAGGACAGGATACACAGAGGATTCTGACAATTTCAGAATTTACTAGGGTATTTATAGGATTTCTATGGGATTGGACATGATACCAGGTAACAAAGCAAGGAATGCAGTTTTTGGTTACCGGGCAAGGAAAAAACTTACAACAAGCACTTGAATGGAATAGTTTGGACAGCCCGCCGGGCCTCGGGACAAAGATCTGGTCACTTGGGCAACAGGTCTCAGTAGACAACGGGGCGCATCAGCTGGGCAAAACAGGTAGCTGGGCAAAGCAGGATAATCCCAAAAGGGTTCAGCAGCCTTCTCCCATTTTCCCCTGAATTATTGGGATTTTTTTGCAGGATTTAATTCTGGTTTGGAGGTTCAGCCTGGGTAAGAGATTCTGGCCTTGCTCTGGAGTGTGGAATCTTGCAGGGTGAATGTTGGATGTCTGGATCTCTGAATGTTGAGTTTGATGTTTGAATCTTGGATTTTTTTTAATGTCCTGACTGTCCGTATGTCTCCACCTTAAATATAATGGATGACATCAGAGGATTTTTACTATGTGGGCAGAACTAAGCTAGACATACCTTCAAATTGGATAGGTCCGCCTATAAATATCGCTGCCTCCCTGTAAGCAGATTGGACTGAAGGAAGTGACTCAGTTTTAGTGTGGGTGTTTTTTACAATGTGCTTTGTTCTACCAAAGTTACTTTTGCCAAAATCAGTTATGACGCAAAATGCTCATTTTAATAAACATCACCCTTATAAAAATTAGATAGGCAAATACCATATTTCACAAGGAACATTTCTGTCCATGCGCCAAGTTTGTGCAACGCTGTTTAGTCATTCCGGTAATCCTTCACCATTTCCATGGAAAATATTTCACCTACAATTTTACAATTTTCTACATATATACATATTATCACAGGGCATATTTTCATTAAGTTGCAAGACTGTACCAACTTTGTTTCCCCCAGAAATGACTTTTTACTGGCGTTTGCGCCCCAAACCTGGCAGCCAAACCTACAATGTCTTATTTTAATGGCACAAAAATGACATTTAAAACGGTCATAATTTCACATTACTGTTTCTCTAGATTACTTGCATAAATGTAATGATATGGACAGTCCTTGAAATCAAATGGGCTGGCTTTGTTTCCAAATATGAGCAGTCTTTCCAACCCCCCTGGCAATTGTCCTTCCCTGATCAACTGGTACATGGAGTTGCTATGACTCCCCTTTGATACTAGGCTGTTTGAAGCTGAGGAGAGGTGTCAGGGGATTTTACACCTCTATGCCAGGGCAGTCCATTGTCTCATGCTGCAGCAATGCCGCTTCGTCTGACAAAGTCACCACATCCCACACCTCAGGGCCATTCATGCTGTAAAGGAACTTCCTTTCCCTTGGGGCTGTTACATTTAGAAGTGCCTGCCTGGCAAGAACAGGTATGGCAGCAATTTCAGGGCCTAGCCATGAGGTTGGAAGTTCTTTTTGTAGGGAAAAATACAATACACAGAGTACAATTTACTTATATTTTGGCAGCTTTTCTTCCCAACATATATAGTTTTGTTTCAGGGCTTGTCACAGTATTATTTCCATTGAACTTGTACAATATCCACTTACTGCTTTGCAGAGCAGTACAACACAAGTTCATTTTTTTACTTTCCCTAGTCATTTACAAATGTGATTTAACTTGCAACTTTATTCTGAACATTTGCATAGCTCTGGTCCATTCCTAACACACAGGCATCTGTTAAAAAACAAGGGTTCTTTGAAACTGACATAAGCAAAGGGAGAGAGAGAGAGCTTATATTGTGAGGAATTTTGTCAGTGTAAACGCTTGCCCTATGGCCTGGAATGAATTTCTCTGCTATTTTACAGTTTTTACTTGACACACATGCCATTCAGTGAGGAATGCCCTCCTTTGCTGGTGTACAACCTGAAGATAGATGGGCATGGATGTGTTTTATCAGCAACCAGACTGTGTAATGTTGAAAAGATGGAAATAGCATCAGTGCGCAGTCATTTTAAACACAGAACATTTTCTCTTTCAGTTAGAATTCTTGACCTTTCAGCATAGCAGCGCTGCCCCAGGCTGCTTTTGAATTAGTCTTTTGGGTGCATATGAAGAAAATAACTGCAGCATTTCCCAGGGTTTTCTTTGTTTCATGTCGCCCCATCTGTGCTCAACAGCGCCAGTGCAGCCATTATTTTTGGTAACTGCTGAAAATGCAGTTTGGTAATGTAGGGGAAGTTCTGCTGGGCTGGTAAATGTACCCCACAATCACCTGGGAGGAGACAAGGCCCAGTGTGATGAAGAGATCCCATGGGACGAGACGCAGTATTTATCTCTAAAAGGGAAGGACCTTTTAAAGGTACCAAGACAGGTAATGGCTTATTGTTATTATGATGTATTTGAAACACCCATTAAGCCTCTTGATGTGGGTAAAGCTGGTGTGACATCTTTAAATACCCCAAGGAAGGAAGACCATTTGAGGCTTCTAAAGTTAAAAATCCCCCTTACTACCAGAGGTACAGTTACAGGAACTTATAAATAATGGCTTAAATGAACTGCCTTCTCCCTTTCAAGTAAACTTTTCTAACATTTCCTTAAATACATTTAAGAGACATACATCTGCACTTAAAAATAAATAAATAAACCTGATTCTGTTGGTTAGGACTACAAGTCCCATAATCCCCAAAGTACTGGGACGAGGAAGAGGGCTCAATAGTAATGTTACCAGAGTAGTCAGCTTCTTAAGCATAATGACCCACACCTGAGGGAAGCAGAGAGAAAAAAAGGCCCCCTCATGTGCAGGCTATTTGATGGAGTTGGAGCTGGAATAGTCGCAGCAGTAGTAGAAGGTGAGTACGTTGTTGGCAAGCCAGGCAGAAGTTGGTGGAAAGAAGGGACCCCAGGACTTTGACCAAGCAGATTCCAGCTGCCTGTCCTGAGAGGGTCCTGTTCCCCCTAAATCGGAAGTGCAGAGGCTGCACAGCAGAAAGCGTGAAGGCAGACAGCCTTTCCCCATGTGAACCGGATTGCGGAGATTACGCAGCAAGAAGCATGCCAGAGACCCTGGCTGGAAGGTGTTGTACAGCTAAGGGTCTGAGGAGTGGGAGGAGCTCTGTGACTGCGTTGCGAGGACAAAGACACCTTCACCAAGGAAGGCTGTGGGTCCAAACGAAGCCAGAAGCAGTTCATTTAATTTAATTTAATGTATTTGTTTTTAGTTCATAAATTAACTTTGACAAATACATATGATACATTTAAAATACCACTAATACAATAATACAATACTGTACAATAACAATAGTGATAGTAATAATAGTACAAATAAAAAATAAGATCATCATTATTGCTTCATTTTAAAAATCATCATAGTTACTTAGTTACTTATTCTGTTCCATCATATCAGTTAATTCCATTTCATTTCAATTGATGGTTCGTTGATTTGCATTTCACTATGATACAATTTACGATTTACAGTTCACTAGCTTTAAACACTCGTCTCTAAAACCAAACTGTCCAAGCAATCAGGCTTCACAATACTCAGTGGGTCGAGCCCATGGCTTAGATGTTTCCCAATGTTAAGAAAGGCTATCACATACATTTGTACATAATTCAATGTTTTTCAATATTGTGTAAGGACTCATCTGTTATTTCGATTATTAATCAGTAGTGTGTCACGTCAGACAAGGGTGTATTTCGAGCTGAGCATGTCTATGGCCGTGTATATGGCCATGGCCAGTTCAGTTCAAGTCCTGCAGCGTGCGAAGGGAGCAAGACAGAAGCCGGTGAGTGTTACTGAGCACTCTGATCCCTTGCGCGAGCAAAGGCAGGCAACTGTATCCAGGCAGAGTCACTTGCGTATAAGTGAAAGCAGTAATAAACGACCTTTGATTGTCGAACAATGGGAAGTTACAAAACTAGCACGCGCGTATGAGTGAACTTCTTCCAGAGTACTCGCATAAGAGTAAAACACTCTGAACCATGCTAATTGAATCTTAAAACTCCTGAAACCAGATGAAAGACTGGTTGTGTGTGTTTAAGTGACTGAACATTGAGAGATGAGGGAACAAGCATTGCCCAAGCCAAGACTGAAATAAGCATTGCCCAAGCCAAGGGTGAAACAAGCATTTCCCAAGGCCAAGAGGAATACTAGCATTGCCAAAGCCAAGCGTTGAGCAAGCATTGTCTTCAACCAAAAGAGACTAAAAACAGGCATACCAGTAATTTCTTTATTTTTTATTTTATTTATTGGATATTTGTAAGGTGCCTATACAACAAATGGTGTTTCAAGGCACCACAAGACAAAAAAGGGTGGGGGACAAGGAAGAAAGATAATAATAACGGTCCAACTAGGACTTGTGACATTCAGATTGTGCAAGTGCATTAACAAGACGTGCGAGGGAGAGGGGAAGGGAATGCCGGCAGGGCGAAGTAAGAAGTGCTAGGGTGACAAGGGAAATGCAGGGTAAAGATGAGAAAGTGCAAGTGAAGGGGGAGGGTGGAGGAAGGGGGAAGAGGGCCACTGGGGCTAGGTGAGTACTAACGGGAAGCCAGGAGGGCAAGTGTCAGGGATTGCACGGGGTGCTGGGGGTGAGTGTCCACATGCTAAGTATGAGGAGCAGAGTGGACTGGGAGGGGGTCTGGTGCCCTGTAGAACTCAGAGGGAACAAAGCAGCCAGTCACTGTGGCAGATGAGGGAGTCAGCAGGGGAGAGAGAAAGGGAAGGTCTTGAGGAGCGTCTGGAACTTAAGGAGGTCCGGCTCAATCAAGCCTGAGAGGGGCAGGGAGACCATTCCAGAGGAAGGCTCCGGCGGAGGAGAGAGATCTTCCCCCCACTCTATGCTTAGAGAAGCATCTGATCTGTCGAGAGTTGGAGTTAGAACACCACAGTGCTCTAGCAAGGAGGCATGTAGGAAAAGAGAGTTGGATGTAGTGGGGTCCCTGGTCCCAAAAAGCCTTGTAGATAATGCAGAGGGTCTTGAACTTGATCCTAGCAGCAACCGGGAGCCACCGGAGGGATTTTAAGGCTGGAGAGATGTTGTCCCTGGGTTTGAGGCCAAGGATAAGTCTTGCAGTCCTATTCTGGATTAGTTGAAGGGGGCGAAGTAAGGATAAAGGAAGATTGAGGCTGTTTCATTAGTCCACCTTATAGAGGACCAGAGCTCTGGAGATATTGAGTTTCTGGGGGAAGGTGAGAAAAGGAAGAATGCCTCTGAGGAGGTTCAGCTGATAGTGGGCCTCCTTGACAAGGCCGACGAAGTGAGGAGAGGAGGAGATAGAGGCGTCAAAGATGACAGCAATGTTTATTTGTCTCAGAAAAGCGTAAGGGGACGGGATCCATAGAGGGCGGCCAGAGGGTACGTGGGAAGGAGGGAGCTGGGGTCCCAAAGAGAAGGATCTCAGTCTTACTGGCATTAAGGCAGAGATCAGTGGCAACACACCATGCCTGAATAGCAATCAGAAAGTCAGGGATGAGAGAGGGGGAAGGGGAGGCAGTAGAAGGAAGTTTGAAGGTGAGCTGCATGTCGTTTGTATAACACTTGAAGTGAGGAGCGAAGGAGGGATTGGGTGGGCCAGAGGGGCAAGGTAGATGTTGAAGAGCCACGGAGAGAGGGACGTCGTAGGTGGAGAGTGTGATAGGGGAGAGAAAAGGACCCAGTTGAACCTGGAAAGGTCGGTCAGAGAGGGATGAGGTCAACCAGTCCAGTGCAAGGCCCATGATGCCAAGGTTGTCACAGAGCTGATTTACAGAGTGGCATGATTGACTGTGTCGAAGGCAGAGGAAAAATCCAGATGGAGAAGAACAGATGGAGGATTGGGATCAGGATTTGAGAGCAAGTATTCCCAGGTGTTCAGTAGAGCAGTTTCTGTACCTCTGGCTGATCTGAAACCAGACTGGTGGTCGTGGAGACAACCAACAGATTCAGTGTGTTGGATCAGTTGGGAGATGACCAGCTTCTCCAGGTGTTTGCCCAGGAAAGGGGTAATGGAGATAGGGCAGTAGTTGGCCAGGCAGGATGAGTCAACAGAAGGCTTTTTGAGAAGAGGATGCGAAGGGGAGTGATTGAAGGGTAGTGAGAAGGAGCCAGTGGCAAAGTGATTACAGAAATTGGCTAAGGCTGGCGCAAGGGAGGCAATATTGGTGGTCAGAATGCAAAGATTTGAATGCAAGGTTATACAAAGGTGAAGTCTGTTAATTATAATTGTTCCCTAAAAATTGGTATACCTCACATTGCCAAAGCCATAAGGAAGAAAGGTAGAATTACATCCTTAAGGGCAATTTTGGTTGTTGATGTTACAGAAAGAAGAGCTGCACATTTGACAAAGTGAATGTTCAGAAGAAGAGTGCCTTGCTTACTTGGAAGTGAGCACTAAAGTGAATCTTGTCTTTTCTGAAAAGTTGTTAACATTCACAAAGGTGCAAACTGCTTAAGCTGTAATTAATATTGAGGTTGCAGAAAGATAGATGGCAAAGAGGCTGCCCTTCTGAAAGGTGAATGTTCAGAGGAAGAGTGCCTTGCCTTCTTGAAGGTGTTGAAGAGCACTAATATGCATATTGTCTTTTCAGAAAAACTGCAAAAAATTACAAAGTTGCAAACTGCTGAAGCTGTGGTATAACATTTGGTTGTCAATAGATTTAAAACTTCAGAAGCACAGTTGAATGTGGAACTCTATGGCGCGAGCGAGTAGACCCGCATGGTTGATTCTTTGAAGAAGTGAACTTGGCATGAGAGTTATTCATCAGAAGCAGTGGTGCTGTGAGATCATCCTGACAAAGATATACATTGTGAGTTATAATCCTATAAAGAGAGATTTGAGAAGTACTAACAAGAAAAGCTGTGTTTCTTTTATGTTGCCAGGAGATGTGCTTCTTTAAATCTGACTTTGACATTTCTAAGTTGTGGCAAAGCATCTTGACTCAGAAAATCACTGATTCTATTGGTTGAAGTGGAAATCATTATTCAAGGAAGAAGATAAACCTTTTTGTTGGTTGAGCATTGTGTAGCAGAACTGTCTTTTGACAAAGAGAAGGAGCCAACAACTGATTTGGAATTTTGTTGGAAACCCGGACTTCCTTGCTTCTTTTTGTTAAACGGTCGAACTGAATCTAAGTTGAAACCTGGGGAAGGGGATTTCACGCATGTTACAAAGAAAGACTGTGAATACATTGAAAATACCATTGTTGATATTTGTTTTTAATTACCATATATTTTCTTGTGTATGTTATGCTTACGTGTGAGGGCCAGATATCATTTGTTAGAGTGTTTCCTTGAGTTTTTGATTGGCAGGGAAATCCTCGCCAGAGTAGGGATAGTGAGGCGTTTGATGAAACTTATAAATTAATAAAATGGCATAGTTTCAGAAATCATCCAAAAGTTGTCAGCTTCACATTTTTGCCCCCCCCCCACGTCGCAGTATCCATTTGGTTCTGTGGGCAGCGCTCTTGGGAGGAAGGTCTCCCCACATAAGGGACCATTGCCCTCCAGTTCCTAAAGGAGTGTAGTGGCATCCGCAGTTGCGGTACGTTCCACGACAGCTAGATCCTGAATGCTTTCCATGAGGAAAGGTAGCCTTGCAGTTTGGCTGCGTGTTCTAGAATTAGGTGAATATGATTCCAAAAGATGAGTCTCCGTGGCCTTTCGTGAATACACAGTCAGAAGTGCAGCATTGCTGCATCTTAGAGGCCACATTAGGTGGTACAGTGTGGATTCCTTTTGATAACTTCTCCCCCCTCCCTCCTCAATGGAATGTGCAGTGAGCTATGCAGAGTGCTTTGAATTGTATTCCTCACCTGAAAAGGGTGCAATTAATGAACAATTTATCACTTGGCTAAACTAGTGTGCACATGATCACAGGGCTAAAACTGATGAAATATCTAGGGCTAATAATAGTATGCAAATTATCAATGGCACAATGCATGCACTATATATCACTATATCACAAAGATCTGAATTTGGTTCCTACTTGACCACTGTGTGTGACAAGTGGTACAGCAGGTCAGAAAGGATTATAAGTGAGAGCCTATTGGTGAGTCAGCAAACAGGAAAACAGGCATCACCAATAGTCGCTATCCTTCAGCGGATGCCCAGGCAAGGCATCTTATATTTACATGCCTTGAAGACTTCCTCTTAGCCAGGCAGGGAATGATCAGTATTAATAAAATGCCACTGAAGTGAAGTGATAATACACGTTTAACTTATAGCCTAGCCACATTCTTCAGTCACTTTTACCTTGAACCAGTGCAGGGGAGAGGCTTAAATTCCAACCAGAGATGCCTTTTTCTATTTGTAACAAAGCAACTGAGATGCATATTAATATATAAATGTCCAACCTTGCAAGGGAGGTATGTGGGTACCATATGAATCTTTCAAAGATAACTAGAGAACTACAGTTACAGGTAAGCAACTAATTCCACTCCAGCCATATATCTTTCATAGATTCTCACACAGTTATCAAACACACTTAAGGATTGTAGTGAAGAATTGAAGTTACATGCAGATAATTGTTGGGACTTTGGGGTTGAGATGCAGGCTCTGGCCCTCTTTCCTCATCAGGAGGTCAGAGTGCAACTTTAATGCACTCAGTGGTTCTTTGCCAGAAGCGTTGGAAATACACACTTGATTCACCCAAGCTGGGGCTATGAGTATCATGTTGGAGATAGTCAATTAGAATATGGACATGGTGTAAGGAATCAGGAGAATGGGAATTTCTCAAATGATTGCAGGGAAAAAAACCTCTGCCAACAAGCTCTCTGATTGACCATTAGCGGAAAAGAAGGGCAGCATCAATCGAATGGCTCATAATCCGGGACATTTATGTGCAGTCTAATGCCTCCCACGCTGTGAATTGGTAGAGGTGCTCTCCTGACCGCATCAGGGAAGTGTCTCTTTGGATGGTATGTCTCAATTCCTGAGCTTGAAAGGTAGCCCCTTGTGAAGATTTGACTCTCTCATTCACTATTGGAGAGCTGAAGGCGCCCTCCCAATTGCCTCTGACTGGGACGACTTCCAGTTTATCTCCTCCTGTATGGGGTTCATCTTGAACTTGATGTGAGGCACAAGGTAAAGAGAGGAGGACCTCCGTCCTTCAGAAGAAATGTTGGAGGCTTAGGGCCCAGGGCTTAGGGCCAGTTCGCAAAATAAGGGCATCACATCACTTCAGGTCAAAAAAGTTATGCAGAATTCATGAAGCGTATCATGCTGTGAACATTTAGATGCCCAGTTTCACCCCATTTTCACCCCTTTTTGGCAGCTGTGCAAATCAGGAGGGTATTTCTGTGCATTTTACAGGGCACCCCAGATTCACAACAGGTAATGTGCTTTAAAATCCTCTTTGGAACAGTTTCAGGGTGATGCACAATACATGAAAGGGTAATTCCCGCCTTTTCATGCATTTTTCGGAGAGAGCTGCGGTATGAACTGCTGCGGAACTACTTGATTATCTATCCGAACTATTTAAAAATCTTTAAACATTTTACAAAGACAGGACCTCTAACAGTCGTCACTTGGAAATGTGCTTCCATCAGAGCCTGTTATATATTAGTGTTCAGTGTAGTTAATGGGGCTGCCCAGTGAGTCCCCAGGAAATACACAGGTCGCCTTTTGAATAAGGTGACCATCAGATTGACGAAAATGGGGGATCTAAAAAAGGTGCATCATCTGTGGGATTTTTAGATGCCTGATGTTCTCATAATTCGGCTCTTTGTATTTTTTCTCTTGAAGGGTGCACCAGAGCAACCTGGGTTTCGGACAGGACACCCAGGAACAATGCATGTTAAGCCGGCTCATGACCAACTAGCTTTGGTTAATTGAGAACCTGAATTTGTGGAGAAGTGTGACTGATCTACAGACTTGCCAGACTGCTTCCTTAGACAGCGCTCTGATCAATCAGTCATCCAGTTAAAGGTCGATGTCAAGGCCTTGTTGACATTGTTGGCCACTTGGGGGAAATAACCTTCATAAAGAAACATGGGGCTCAGCAGAACACGAATAGGAGCACTCAAACATGTAGTGGGCCACTCCCATAGCAAACCTTAGGAAATTCCTGTGAGCTTGTGAGCTTGTTGGTTGTCAAATAGTTTCCTTTTTGTCAGTCAGGGATCACTTATTGATGAGTTGTAATTTTCAACTTGATCTTTGCTATAAACATGTTTAGGTGCCTTATTTCTAGAATGGGTCATCATCCCCATTCCTTCTCCTTTCAAGAAAATATCTGGAGTAGAAACCTCAACCCCTTTGAGAGAAGGATGCTTTCTCTATAGTGAATATGCATTTGAAGATGTATTTGCTGCTACTGTGGATGCTGAAGGTTTTTGAATGGTTTATAGTCACTTTTTCGAATAACATTTGGTCGAAAGTCAAAATGTCGAAAAAAAATAATTCGATTGTCTTTTTTAGTTTGATTTTTGTTCGAAATGGGGGTTCCTCCCCCCCCAGCCCCCTTTATAATTTTGTTTTCTGTTTTAACCCTTTTTTTTACTTGCGGAACCAAAAAAAACATGTAAATTAAAAAGAAAGCATTAGAAAAAAAAATTGACAGTAAATGACCTTGCTCAATTATCCAAAGCACCCACAGTGATGTAGAAAATTGGAGATATATCTGAGAGTCATCGTTTGGATGACAGGGACACAGACCTGCACGCATCACTCTTGCTCTTTGGCACGGGCATGCTAGCTTCTTCCTGCGGTCCTGTGACTATTGTTTCTGGGTTTTGTATACGGACGACTCTACCCGCTCCTCTCTCCTTTTCAGTGGTTCACTGCTGAGGCCAGTGATGCACGTGCTTTTGCCTCTCTCTGCAGGTCTATGCGCTGGAAGTCTGATGCTTGTGACCTTCCCAGCTCGTGACTTGGGATGCTTATTTTGGCTTTTTTCCTGTGTTTCTGTGTTTGCCTCCTGGATAAAATGCGTTTTCTCTAGAAAACAATGAGAGACATTTGCAAGTATCTAGTTGAGGCAAGGCTTGAGAAGAAGTGGACTGCATAGAAATATGCTGGCACAAGGGGCGGAGCCAAGAATAGGATCGCCCTCATCAACCACTGCCATCAGATTTCGGAATGGCTCAGGAATTTCCCTATTTTTCCAACCTTCCACTGGATATGGGTTCTTACTCAGTTTTGATGAGGCCATGGTAGCGTCCTTGTCAAAGTAGTTAATATTTTATTAGGTGTATCGACATTAAAAAAACAAATATGTAGGAGGTGGCTTGCTAATATGCTAGGTATTGTACCGTAGCTACGGATACACAGCATGCCTGAGATTGCAAGTGACCATGTACTGTGGGGCACTGCTCAATGTTTTTCCACCATAACTCAAGTCGTCCTTGAGTCTGATTCAAACACACAAAGCAGATAAAATATAATACCTTAACAAGAAGGGAGTGGAAGGGAATTTGTGTTCCACTAGCAGAAAACAAAACCTAAAAGCTTTCCCTCAAAATACCCAGAACAATAGTCCAAGAACAATGGGGGTCATTCCGAGTGAGGCGGTAAGGGGTTAACGATGCCGTTAATGGTGCCGGAGCCGTCAACCCCTTACCGCCTCATAATGAGTCTGCTCGTGGGAACCCGCTAAGGGCGTCTGGTTTTACCAGACGCCCTTAGCGGGTCCCGCGAGCAGACCAGGGTGCTAACAACAGGCCCGTTATTAACAGGCCCGTTTTAGCACCCTCCCCATTCCCATTGAGCCCTATGGGGGGTCGAATGGGAATGGGGAAGGGTTCCTCGAATGAGGAATTATCGGGCCCACGAAGGTCGGAATGGCCTGTTAATTCCTCATACGAGGAACCCGGACCCGGTACACGGTAAGGGGGTAGCCATGCCGCTAATAGCGGCATGGCTACCTCCTACCTTGTAATGACCCCCAATGCCTTTTGATTAACTGGCCAGGAGTGTTTCTTGATACCTTTCATCAGATTCCATCACTCCCAAGTGTCACACAGAAATGTAACAAGAAAGACAATTATATGATATATTTATAATGAGCCTATACACAATGGGCCTCATTACGACCCAGGCGCTGGACCATGGTGCTATTAGCACCATGGTCCATGCCGGTCTCCGGCATGGTGGATGGCGGAATTACCGCCCCCATCACAAGGTTGGCGGGGGCGGTAATTCCCCATTCACCATTTGCCCTTCCCCATTCCCATTTTGCCCCATAGGGCATAATGGGGATGGGGAAGGCGCTAATTACGGCACCGTAAATTACGTTTGCCGTAATTAGCTCCAAGGTCCCTTAGCGGGTTGGATTTTAACGCCTGCAAAAAGCAGGCTTTAAAGCCTCCAACCCGCTAAGGAACCTTGTAACCAGGCGCTAATGGTTTAACGGCGCCGACGCTCTTTACGGCGCCGTTAAACCATTAGCTCCAGGGTCGTAATGAGGCCCAAAGGGCCTTATTACGACATTGGAGGTAGCCATGCCGCTATTTGCGGCATGGCTACCCCCATTCCGGGTACTGTGTCCGGGTTCCCTGAATGGGGAAATACCAGGCCATTCTGACCTTGCAGGGCCCGGTATTTCCCCATTCAGGGAACCCGGACCCTGTACATCCCCATTCCCATTCGAGCCCCCATAGGGCTCAATGGGAATGGGGAGGATGCAAACAACTGGCCCGTTAATAACAGGCCTATTGTTTGCATCCTGGTCTGCTTGCGGGACCCGCTAAGGATGCCTGGTTTTACCAGGCGTCCTTACCGGGTCCCGCGAGCAAACCTCGTAATGAGGCGGTAGGGGGTTAACGGGGCCGTCAGCTCTACCAGCCCTGTTAACCCCCTACCGCCAGGGCCGTAATGAGGCCCAATGTGTTTCAAGGTGCAACCAGGCAAGGGGGGGGGGGACAAGGGAGGACAAGACAAAGGATCTTACTAGGCCTAATATCATTTCGATCGTGCAAGTGCGCAGACAAGAAGTGCAGGGGAGAGGATACGGGGAGAAGTGCACCAAGAGCAGCAGGGTCCTGAGTTAAGTGCAGGGAAGGCTGGAACTCCAAGGGGAATCACAACCCAGTAACGCAAGAAAGGCTAGGCGGCAGTACAGGAAGGCCAGCAGGCAAGTGCAGGGGGACTGTGCGGGGGGGGGGGCTAGTGTCCGTAAGACACAGAGGAAGACCAAGCTGCCAGTCAGCAGAACGGTGCAGGAGCAACTGAAGGTTAGCAGGGGAGAGAAAGAAGAGGAGAAAAGGAAGGTCATGAGGAGCTTCTGGAACTTAAGGAGATCTGTGTCAAGGCAGAGAGAGGCAGGGAGGCTGTCCCAGAGGGAGGCACCTGCAGAGGAGAGTGATCTCCCCCCAATCTCTGCTTGGAGAAGTGACTCACCCGCAGAAAATTAGATGTAGACGAGCGGGGGGCTCTGATAGGAAGGTACTTAGGAAGAGAGAGTTGGAAATAGTGAGGGCCGTAGAACGCCTTGTGGATGATGCAAAGGGTCTTGAACCTGATCGTTGCAGCCACCGGGAGCCAGTGGAGGGATTTCAGGGCCAGAGATGCAGTCCCTGGGTTTGAGGTCAAGGATAAGTCTTGCGGCCCTGTTCTGGATGAGCTGTAGAGGGCAGATTGAGAAAGAGGCTGTTGCAGTAGTCCAGCCTAGAGAGAACTAGGGCTCTAGAGACAGTGAGATTCCGGTGGTAGGTGAGAAAAGGGAGAATACCTCTAAGGAGGTGCAGCTGGAAATGGGCCTTTCTGGGAAGGTCGATGTTGTGTGGAGAGAAGGCGAGAGTGGAGTTGCAGATGACCCCAACGTTTTTAGCCTCACAAGAGGGTGAGGGCAGAGGGCCCAGGGAGGCCGGCCAGAGTGAGAGAGGAAAAGCGGAAGCAAGGTCCCAATGAGAAGGATCTAAGTCTTACTAGCATTAAGGCAGAGGTCATTAGAGGCGCACCATGCCTGAATAGTGGATAAACAGTCAGGCATGAGCAAGGAGGAGGCTGAGGGTAGCCTGAAAGAGAGGTGCATGTCATCTGCCTAACACTGAATCTTAGAGGAAGAGGTAGAGATCAGGAGGGCCAAAGGGGCCAGGTAGACATTGAAAAGCCAGGGGGAGATGACAGAGCCCTGGGGAACACCACATGTGGAGAGAGAGGTGGTGTGAGGAAGGACCCAAGTTGAACCTGGGAAGGTCGGTCCAAGAAGAAAGAGGAGAGCCATGCCAGAGAGTGATCAGGATGTGGTGGTTCAGAGTGTCAAAAGCAGAGGATAGGTTGAGGAGAATGAGGACAGAGAGAGAGTTAGAGTCAAGGTTAGAGAGCAGATCTTCACGGGTGTTCAGGAGGGCCGTTTCCATGTCTCTGGCTGCTCTGAAGCCAGACTGGTGGTCATGGAGACAACCAACAGCTTTGGTGTGGAGGGTTGGCTGGGAGATAGCCAACTTCTCCATGAGTTTGCACGGGAAAGGAGTGATAGAGATTGGGCGATAGTTTGCTGGAATGGAGGGGTCGGCAGAAGGCTTTTTTAGTAGGGGGTGCACAAGGAGTGCTTGAGAGGAGAGGGGAAAACACAAGTAGCGAAAGAGTGATTGCATAAATTGGCTAAGGCTGGCGCGAGAAAACCAATGTTGTCCTTAATGGTTTTGGAGGAGCAGGGAGTCACCTGTTTGGATGAGACTTTCATAGAACTGACTTGTCAGGTGTGACAGGAGAGAAGGAGCAGAGAAGGAGAGGAGGTGGGGCAGCCAAGGAGGGCCTGTGAGAGGTATAGGGCAAGAGAGGAGAAGAGGCAGAGAGTGAAGACAAGATGTACTGGGTTTTAGTGGTGAAATGAGAGACCAGGTCCATGCAGAAGGCCTGGGTAGGTGTAGAAGGGGAAGATGCTGCAATAGGATTGGCAAGTTCCTTGCAAATTCTGAATAGTTTGGCTGTGTTGTTAGAGGCCGTAGAAATGCAGGCTTGAATATGGACCCTCTTTTTAGAGAAGATCGAGTGTCTGTATTGCCTTTGGAGTAGGCGGCAGGCCAGTTTGTCAAAGGGTGCAGCCGAAGCTCCCCATTTCCGTTCAGCTGCTCTGCATTTGCGTTTCAGAGCGGCTGGATCGGAGTCGTACCAAGAATTTCACTATTTGGCAGGCTTCATGTGGATCCTCATGACAGGGGCAAGGATGTCCAGAGTGTTAGAGATAGAAAGGTAAAGGTTGGAAAGTGCTGTGTCAGGATGGTGGAGAGAAAGTGGAGACAAGGGTGGCCACTGACATTCGTTTCATAGGTCGAATGACAGCGAAGGAAGGTAACAGTGCTGGGTGGGCCTTTGCCAAGGGGACAGGAAGCTCCAAGTGAGAAGAAAGAAGAGAGTGGTGGGTCAGGAGAGAGGAGTAGTGAGAGGATTTGAGAGGGGGATGTCTGAAGAGATGAGAACATTCAAGGTGTGCCCAACAGAGTGAGTCGGACCAGAGGGTAGAATGGAAAGGGACATAGAGTCGCATAGGTTGCAGAAGAGCCCAGAATAGTCTGGGGAGCCAAGGCGGATGATGAGATCCCCAAAGAGGAGAAGCTGGGAGGTAGAGGAAAGAAGTGAGGTCAGCCCATTCAGAGAGGAAGAGGGTAACCTGGCCAGTTGGCCTGTAGAAGTTGACCAAGGTCAGAGAGAAGGCAGGAGAGATAGAAAGTCTGCAGACCAGGCATTCAAAGGAGGACTAGATTTGAGTGGGGATGATTGGGGCGGGAATCCACTCAGGAAAGGTCAGGGGCACTCTGTCTCCGGTCCTGTTGGGCCTGGACTTGGAGAGGATCCTGTACCCCTCAGGGAGGAGTGTGAAGGAACCCGTGACAGAGCTAGCCTTAAACCATGTCTTGGGAAGAGCGAGTACATCTAGGTCCAGGAGTTCAAGGAGGTGGCAGATGTCAGAGGAGTGTTTTACAGCAGAGCAAGATTTGAGAGTAGCAATGTGGAGCACATTTCGACTTTTGAAAGACTTCCATACAGGGAAGAGAGGTACCCATTGTAAGTGGCAGAGGACTCTGAGCGGTAAAGGGAGGAGGAGACAGAGGAGTCAGAGGGGTAGTGGATGGCAAGGTAGCCAGAGAGGTGGAGGCTGAAGGTGGCAAGGGAGTCAGGAGAGAGGTAGCTGTTAAGGAGGCCAGAGAGACAGGGGACAGAGGTGGCAGCAGAGCAAGATGAGAGGCAAATGGCAAGGGAGCCAGAGAAGTGGTAGCAGGAATAGCAAGATAAGGAGGGAGGTTTATGAGGCATGGGAGGCACCTAGCAGATAGTAGGAGGTTGAGCTGAGGCCCCTGGACCATGATGGTACAATTTAGATAGACATTAATGATGACTCTGGAGGACTGGAAGGAGGCCAAGCGGACCTCCCATCGGGTAACACCATTAATGGGTGAAGAGGAAGAGACGAGAGAAGTGCAACCATATAAAGGGTACATAGATCGGGTGAAGGAACGACAAAGAGGATGTCAGTGAGAGTTTCTCTGGAGGAAGCTCTGACAAAGGTATCAGCGATGGGAAGGCCTGGGTTAGAGACCAGGGTGTCCTTCGTAAGCTTCTTCCTACCAGTCTTAGTGAGAAGAGTCGGCTAGGAGATAGAAAAGCAGTTAGAGAAGATGGGGGAAATAGAGAGCACCATAGTGGGCGTGATAGGGGGAGGAGAAGGTAGGCGAGAGAGGGAGAAGCAAAAAGAACATTGGGCAGAGCTAAGCAGTCCTTCCTGAGGAAATTGTTGAAGTGTCTCAGGCCAAAAATGGGTCGCAATCCTCCATCTTTCTTGGGAACCAGAAAATAGGTGAAGTACCAACCTTGGAATAGGTTGGCCACAGATACCCTTTCCACAGCACCTATCTCCAACAGGCAACTAATCTCCTGTAGAAGGAGCAGATCTCATCCCCAAAGAGATTGATCACTCAGAGGACAATTTATTTATTTTTTGCATTATTTTAGCGCACAAAAAACCCTGAGGAATCTACTCGCTAGTTACAGAAAGTGCATAGTACATTAGTCAAGAGCGAGAAAAAGCAAATGGTTACAGACATAAAATGGTGTGTGTGCACAGACTGGCAAAACCTTGCCTCATGTTACAGGGGGCTACATCAAGCAGCATATGAGACAAGTAGGTATGATTACACAGACTGGTAAAGCCACACCTCATGTTACAAGGGGCTACATCAGGCAGCATATGAGTCAAATAGGTATGATTACACAGACTGGTAAAGCCACACCTCACGTTACAGAGGGCTACATCAGGCAGCATATGAATCAAATAGGTACGATTGCAAAGACTGGCGAAGTCACACCTCATCTTACAGGGGGCTACATCAGGCAGAATATTAGTCAAACAGGTATGATTACACAAACTGGCAGAGCCACACCTCATGGAGGGAGAGGCAACATCAATCAGGCTGCCACAAAGTAAGGACTCCGTAGGTAAGTGAATATTAAGCAGTGAGCATAGGAAGGTCTTTCCCACATAGAGGGTACTCTGAAGGTACTCCAGGCACAAAAAATGAATATGGCTGCTCAGATGTAAAGGCATCTACCTATTAGAGGAAGAGTGAATTTCTACGTGGAAGGAACGTTCGTTTTTGTATCCCCTGACCTGACCTGCACTGCGAGCTGAGACGGGGCTCTTGCAGGGGCAGGACATTGCACGCAGCCCAGAGGAGGCGGGGCTTGCACGCAGCACGTGACCTATCACGTGACCTACCGGAGCTTCAAAGCCCACTGACATCCGCCCGAGTGGCGCGTACCTATTAGAGGAAGAGTGAATTTCTACGTGGAAGGAACGTTTGTTTTTGTATCCCCTGACCTGACCTGCACTGCGAGCTGAGACGGGGCTCTTGCAGGGGCAGGACATTGCACGCAGCCCAGAGGAGGCGGGGCTTGCACGCAGCACGTGACCTATCACGTGACCTACCGGAGCTTCAAAGCCCACTGACATCCGCCCGAGTGGCGCGTACCTATTAGAGGAAGAGTGAATTTCTACGTGGAAGGAACGTTCGTTTTTGTATCCCCTGACCTGACCTGCACTGCGAGCTGAGACGGGGCTCTTGCAGGGGCAGGACATTGCACGCAGCCCAGAGGAGGCGGGGCTTGCACGCAGCACGTGACCTATCACGTGACCTACCGGAGCTTCGCTGGGGCGCCACTTTCAGCCGGGTAACTGACTATCGAGTAATCTGTTCTGTGTGAAACACTCTCTCCCCCGGTTATACATTTTTAATTGCTCTATTAGGACTTTAAATTAAGTCTATATGCCTCCTAAAACACGTGGGGCGAAAGCGTCCTATAATCTGAGGAAAGGTAGGACAAACCATCCCCACATGCCTACTAGCAATGAAAATGGGGGAGAGAGTTTGAAATTCCCAGCTAATAGGGGAGCAACTATTCCTGAGCTATTTAAAAAAATCCCTCCTACATGTATTAACGATCAAACTGAGGAGAGGGTACCGACAACACATAATAGAAGTCGACCATTGGACACTACGATCTTTGACGACATTGATAATAATTCATTATTAGACTTATGTCTGTCAATACAGAAATCTATGGCTCCTCCACCCAATCCTGAAGAACAGGAAACTACTATGATGGGGACAGCCAGGAAAGCTACACGTATCACAGTGGAGGCACAAGTTTTGCAACCTGCGAGCTCCTCAATGAGAACTATATGTTCTGGTCGTTTATCAGAATCACCAAATCTTCTGATCGATTCAGGCGAGCAGGGGCAAACCAAGGCTGACCAATCCTATGAGCTATCTCAGCTTAACTCGGCAGCTATTACCGAGATACAGGCCTCCTTAGTTTCCCTTCAATTTGCACTAAAAATTCTCCTTAAATTATGTGGGAGAATACATGTGAACACAGTTCTACAGCTGAATCTTCCTACTCCGGATGTAGAATACGAAGGAACGCCTGCAGAGGCAAAGGAGCCCGAGATACCGGCTGAGCCACCTAATACTGAGGAGGCTAAACAACCCACAAGCGAAGAAATTATCCATCTGACTAAGAAACAGCGCAGAATGGCAAAAAGAGCAGCCCTAAGAAATGTCCCTGTAGAGACGGCCTCCCCACTCCCTGATATAGCAATTCCCCAGCAGAAATCTAAAAAGGCTAAAAAAAGGGCACTCAAAAGAAAGAACAATCGAAATAAAGGCCGGGGCACACTCACTAGCTGGATTTTAGAGGAGAAAGCTAAAGAAATCTCAGCTGTGAGTAATGCGAGCCAAGACTCTATTCTTATAGACAACCATTCTGCAGTTAATCAATTTTCTACTCCTCAACGGATCAATTCTAACAGTTCATTTGAAAGTATGGACTCTGAAAGGGATACTCAGGTACCGGAGAGGGAAGAGAACAGAGAGGGAAATAAGATCTGCATTGTGAAGAATCTAAATCAGCAATGCCGTGATAAATGGCTACCTCGTGCAGCTATGCTTGAGAAACTTCACTTAATACCCCAATTAAGAGTTATTAGATCTGAGGATTTCTCTTTTGTGGAGCCTTTATGCACCACTAACCCCAATGTGACAGCATTGCATTGCACGGTCCTGGCCTCGGCTCAGCTAATTCGTAAACACAAAGTCAACATAGCACAGGTAGGACTAGGAGTTGATGTGAACCCTGATGATGCAGACCCTCTGATCAAAGATGATCCCAAGTCAATTAAAATTGATAATAAAACTAAGCTGCCTTCCCTCACTGGAAACCAAGTGCAAATGTGTGACATTCAGAATACTCTCAAGTGGCTTGCGGAAGCTTTACCATTGGCAATAAATAGACCTTGAACTTGCTCCTTACTATCCTGGAATACCGGGGGTTTTAAGCATTTCACTGCAACTAATGGGTCATTATCTTAAATCATGGATTACTCTTTTTTTATGTTGCAGGAAACTTGGTTAATTGCACCAATCATAATAGATGGTTATAAATTGTACCAGACCCATGCCAAAAAAGGTCCGGTGGGGAGACCTTATGGGGGACTGATGATAGGAGTAAGAAAATCTATTACATCCAGAGAAATAGCTACCGATTCGGAGGACAACATCAATGCGGTGAAGGTGGTTATTCCCTTTAAGAATAACTGGACTAAACTTTTGCTGGTTAACATTTATAACCCCTATGATGCATCAAAGAGCGATCAAATACAAGACAAACTGCATGATCTCTTTATCGAGTGGACTAATGAATGTCAAAATAGTTTCATTGTTCTTGCTGGGGACTTTAATTGCTCTATGAAAGGGGAAGGAGGAACGACTAATAATAAGCGTTTACACCCGCACCCCCTCATGTTTCAAGATCTCAGTGATGTCGAAGGGGAGAAGTGGATGTGTTTTACGAAAAGCTGGGAATTGGAATGCCTGAACGGTCGAACGATGAGCGACCGCCCGGGACATTTCACCTGGAGAGCAGGTGTTGCTTGTCGCACCCTAGATTACTGTTTCATCAGCCCTGAGGTGGCATCCTTAGTTAATGACATGGTAGTTATAGATAATGACTGGAGTGATCACAGAGGCTTAAGTCTGAGTTTGGATTGTGCTTTTGATTCTCCCCCAAGAACAGCGGTAGGAAACCTGTTGGTTAACCATGCCTGTTCGCGATTTATTTGGTCTGAGAAAAATATATTGAAAGCCTGTCGCGATTGTGGTGAGTGGAATAATGATTATCATACTAAGTTTGTCAAGTCTACAGCTGAAGACTTAGAAGGATGGATTTACAATTTCACAGCTAAATATGTAACAAGAAAATCATCATTTGTCATTAATGAACGGGGCGCGATAGAGGTTTATGATAAGACAATTCGGGATGCTAAACGGACCCTGAGAAGGGATATACGTAGAATTAGAACTAATACATACCCTATCATGGATATACATACCAAGGTCAGAGAGGTAAAAAACAGATATAGGACATGGTTAAAATACTGGAAAAGATCGCAGAAATTGGCTAATTGGCAAAAAACTGTGAGAACTATCTGTTCAAGAAATGCCCGGAACATCTGGGCACTTCTGGGAGAAGCTAGGGGGAATAGGGTAAGCCCCCAGATTAACCCAATTGATGCCGAGGAATGGGTTAATTTCCTGGAGACACGCAATGGCACGACGGTAGCGTATCCTGCAATATGTGCTACTGCTTACCATGACCCTGAGTTGTTTCCTGTCCATTTGGAAGATCTGATAGACAAGATTACCAAACTTAAAGCCTCTCGAACCCCGGGCCCAAACGGTCTCTCCAATCTTCTTATGAAGAGAAATCCAGTCTTCTGGGCTAATTTTCTGAAAATTCTTTTTGAAAAAGTCCTAGAGGACGGGATAATTCCAGAGACATGGCAAAGAGCAATCTTAGTGCCGGTATTTAAAAAAGGTAACAGGTCGGATCCTGGTAATTATCGTTTGCTCTCCATGTTAGATTGTTCTGGCAAATTATTTGCCTCCCTATTATTGCAGAAACTACAGTGCTGGGCAGAGAAGGAAGGGATTCTGGACCGCTACCAAAGTGGATTCAGAATCGGTTATTCTACTGTCCAGAATCTTTATATTATGAATAGCCTCAGAGATAAAGCCTTATCCCCGAACAACCCGCCTCTGTATGCCTTATATATTGATTTTAAGGCTGCGTTTCATACGGTGAATAGAGAGAAGTTATGGAGGAAGCTTAGGAGCCTGGCGTGCCCTGAAGGATTGCTCTATTATCTACAACTATTACATCATAACACTTCTGTACAGTTGAGGCTGGACGGAAGTGGTTCCACTACTAGGGCGGTAGAGCAAACTAGAGGAGTGAAACAGGGATGTGTCACTGCACCCATATTATATAATTTGTTCATCTCAGACATCCCTGAGTGTCTGGGAACTGTGAGTAATTGCCCTCCAAAAGTTGGTGCTCAGCACTGCTTAGTCCTGGCCTATGCGGATGATGTGGTCATTTTCGACCACACATTCAGTGGCATCTTACGCTCGGCTAAGCGGCTCTGGGAATATGCGGAGGAGAACGAACTCACAATTAACCAAACGAAAACTGAATTGATCCTGTATAGTCATGGCAAAGTGAACAGCCCTAGAATGATAGTAAGAGGACAGGAAATTCAATACACCCACTGCTATAAATACCTGGGAGTTGAATTTGATTGTAAGAGAAATTTCCATTCCTGTGTTCAAGCCCGTAAAATAAAAGCAGCACAATTAACTTCCATGATATGTCAGTTCACGCGCAATAAAAGTGGATACTCTGTGTGGGCAGCCCGCCAACTCTATATCCAGTGCCTAACTCCTATGGTAACCTACGGGCTGGAAGCTCTAGTCCATATAGATCTGGATTGGCTTCAGGTATTGGAGGGTCGTTTTTGGCGTAAGCTGCTGGGTCTGCCACAGGGAATACCAATGGCAATTCTAAGATTAGAGTTGGGCTTAACTTCCCTAAAAGCTCTGGTATTAAAGAAAAGAGCAGAAATTTACATTAAGGTGCAGGTCTCCCCGATTAACCCTCTCCTGAGGACGGTAAAAGAAGACATTGTTGGGAATAAGCAGGTCTGTTTTGTGAGAGAAATGACTAACCTATCTGAGATGATTGAATGGACCCCTAATTGGGGAGATAATTATGAACATCTAAAAGCCCAAATGGCGGAACGTCTTAAAATCTGGGATTGGCAGAATAATTTTAGACATCTAGCGAGTCTTCACAGCTATGGGTTCACATCTCATGTACTATACACTTTTGGTAGGGCTCAAAGATATTTAAACCTTTGCCCTTCGAATAATCTGAGACGCTTTCTATTACTTCTACGTATCAACCACCTTCCTACTCTAACGGGGCTGGGCCCGCAATGGGCCATCCCCAAAATCGAGCGCTTTTGTAGGATTTGTAAGAACAAAGCCTCACTTGAAACTGCGAGACATGTCCTCACTTTATGCCCTAGACTAAGCTTAATTTATATAAAACACTACAGTAGATATGTACATAATCTTGACCATATCAAATCTAAAGACTTCTGGAATATATGTATCAATACTTCGAATCCCAGTCTACATCTGGCTCTATATAGAGTATGGTATATGGTTAAGGGAAAACTTGAAATCTGAAACAGGTGGAAAGGCCAACCTCCTGGTAAATAGCAGTAGGAAATGAGTTGTCATACGAAGTTATGTGAAAACGTAAAGGTGTTTGTGACCCATGAAATTCGAAATTTGTAACAATGAAATGCAAATGAATATTTTAAATATATTTCCTCTTTTAGGTTCACATTATATAATCGGTTGTTTTATTCTAAGTTGTTGTTTTACATTATTGTAATAAGAATTTATTTCCGGATTTATGTGTAAAGTTTTTGTTTAAAAGACTGTATCACATTAAAATAAATAAATTTAATTGTTTTAACAAGGTACTCTAAGCTCAAGAAACTAATATGGCTGCACAGATGTAAAAGCATCTAAATTCGATTTTTTTAGCAAGCACTATAAGCACAAAAAAAGAATATGGCTGCACAGATGTGAAAGCACCTAAAAAGATTTTCTTTTTTTAAAGCAAGGCACTTTAAGGCATGCATAACAAGGTGGTGATGTTAGCGGTGGACAGGAAGCTATCGATGGGCAGAGGGGGAAAAGCCAGAAGCAGTTGAGGAAGCATGCCTAAATTCAAGTTTAAAACAGCACAGGAATGCATTAGAGAGAAGGGATACACTAAGGCATAGAAGGGAAGAATACCATAGACACATCTAAGATCACCCGTGTTGGGAGTTAGTGAAATAGCATAGCATTGTCCAAGACATAACTCACGGTTTTCTTGAGTGAACAGCAAAGTTCCTGAGGCGTAAGTTTGTGGGGTGGTTGGCAGCATGCTGTATATCTGTTTAATAAGGCAAAGAGGGGATGGAGCATAGGCTTAGGGGGCTCATCAGAGCCCTCAAGGCCCGGACAGGTACAGATAGGGCCTTTAGAGTGAGCCTTTGGGTTGGGGGCTGGCGTTCGCCTGTCGGCTCTCAGGATTGGTGTAAAAGGCTCAGTTTGCAGCCAATCACGGGTACGACATCAGGAAAGCAGAAGGAAGCCCAGTGCTCTCGAACACGGCGGCCATTTTTAAGAGTGGAAAAAAAGGCCAATAGTATGTAGGAGGTCCAGTGAAGTTTGAGCCACGGACAGCACTCAGCATTAGAGTGCAAATTAAATTTATGGCATCCCTCATAGCAATCCTAGCATCCATTGCATGATTAGCAGGCAGAATGAACCCCAAGCCCAGAAGGCTCAGGAGGTATTTTCAGAAATGGGAGACAGCATCCTTGGGTACTGTCTGAAGTGCCCATGCATCTGAAGTAATGCAACGCCATTCTTTCAGATGCTGGGTCAACCTGCATTCCACTGGGATTCTGTAAGCAAAGTGTTCAGAGAGGGTTTGGGGTTGTGGCTCTGGCAGAGGAGCAGTGAGGAGGTGGCTGCATGTGCAGTTTTTCCTCCAAAGACTCTAGAGGCATGTAACATTCTCATTTTGTCGTACGCAGCCGGGCCGATTGGCAGATACTTCCGCATTGGAGGCTCCGGCGCAGACCGTAGTTCCAGCACGTTGTTTCCGCGACGTGCAGTCTCGGGCTAGCTCTCCGGCAACATGGCGGTCGCTGGGAGGTACTTCAGCCTCTCACTCCCAGCGATCGCTGCGTTGCAACCCCCGTAGCTTTTGCTTCCTGCTTTTGGGTGAGAACGCTAGTTTTTCTGCCTCGCGGCTTTTTCCGCGCTATTCCTTTCGCCTCTCCTAGCTTCTGGCGAGGCTTTTTCTCTCTCTCGCTCTTTCTCTCTCTCTCCTCTCTTTAGTTTTGCTTTGGCTTTCCTTCGGTTCCGCGGCTCACTCGGGCCGCCGGCACGAGTCTCTCTCGCTACTCCTTCTTGCGGAGCGAGGGCTTCTTGGTCTCCGCCCCTATCAGCTCACGTCTGCCTCCTCCAAGACTCAGAAGCCGACCAACCACTCTTCCGCTACCACTGGAGCCTACGCACCATCAATCTCCTTGGAAGACTCCTGTTTGGCCTCATTACTTACAAGGGTTTTTTCTGCCGTCAAGGCTTTTTCCCTTTGTCGCCTGCTCCGGGAGAGGAGTCCCAGGACTGCTTGTTTCAAGCATTCACTGTGGCTTCCTCTCGTGGTAGACAAGTGTCTTCGGCTACGAAGAGAGACTTCTGCTCACGTCGGCATCTCAATACAGAAGAATTGGAGGATTACCGATCAGGTGAGGAGAGTGGGGAGGAGAGTGAGACACCATTGGACAGTTTGCAACGCCAAGAGAACACAATGTCGGCCAAAGAACAGATCCAGGAACTCTGGAAGGCGGTTCAGAGCTTGTCACAAGAATTACAGACGGTTAAGGCTGAAAACGTGGTTCTACGACAACTTGCCACGACTCGGGAGGTTCTGCCTGCTGAACTCCCGATTATGTCACTCCCTTCGGGGAAGTTTGATGGTTCGCCAAAGAAGATAAAAGAAGTTATGGAGGCTTGTGTGGTGTACTTTACATTTAGGCCTCGTTCCTTTGCTACTGATCAATCCAAGGTAGGCTTTTTGATCTCAAACATGACTGGTAACGCCCTTGCTTGGGCCACGCCATTGGTGACCAGTGCCAATCCCATATTGCATGACTTTGCCGGGTTTCAGGCATTACTGCAACAGACCTTTGAGAGACCGGAACTAACCTTCACTGCATGCAAGGACTTGTTGGATGTACGGCAAGAGGCCTCAGATGTTCTAACTTATATATCCCGATTCAAGACTCTGGCGGCAGGAGCGGGTTGGCCGGAGCAAGCCCAGTACGCCATATTCAGAAGGGGCCTAAGAGAAGAGATCAAGGACGAGCTTGCCAGGTCCTCCCGACCACCGACTTTTGCCGATCTGCTATCATCCACATTGTAGATTGAATATCGTCTTCAGGAACGCCGAGCAGAACGCCGCAAACATCGCGTCGCGACAAGCCCTCATGCATCCAATACATCTACGTCTTCTTCTCACTCCTCCTCCCACTCCCTTGAAGAGCCAATGCAGATCCGAGCTACCAGGGGTCCTCTTTCATTTGCTGAGCGAAGACGGAGAAAGGAAAAGGGACTTTGTGCCTATTGTGGGTCTGAGCAGCACCAGCTTAAAGATTGTCTGGTGGTTCCATCCAGATCACAGGGAAACAAACCTCCTCGGCGCCAGTAGGGACTTGGTTCCGAGGATCAACTTGCAACCTATTTAGTCCCTATGTTTCTCTCTCCATTGCAGCTCCCAACACTTTAGAGGATTCCAGGTTGATGGTTATTCCTGTACGGATTGAATCCCGGGGAAGGTCTATAGATGCCCTAGCCCTCCTGGATAGTGGGGCGGCCGGAAACTTTGTGGACACTCTCTGGGCAGAGAAGGTGGGCCTTCATAGGGTAGCCCGCAAATAGGATCAGAAGGTAGAGGGTGTGGACGGATCTCCCCTCTCTTTGGGTCTTATAACCCATACCACGGAGGAACTAGGAGTCACCATCTTCCAACATAGAGAAGTGCTCAAATTCGATATCATCAGAGCAGCGCACTTCCCTATAATTTTAGGAATTACCTGGCTTCGCAAACACAATCCTCAGGTAAACTGGACTAGCAATCAGTTGAGTTTTTTGTCTCTGTTCTGCAGACAACATTGTCTCTCAGGATCACTCCAGAGTGATCACCTTACTTCGACGGTGTTAACAAGTGACCATGTGGGAGTCCACGCATTACCACATTATTGTTTACCCTACCAGGAGGTCTTCAAGGAAACTATACCTGCGGATCTGCCTCCACACAGGCCTGAGGATTGCACTTTGGAGCTAGAACCTAATGCTTTGGTTCCTTTCAGCAGATGTTTTCCTTAACCCAAACTGAGAGACAGGTATTAAGGAACTACTTGGATACCAATTTGCAAAACGGCCTTATTCAACCTTCCAAGTCCCCGGCAGGAGCTTCTTTGTTTTTCATAAGAAAGAAAGACTCCACCGATTTGCATCCTTGCATAGATTACAGAGGACTTAATAAGGTTACAATCAGAGACCGCTATCCCATGCCGCTCATATCAGAGATCATAGAGGCCGTACAGGGGGCCTGTATTTTCACCAAACTAGACCTTCGGAACGCATACCATTTGCTTCGCATTGCCAAGGGAGATGAATGGAAGACGGCCTTTCGCACCCCGTTCGGATTATACGAATACAAAGTAATGCCATTCGGATTGGTAAATGCCCCGACCATTTTTCAGCGATTCATGGATCGATTATTTTCTGATCTACTACTGGTTACGGTCATCACCTATCTGGATGACATTCTGATTTACTCATCCGATTTGGAATCCCATATCATTCATGTTACTCAAGTACTGGAGCGCCTTCAACGTTATAAGCTTCTGGCCAAACCCGAGAAGTGCGTTTTTGTAGTCTCCTCCGTTCACTATCTCGGATACATTCTCTCGGAAGAAGGGATTTCCATGGATTCAGGCAAGGTCGCTGCTATACTCGATTGGTCCTCCCCAGACAATGTAAAGGAGGTACAAAGATTTCTTGGTCTCTCAAATTTCTACAGGAGGTTAATTCCAAATTTCTCAGAGATAGTACTTCCCATTACAAGACTCTTGAGGAAAGATTCAGGGCCTTTCCTATGGTCACCCGAAGCTGAACATGGTTTTAGGAACTTAAAAAGATTGTTCTGTTCCGCTCCGAATCTTCGACATCCGGATCAAGACCGACAGTTCATGGTTGAGACTGACGCCTCTGCCATGGCTATAGGGGCAGTTCTTTTGCAAACCTATGATGGTGTGGAACATCCAGTCGCCTATCTCTCGAAGACTTTGTCTCCCAGCCAACTCAACTATTTGGTTCTAGAAAAGGAACTACTCGCCATGAAGCTGGCATGTGAAGATTGGCGACATTTACTGATGGGTGCGTGACATCCTTTTCTCATTAGGAGAGACCATAAGAATCTCAAGGCATTACAAAACATGGAGTGCGTTAATTCAAGGCAAGCCCGATGGGCTTATTTTTTTGCCCAATACGACTTTCATATCACCTATCTACCAGGTACCTCGAATTAGGTCGCAGATGCCTTGTCAAGGAAGGAGGTTCCTGGAGACTTTATCCCTCATTCTCGAGAAGCTATGTTCAGGAGAAACAAGATCCTGGGTCTTGTCAATGTTTTCTTTCAAGAAGTGAAGACCGCGTTGGCATCTGAAAGGCCAAAGTTTCTTAGGTTACGAGGAGGGAAATATACCGAGAAGGAAGGTTTAGTGTTTTACGGTAACCAACTGTACATTCCAGAAGGCCCTTGGCGTAAGAAGATCATTCATTTGGGCCATGATCCACTTACCGCGGGTCACAGAGGAGTGCATAACACTACTGAACTTATTGCAAGAAGGTTCTTCTGGCCTGAATTGAAAGGAGAGGTTAAGGATTATATCAAGGCCTGTCCAATATGTGCCAGAGCGAAATATCCATCTGGCAAGCCCTTAGGTTTGCTGACCCAACCAGAGATGCCTACACGCCCATGGGGTCTCATCTCTACCGATTTCATTGTGGATCTACCAGAGTCCGAATCCTGCACTTGCATTATGGTGACGATAGATACTTTCACTAAATTGGCACATTTTTCCCCGCTACCTGGCTTACCTACCGCCACTCAGATGGCAGAGACCTTCACACGAGATGTTTTTCGACTACATGGCTTACCTGACAAGATCATTTCCGATCGAGGTAGTCAGTTCATCTCAAACTTCTGGAAGGCTTTGTGTTCTAGAGTGGGCATGGAGAGAGCGCTTTCTTCTGGTTCCACCCTCAGTCGAATGGGCAGACGGAACGACTGAATGCCACCTTGGAGCAATATCTGAGATGTTATACCAACCAACATCAAGACAACTGGGTGTCATTGTTACCCACAGCGGAATTTACGTACAACAATTCTACACATTCCGCGATAGGTCTTACTCCTTTTTTTTGCACGTATGGAGTGCATCCTCAATCCATTTTTCCCATGATTTCAGTTCCTACTAACTCTCCCACTGCAGAAGCAGTGCTTCAGTCCATTGCGGAGGCACATAGGACTGCTGAATTCAGTCTGAAAAGGAGCAGAATCCGAAACAAGTAACATGCGGATAAACGTCGGCAGGGCTGTCCCGATTGGAAGGAGGGAGACAAGGTGTGGCTCTCTACTAAATTTCTGCCTCGATGGGTTCACCCTTCCAAACTTTCTCCTCGCTTTTTGGGACATTTTTCTATTCTATCTAAGATCAACCCTGTCTCTTTCAGATTGAAATTGCCTCCCACTCTCAGTCGCATTCATCCTGTTTTTCACTTCTCCCTTCTCAAACCTTTTGTTCCGGATCCTCACCTAAGATCCCTTCCCCGTCTGCAAGTTCAAGGTTCTGGAAGTACGAAGGAATACGAAGTTTCGGCCATTCGTGACTCCAGATTCTACAGGGGACGTTTAGAATACTTGGTCTCGTGGAAGGGTTACCCGGAGTCGGAGGACTCTTGGGAACCGGTCTCCCACATTCATGCCCCCCGGTTGTTGAGTGGTTTCCATCGATGTTTTCCAGGAAAGCCTGGGGGGGTTTGCTTTGTGAGAGGGCATACTGTCGTACGTAGCCGGGCCGATTGGCGGATACTTCCGCACTGGTGGCTCCGGCTCAGACCGTAGTTCCAGCACGTTGTTTCCGCGACGTGCAGTCTCGGTCTAGCTCTCCGGCAACATGGCAGTCGCTGGGAGGTACTTCAGCCTCTCACTCCCAGCGATCGCTGCGTTGCAACCCCCGTATCTTTTGCTTCCTGCTTTTGGGTGAGAACGCTAGTTTTTCCGTCTCGCGGCTTTTTCCGCGATATTCCTTTCGCCTCTCCTAGCTTCTGGCGAGGCTTTTTCTCCCTCTCTCTCGCTCTCTCTCTCTCTCTCCTCTCTTTAGTTTTGCTTTGGCTTTCCTTCGGTTCCCGCGGCTCACTCGGACCGCCGGCACGAGTCTCTCTCGCTACTCCTTCTTGCGGAGCGAGGGCTTCTTGGTCTCCGCCCCTATCAGCTCACGTCTGCCTCCTCCAAGCCTCAGAAGCCGACCAACCACTCTTCCGCTACCACTGGAGCCTACGTACCATCAATCTCCTTGGAAGACTCCTGTTTGGCCTCATTACTTACAAGGGTTTTTTCTGCCGTTAAGGCTTTTTCCCTTATCGCCTGCTCCGGGAGAGGAGTCCCAGGACTGCTTGTTTAAGCATTCACTGTGGCTTCCTCTCGTGGTAGACAAGTGTCTTCGGCTACGAAGAGAGACTTCTGCTCACGTCGGCATCTCAATACAGAAGAATTGGAGGATTACCGATCAGGTGAGGAGAGTGGGAAGGAGAGGGAGACACAATTGGACACATTTGCCCTCTTTGGCTAGCCTGACCTCTTCCTCTTTGTCCAAACCTTGAGTAATACCGAAAAGGACGGTCCTCTCCAAGCTTGCATAGGCAGATGCAGCTGTTGTTGTGGCTGACAAATGACTGCTCCTAGAGATTTTGCAGCCACCTTAGAATCCTAAGACGTCTCCAAGCTGTCATCAGCGTTTGGTTTGACCCATCAAAGGGCATGTCCACTAGTCTTGACTGGACATCAGGAGAAAATCTGGATATGCATAACCATTGGCCAAAAGAGTCTGATGTGTCAAGTCCTGATTGTTGAGAGTGCATGACGTCTCCTTACCATCACTGATGATGTAATTGAAACCCTCTCTCATCTCTCGTTCAGGTACATTTTCTGTTGCCTGGGAAATAACATTCCAAAGAGTGTATGGCCCTCATTACGTGTAAGCTGGTCTGGAAATAAGGTGCCGGTAGCGTGTTCACCGGCAGGGGCTGTGAACTACCAGCAGGCCTGACATGCCAGTCGCTCAGGCAAATAAATCACTGAAGCACCGGCACCGTTAATAAGGGTGCCGGTGCTTCAGTGTTCCCATTCCCATGAAGTCCAATTGCACTCCATGGGAATGGGAATTTACCATTCCACCTCCTCCCGTAATATCTCGGTATTACTGGGATATCGGGCGACAGAAATGGTAAGCTGAGGTTGAGAGCCATGCTCAATGCAAAGAATACCATCTTAGCTAAAGCATTGTATTATGTATCATCCCTATCAGATGGGATGGTTGGATAAGCAGCTGTCCTTGAAGTGGAAGCAGCTGCCTGTACTATGAAACATTTTGGAGTAGGATGCCTGGTGAGAAAGTCAGGCTCAATGGATGAGGGTCTGTATTTCCTTACCAACTCCTTATTCACAGCAGGAATGGTCTCTGCGTTTTGCCAATTCACCAATATGGGGATTCTGAGAGCTGAATGAAAAGGAAGCACAGGTTCCTTTGGTTGGCCTTTATCAAGGATGTCTGTAAGATCATCCTGAACTAGGTGTTTTCAGGGCACCCCAACACAAACATTTTGTGACTTTATTCATAACTGTTATGTATGCTGCATTAGGATGAGCAGCTATGTCAGAAGTGTCAGATTCCACCACAGGACAGGTGTCCAAGCCACTGGCTTCCTTAAGGCAAGTAGCTAAGTCCTCTAAACAAGTTTGATCAGAGATGAACTCTTCTGGGACATTAGGCATTGTAAAACATTCATACCTGAAGGGTATAACGTTGTCATCTTCTTCATCCTCCTCAAAATGGATCCAAAGGATAGTGTAGAGGAGGAGCCAAGTAACCCCAAGTACCCTCACCTCAACCGTTCCGCCCCTTTCACCTGCATGTTGGAAACCAGAGTATGTGTTATATACAGAGCAGTTGGAACGGCAAAGGCCAGAGGGAACTTTGGAGCAAGGTTCCCATTGAGGAATCCATATCTACATACAAAGAGATATGATGGTTGTTTAAATAAGATTCCTGAAGAAGCAGAGTAAATAAACGGCAAGGAAGAATTGTAACGAACGTCACCAACCATCGCCAAGTAACCATCACACAGAGCTGAATTGACGCACCTAGAAGAGATGCAGAGACCAGAGAATGCAGATATTCTATATAGCATCAAGAAAGTATAAAAGATAAGTGGCATCTTGGGATCAAGGTGAAGAAGCTTATGCCACAGAAACAGAGGAAGACATTGAGTCATTTTACATGTGTACAGATGCAAAAGAAATGCAAGCAGATGAAGTAATCTTAAGTCTAGCTTTATAGTGAATAGATTGCGGCAAGCCCCAATATACATATATGCATATGGACAAGTAAAGGATGGATGTTTCCACTACGCATTATAGCAGTGCTGGATAATAGCAAGAAGGCCTCATTTCTAGTGTGTCGCAGTTAAAAAGAAAATTGAATTACAAAGTGAATGTCAACAGACAAGGCTGGGTGAGCTAAAGAAGCCAAAGTCTTATCAAACTGGAGCAAACTGACAGTAGATACAAATTGTGTGAAAGAACAAAATTCCTGTTCAGAAGGCATGAACATAACAAGGAAGATGTTAGAGGTCTATTAAAAAATAATATTAAATGCACCAAAAGGCTCGATTCCATGGTCTCTAGTCACGTGGAAGGATGAAGTTGGACGAACGAGATGGTCACACCTACGCATGAGGGAAGATTGTGATTTCCCCCCCTGAATTTCTCAGAGCTAAGAACACTCTCAAGACTAAGCTTCAAAATCTAATTGACGGTAGACCACTGAGGCAATGATGGATTGATATGCTAATTGATGGGAAGCAATGGTTAAGGCGAGCTCACCAGCACCTTGATGGCCAGCCTGCATGCTGCTAGACGTAGATGGAAAAGTACTGACAGAGGTTAGAGTGCCAACCAATTGTAGACAACTGCGTATTTAGGGGTCCTATAGTTGTGTAAACCAATGGGACGTTGTGTATTTAGTGACGTTCATAGTGGTCATTTTTAGGGGAGGGCTTAGTTGCCTCACCTGATGTTAAGTAACCAATCACATATTCACACTTTTTTAGACTAGTATGGATTGTATACTTAGATGTTCCGTCAGAGCCAATCACCCATAGGTTTTTGTAGTTTACCACATAGGATGGTGTTAGTACATACGTAGGTTAACGTCACTGATGACGAGTTTTGTGAATAAGATCTCAGTTTTTAATAAGAATGTTTGAGTAAGAGGATCGAGCGATTTCATTGATGTTCGTTATGCCCCCTGTTTTAGATAGCTGATCAAACAGAAGGTTGAAGAGGTGGTAAAAGAGGTGTACGATCCCGAGAGTCGGACGACGAAAATGAGAGCGGTGAGTAAAAACTGAGAGAGTTGTCAAAACATATGGGTGATGAGTGAAGATAAGAAGTAAGAGAAGGGAAAAGTGAGTAAAGGAGGGTGGCGGGATAAACATAACGCGAGAATAAGAGTGTTATATATATGGGAAATGAGATATTGGGCCTCATTACGACCCGGGCGGTAAGTACCGGTCATTACCGACATGGTGGAAGTACCGTGTCCTTGCTGGCAATAGACCGCTAAAAGCGGCCTATTATGAGAACGCGGGCACAAGCTTTGCGCCATGCCGGTAATGACCCCACTGCCATGCCGCAAAAAAGCCCCCCTCTCCGGCACCGTACGTAGTGCAAATAGCTCCTCCAGCATCCAAGCCATCGGCATTAGCGGTCACCGCTATTAGCGGTCACCGCTAATAAGCGGAACCGGAAGTAGCGTCATCGCACAGGAATGGGAAAGAGCACGGCGGCCATCTTTAAAAACACAATCCATTGCCACCCACCACAACCAGGAGCCATCTGACCCCCAGAACTCTCTCACACCTCCAACACCACCTGCTGCATCTCACCATGCCAAAAGTTGTTAAAAAATCCACCGATCGCCTGCGCAAGGAGCGCTTTTTCCCGAGAGGAATTGACCATGCTGGCAGAGATGCTGCAGGAACGCGCTGATGTCGTGTTCTCCACCGACATGTCCCGCCCTGCAGTGCAGCACAAGAAACAAATATGGGCGGAGGTCGCCCAGAAAGTAAGTGCCGTTGGCACCACACCCCGCACTCCCAAAGATTGCCGTAAGCACTCGGACAATCTGCATTTGCGTGTGCGGAGCATCCTCTCCGCCAATCGCAACCTGGGGATGGCGACAGGCGGAGGTGCGGACTCCCCCATCAAGTTGCAACCATGGGAGGAGATATGCGCCAGCACCATAGGGGCGGAGGCAATTGAGGGAGTGGGGGATATGCAGCGAGGAGCCCCGTCATCAGCCGATGCAGGTAGGTGTCCCAAATGAAACAATGCTAATACCACCACAATGATGTCCACCTGAAATGATGTAGAGCAGGGTCCACCAGACACACATGTACAAGACTGCCAACAGGCAGTGCACAGCATCATCTTGTCCACATGCATAATGCACCCCATATGTGATCCAACCCAGACTCCACCATGCATCACCCACCCAAAAGTAAAGCAACCTGTATGTCACTCCCCCAATGGTAACCATCTACCATTCCATATTAATGCAGCCACCTCAATGCATGCCCGATGCCTGTAGACCCATCACTATTCCTCTCCCTCTATTGGTCCCCCAAAGGCACACATTCCGACAGCGGTGATGAGGACACCAGGGAGAAAGATGCCACACCACAGAAGAAGGCCAGGGCCGAGGAGGGAGAACACCGCCCCTTAACCTCAAGGGGCAGAGGCCAACCTGCACCACTGCGGAACGCCAAGAAAACCACAGAGGCCACAGCACCAATGTGCAGCACGGCACCCACAACAGCACCCACATCAGCTACCATCACCCAGGAGGCATTGGCAGAGGGCATACATCGGCTGCCAGCAGCACAGTCGGTGAGACAGCTGCCACAGCAGCCATATCGGACGATGAGGCAGATGTACAGCTGCATGGCAAAACACCTGCCACAGGCCCCCTGCACTCACCACAACTATCCCCATGCAGCGTGCAGGACGGCAGCATGCACGGGCTGTCACCTGGTGATTCATGGGTGGCAAGATTCAGCCCCACGCCAACTGTGCCTGATGAACAGAGCATGGTGGAAACCCCTCACATATCCACCCCAGTTACAACCAGCCAAGAGGGGATCAGGGCTATTCAGAGGTGCCAGGATGAGCTCACAGGGCTGCTGACACAGCATATAACGGAATGTGCCTGGGCAAGGGATGACATTCGGGATTGTGCTGCATCCCTGAAAACAGCCATCGAGTCCACCTCGAAAGGACATTTGCGCCGCATTGGCAGCAGTGCGGCATGTCCTCTCGGAAATGGTGGCAGCAATGCGGGCCATGCATCCACCACAGTTGCCAGGACAATCTGGAACATCATCTAATGCCAGCTCAACTAGGACCAGCCCTGCGCGAAGGTCTGGCAGGAACCTGCGCAGATCGGACAGGGGCGCACCTGGTGCTGGTAGAGGGGGAGGGCTGTAGGTACAGCCAGCCATACTGGTCCCGTGTGGAGTAATGGTGCATGCCAGTGCACACCATGTTTGGGGAAGTCAAGGGGGGAGGGGGAAAGGGGGAGAGGGTGTGTGGGGGAGTTGAGGGAGGGAGGGGGAACAGGGTGTGTGGGGGGGTTGAGGGGAGAGGGGGAGAGGGTGTGTGGGGGAGTTGAGGGGGGAGAAGGTGTGTGGGGAAGTTGAGGGGGGAGGGGGGAGAGGGTGTGTGGGGGAGTTGAGGGGGGAGGGGGGAAAGGGTGTGTGGGTTGGAGGGCTTGTTCACTTTGTTATATTTCTTTAATACCCATTTTGGTAAGTCATGATTCACATGTGTGGACATTGTTTATTGCGTACGTGTGCTTTATTGGTGAACAGTCTACAGTGTCCATGTCACTGACACACCCAGTGCCCCGAGTGCCACCTCCATGTCACAATCCCCGTCCATATGTGCTAGAAACATTGGTTGATTCAGAGTCTGACGCATGGCACATCCCTCCTGTGCATCGCTGCCTCCCTGAGGTGCTGCCCCATCCCCACCCTCCTCATCCTCATCCTCATCGTCAGGTGGTTGCAGTTCAGCGTCAGGGAGCAGGGGCACATTCCGTCTGATGCACATATTGTGTAGCATGACACATGCCATGACGATCTTGGCCACCTTCTCATGGCGGTACAAGAGTGCCCCACCAGACCTGCTGAGGCAGCGAATCCATGCCTTCAAGAGGCCAAATGTCTGCGCAATCACCACACGGGTACGTGTATGTGCACGATTGTAGTCCTCCTCGTGCCTGTTCTCTGGGTTCCGGACTGTGGTAAGGAGCCACCTCTTCAAGGGATAGCCTGCATCACCTGCATGTGGGCAACAATGTATATGTGTAAGTCATCACATCATATGGGACCTGTATCAGTGACACCATAGCATGCATTGATTTCCTGATTGCAACCACATTCCCATGCATGAATGGAGACATACAATGTGACTGCTATGTGTGTATTCCTCTTATGGACTGGTGTGTGTTCCATCAACTAGTGGGCGCAGGGGGGTCCATTTCCTTGTGAGTGCTCATGCACTGTGTTAGTCCACGATGGTTGTTTCCATGATCTGGCTGATGTCCAGTCATTTGTATGCTTTCATCCTGGCACCGTTGATGTCAGCCTCATGATGATCTCACTATGCACAACAAATGGTGACATGCACTTTTGTTGGACCTCTGGGTCAGTGTAGTGGTGTATTAATGTATTTGGCCCTCATGTGACTCCTTTGTACGCAGTAATGGGGGACTGTCCTTTCAGTTGATGATATTTGGCGCTGTGTATTGGCCATAGTAATTGCTTGTAGCTGCATTGTGTTGAGGGGGATACGGTCTGATTAAGTGCAGTGCACATGTAGGTGGCTATGGAATGGTTGTGACACTGCATCATTTACATGGTAGGGCAGCTTTCATCTTGCATTATGTGGTCAGGTCTGGTCTGGCCTGCTTTGGGGTATGAGCATGGTCCATTCTCTCAGGCACTCGCAGCCAGGTGAAGTATGCACCCCCCCATCTCAGCCAGATGAAGTATGCATCTCTCCCCCCCATCTCAGCCAGGTGAAGTATGAATCTCTCCCCCCCATCTCAGCCAGGTGAAGTATGCATCTCTCCCCCCATCTCAGCCAGGTGAAGTATGCATCCCCCCCCATCTCAGCCAGGTGAAGTATGCATCTCTCCCCCCCATCTCAGCCAGGTGAAGTATGCATCTCTCAACCCCCATCTCAGCCAGGTGAAGTATGCATCTCTCCCCCCCATCTCAGCGAGGTGAAGTATGCATCTCTCCCCCCCATCTCAGCCAAGTGAAGTATGCATCTCCCCCCCATATAAGCCAGGTGAAGTATGCATCTCTCCCCCTCCATCTCAGTCAAGTGAAGTATGCATCTCCCCCCCCATCTCAGCCAGGTGAAGTATGCATCTCTCCCCCAATCACCTACCCACATCGCATTTCCATGAGCCTCACATGCGACTCACCGAGAAGCCAGGATCTCTGCCCTGCATGTCGCTACATGTAGCGTGGTATCGTGGAGTTCCGCAGGACCATTGAATCATGGGTTGATCCGGGGTATCGGGCACAACAATGTGTGATGATCTTGTTTGAGTCACATACAATTTGCACGTTGATTGAGTGGTGTAGCTTACGGTTGCGGTACGCTACCTCCATGTGGCATGTGGGACCACCAATTCCACATGGGTGCAGTCGATGGCGCCAATGCAACCAGCGATACCGGCCAGTGAATGGAAACCAACTTTGGTGTTTGAGATCTCCTGGGCAGACCGTGGTAAGGAAATGTGTTCGCCTGTGTTCTTCAGGAGCGCATCAAGAACTTGGTTCAGCGTACGTGAGAATAATAATAATGGTTGTGATATGCCATGCATGTGCCCCACTGTGTGCTGGTCGGTGCCTGTGGCCAGGAAGTGGAGCACAGACACTACCTTCAGTAGGGGTGGGATGGTGGTGCGTGATTCAATCAGGCTGACAATGTCGTCATGTATCATGTCCACAATGGTGGTGATGGTGTCCCGGTCCAGATGGTACAGGGTGTGGATCTGCTCAGGGGTTAGGTTGAATGGACTGACTCTGATGCAAGGGATTGGGGGCTGCCTGCGTGGTGCCACTGGCTGCATTGGTGGGGCATGCTGGGCCTGCCTCGCCCTCCTTCTCCTCCTGCGTCTCCTCTGTGCTGCCTGTTGTTGTTGTTGTTGTTGTTGAAGCAGTTCCACTGCAATCATGTCCTCCAGCCCCAGCAGTGCTAGTAGTATTGGAATCATTTTGGAGTGTGACTGGGTGTGGGAAGGGGTGGGGTGTGCTCCTTTTGTGCTGGCCCAGTCTGTATTGCCTCCACCTGTGCTGATTGTGTGCACCTGTGGCAGTTGGGAACACTGCACATGGCCGTTTACGGGTGCTCCGCGATGCCGGTATTTGCTCCATGCCGGTAAGGTACTTTTCGGGCTTCAGTAGGGCGTTATTTGCATGTCCGCCTGACTTGTGATGTTCCCCTGTTTGCGCCATGCCGGTATTGGTGGCATGAAGGGTCGCGTGCCCGCGCTCCTGGCGCTATTAGCGGCACCGCTAATTACGGTGCCGCTAATAGCGGGTTGGCGTGTCCTAATCGTGCGGAGCGGTAAGCGATGCCGGTAATCCTTTACCGGCATCGTTATTCACTTACCGCCCGGGTCGTAATGAGGGCCATTGACTTGAGTGTAGCCAAGCAATAAAGTATCGTGAGAGAGGCCACGATAAGGGAATACTCCCTGGCCTGTGTTTTAAAGAACGTATCAGAAAAAATTTGAACCTAGAGTCCCGTAGCGGATGACGTAGAAAACAGATTTGATTTAAGGCGAATCTAAAGAGGTTAATTTACACTCCGTATGGAGTAGCTTAGAGGGCAAGACAGATCTTAGCGAAGACTGTAGAGAAGAATATATGTGGCCAGTCGAGTTTTGTCTGTTTGTTTTATGTGATTTTGAAAATGATGGTGTCATAAATGGAAAAACAAATTGATTGTTTTAAAATTGAACTTGGTGGTTGTTTTTTTAGCAAGTTTAAAGTAAAAAGTATGATTAAAGGGATTGGAGCCTGCGACGAGTGGTGCACGCTCATATTGTGTTATTTTTCTGAAACATACTTTTTTAAATATTTGATTAAAGCAAACAAGTGTCAAACAGGTTCAGAGTAACGAGTTGAGAATGGAGGATATTACTCCACTTGTTCATCTCTGCAAGCAGTTGCCGAAGCATGCACCCAAGCTTAGACAGTACAGTGCAGAATAAGTTAAAGGAACCGCGGATAAAATGTTCATGCCGTACCACAAGGAGAGTCACTATCTAAGGCAGTCTTGCAGCATGTGACGACATATTTGCATGCAGCATACATGGGAAAAAAGCTAGACAAGCAACTAGCGAGCTTAGCGCTTTGGAAGATGCACCAAGAGGAGCGAGATGAGCCGCCACCTGTAGATTGGATACTTAATATATGCAAAGAGGGGGGTGAGGAGCCCTCTGCTCCCCCCGCCCCAGCTGAAAAAGAAGACGAGAACAAGAAAGAAGATGCGTTATACCCATTAAGGGAGATCAAAGCAGCAACAGGGTATAGTAACCCAGCATATGAGTCGCCTACGCAAAGCAGTGACGAGGGTCCAGACAAAAATACTGAGAGAGTTGCAATCTCTAAGGTCCCAAGGGACAAGGAGAGACGCGATTAGGAGAAAAGTGATCAAGCAAGCACGTCTCTAGATATAGGAAGAGAAATAAAGAGATGGAAGGGGGAAAGAGACAAAGATGATGAGATAGCGCTCTTACAGAACGAATGGATGGGTGGCAAGATTTTGCTTAAACTCGATGGTAAAGTGGTAAAGGCATCGAGGATGTGAGGCAAGGGGAAGATCAAGATGAGCAAGATAAAAAAGATGAAGAAAGATAGGAACAATTGAAAGACGAAGGAGCAAAAAGGAAGGATAGTCAAAGACGAGAGCAGTTATATCAAAAGGAGCAATTGAGAAAGCAAGAGTGTTAAGGATTTTAAAGATGTGGCACACTCCAGGCCAGGACTCTTTCTACTGGCCAGGGATGCAGCACACAATTAAAAAGCTTTTCAGTTTATTATATTCAGATTCAATTTTTGAGAAGGCAACCAACCAGTCTCACCCCCCACCCTTTAACGTATACCGTGTGTCGCAATGGACCATGAACCAGGCCCATGTGTAATAATGAAATTTTTTTTTTTTTAATTTTGAATAAAAATCAAACACATTCAATATAGGGCAGCAATCACCAGTGTGGTGATAATTACAATATAAAATGATAGGATACTCTTAGTTTAACCTTCTAACATAAGATACACAATGCACAAATTAATGAAAGCAAGATTACTTTTCGGGTAGTATTTTCAGATAGCAGCACAGTTAGGCATTCGCCCAGCAACACTCCCTCAAACCCCTGTTAACCAACTTTTATGTGGGTGGAGAGAAGTAGCAAAGAGTCAGATATACTAGGTAAAAATCGGAGTGAAGATCCGACCTACCACCCTTGAATGGGAGGCCAAAATCGGATTAAGTTCCCTTGAAAAATTAGCAAAACGGCACTCGGAATTACTGAAGAGTTATTTTACATGTGCGGTTGAACGGATAAGGCAAGAATGTGTGTGGCTGTATCAAAAAAACAAGAAAACTCGCAAGCTACAAAATGTACTAACAACGGGCATACAGTTTAGAAAATCGACATTAGAAGGAAAAACAGTGCAGCAAGAATCACATGTGGCAAAATTGCAATTGCTTCGTTTCATAGGTTTAAAATAGCAAAATGGCTTGAAAAATGAGCTAAACAGACATAATCGGAAATCGGTTTTAATGCTAAGGTACAAAGGCACATAACAGGTATGATATGAACGTGAAAGGGTGACTCTCGATGGTGACAGTATGGGATTCTTTGTAGAAATAAATAGGATTTTCTAATGACAGCAGTTACACGGGCGAAATCGGTTTTAAAAGGAAAATGACAGGTTCCACTGAAACTATTTTTTTTGTGGCTAGATGATTAATGAAAGACACTGCCCGCGTAAAGGTTAATTTGCAATGTTAACCCATTCACGCTGTGTGCCTCTTTATATGGGAATTAATTAATTTATTCCAAATAGTACTAATGACTTATATAGCAGACTGAAATGATTTTGAAAGAATGGCGCTAACACATAGAGATTAACACAGATTTTCCTAAGGACAGGATACACAGAGGATTCTGGCAATTTAAGAATTTACTAGGGTAATTATAGGATTTCTATGTGATTGGACATAATACAAGGTAACAAAGCAATGGATGCAGCTTTCTTTGGTTACTGTGGAAGGGTGATACTCACAAAAAGCACTTGAATGGAATAGTTTGGACAGCCAGCCGGGTCTTGGACAGCGAACAGGGGTCTGATCACTGCGCAGCAGCGGCTCTCCTCTATGGACTCAGGGAGGCAACCAGGGTCTGGTCTCAGTGGACAGCGGGGTGCATCAACTGGGCAAAGCAGGTAGCTGGGCAAAGCAGGTCTGGTCACTGGATAATCCCAAAACGGTTCAGCAGCCTTTCCCCTTTTCTCCCTGAATTATTAGGATTTTTGTAGGTTTTAGTTCTGGATGGTGGTTCTGCCTGGACAGTAGCCGGTCAAGTGGCACAGCGAGTAGAGTGCTCGCTTTGACATCCGTGCAGAGCCTGTTAACGCAGGTTCGAATCCCAGCAGGGCCAAACTCAGCCTTTCATCCTTCTGAGGTCGATAAATGAGCACCACACACCGTAGGTAATAATAAGCAGCGCTCAAATACCTGAGGGTTTGTAGCGCTATATAAATGCCTAATTATTATTATTATTAATATGGGAGGTACTGCATGGACCTGGATCAGCTACCCCAGGCCTGTCACTGGAATCTGGAATCTTGCAGGGTGAAAGTGGAATGTCTGGATCTCTGGATGTTGCGGGTTGGATTTTTGAATGCTTGATTTTTTTGAATCCCCTGAATTTTGAATGTCTCCTCCTTATATAGGCCGGATGACATCAGAGGATTTTTACTATGTGGGCAGAACTCAGCTGGACATACCTCTAAAATCAGATAGGTCAGGCTGTAAATGTCGCCGCCTCCCTGTAAGCAGATTTGACTGAAGGAAGTGACTCAGTTTTAGTGTGTATGTGTGTTTTATGAGGTGCTTTGTTATACCACAGTTACTTTTGCCAAAACCAGTTATGAAACAAACCCTCATATTTATAAACATCACCCTTATAAAAATTAGGCAAATTTCAGATTTCACATGGAGCATACTATTCCAAACCCCAAGTTTGTACGATGCTGTTTAGTCCTTCTGGCAATCTCTGGCAATTTCTATGGAAAATATTTCCCCTAAAAATCTACAAATGGGTACACTGAAGCTAATCAATGTCAGACATATTTGCAACAAGTTTCATAACTGTACCATGTACGATTTCCCCAGAAATGTAATTTTACTGGCGTTTGCGTCCCCCACATGCTAGGAAGATCCACATCGTTTTATTTTCATGGCGCAAAAATTACATTCAAGCTGTCAAAATTTGACATTACTGCTTATTTAGATTACTGAAATAAATGTCTTTATATGAAAAGTCTTTTCAATCATACGGGCCGGCTTTGTGCCCAAAAGTGGGCAACCCCCCCCCCCAGCCAAATGTCATGCTCTGGTCAGCTTTGCACAGAGGTTGCTATGACTCCCCTTTGATCCTAGGCAGTTGAAGCTGAGGAGAGGTGTCAAAGGAATTCACACTTCAGTGACAGGGCTGTCCATTGTCCCAGGCTGCAGCAATGCCACTCAGTCTGACGAAGTCACCACTTCCCACACCTCTGGGCCTTTCATGTGGTAAAGGAACTGCCTTTCCCATGGGGCTGGCACATTAGAATTGCTTGCCTTTGCAAAGACTGGCTTGACAGCAATTTCTGGGCCTAGCAATGATGTTGAAGTTCTTTTTGTGGGGAGAAAATAAACTACACAGAGTACAATTTACTTATATTTTGGCAGCTCTTCTTCCTAACATATATAGTTGTGTATGAGGACATGTTACAATATGATTTCCATCGAGTTTGTACAATATCAACTCACTGGTTCATTTTACTTTCCCTGGTCATTTACAAATGCGATTTTCCTCTCATCTTTATTCTGAACATTTCCACACTCTGGTCAATTTCTAATACACAGGAATCTGTTCAAAACAAGGGTTCTTTGAAACTGACATAAGCAAAGGGAGAGAGAGAGCTTCTTCTGAAGAGTTTTGCCTGTGCTACTTTGTTGCAATAGTAAACGCTTGCCATACGGCCTGAAACAAATTTCTCTGCTCTTTCACAGATTTTACTTGACACACAATGCCTTTCAGGGAGGAATGACCCTCCTTTGATGGTGTTCATCCTGAAGATGTATGGGTATGAATGTGTTTTACTGGAACCAAACGGCGTAATGTTGAAAAGATGGAAATAGCACCAGTGCAAAATCATTTTAAACACAGAACATTTTCTCTTTCAATTGGAAGTCTTGAGCTGGCAGCATAGCAGCGCTAAGCCTGGCTGCTTTTGAATTCTTCTTTTTGGTGCACATGGAGAAAATACTGCAGCCATTCTCAGGGTGTTCTATGTTTCATCTCGCCCCATATGCGTTCAGCAGAGCCAGCGCAGAGCCAGCACAGCTTTTACTTTTGGAACTGCTAAAACGCAGTTTTGGTGATGCAGGGGAATATGTGCTCAGCAGAGCCAGTGCAGCCATTCTTCCTGTAACTGCTGAAAATGCAGTTTGGTGGTGCAGTGGAATTCTGCTGGGTTGGTAAATGTACCCCACAAGAGAGAACAGAAGAGCAAAGTAAATGTAATAATAGACGAATAGTAATGGATGACCAGGAAAGGCTAGAATTAAAAAGAATAGAAGAGATGGAACAGAATTTAAGGTATAAGAGAATACAAAGACCAAAGGATGAGGAGATACGCAGGGCAAACGAGAGCAGGGATATGCAGAAAAAAGAGTAAAACGGGATAAGAGAGGAAGCAAGAAAGTGTAGAGAGCTTGCTGATGACATAGAATGTAAAGAAGGCAGAGAGCACGCAATCTCGATCGCTTGGAGAAGGAAGTAAGGAATCCTAATCCAGAAGTAGCATGGGAGGATATAGAGGAATTCTTCCTGTAATATGAGTAATTACCAGGCCCTTCTAGAGTAAATCTAGAGGATGAGTTTGACTCTAGGAGCATTGGGGAAGCGATCGATAAAGTATACCATGAAATGAAAGCCTGGAAAGAATCAAAGGGGAAGGGAAAAAATGATCGACTTGAGAGCACTCAGCTGTACGACACAGAGGGAGCCTCTTGTAGTACAAGGCAGAAGGAGTTGTCTTTAGATAGACTGATTCTGAACAGAGATGAAGAGGAGAGAAGTTGCACGAGTTGGGCACAGGAAATGTCAGACGAAGATAGAGACACCTTCTGTGGGGAAGAGAGAGCGGATGTATCTGGTCCTGAGGGTTATTTTTCAATGGATAAGAAAGTAAGATGGTCAGATTTTAAATGCACCTATAGGTAGGGCGTCAGAACCATTGACACAGTCAGACTGACCTAAAGGGCAACTCCATGGTGAGAGGGGGGAATTGCCACCTTATGTGAGTAGATTAAGATCGCTACCAGGAAGAAGGCGATGTGGGAATATTGCCCCTGCGTTGGACAGACAAATGATGAGAGATGGGAGTGAGTTTGGGGCTTCACAGTTTCCCTTGCTAGAGAAAGGGGGGGCCAGACCACAGTATATACCGTGGCCCCAGGTGGACAAGGACAATTTAAGGTGTAAATTCTCGAGTTTAACTTCTGGCGCTGGGAAATGGATACATGAGTTAGACAAAATGACGGGAGGAAATACATTGGCTATAGGGGACATTAAGGGTCTCCTGATGGCCATACTTGGTGAAAGAGCTGATGATGTTTGGTCATGGGCAGGATATGCTGGTATTACTACAGTTAACACTGCTCACAATGGAGCACTGTTCAATAACTGTAGAGCGGCAGTCTGAAAAGCGCTTAGAGTACTGTATCCAGACACGTCGATATGGGAGCTATAATGACGAAAATAGATGCAGGACAGAGATGATCCGCTTGTTTACATTCAGAATTTTCAAGAGCAGTGGAGCTTGGAGACGCACAAATCTTGGGGAAAATGTTTACCTGTGTCCTATCATATATTGTTCTAACGGCTCCCTGACCCTGTACAGAAGCAGCTGAAGAAGTTAGTGGGTATAGAAGCCAAACCGTGGTCGGAGATTCAGCTGACCATTGCGCATTATTGTAGACTCTTGCAGGAAAAGAATTGCAAGAAAGATGATGCTGAGAAAAGCGAAGAGGCAACATTAGTACAGAAAAAAATGTCCAAGTATGTCATTGAAGGGGCAATTTTGACTGGTGTAGACGGATCGAATTCACAGCAGACCACGAATATGACGCAGGTGAATAACCAAAGGCAGTTTGATCAGGTTAATAATGGATTCACTCAGCGAGCAAGGGGAGGATTTTGAGGAAGCGGTTTTCAGAATAATCAAGGGAATTGGCAGAATACTCAGGGAATCTTCCAGAATAATCAAGGTCGGTTTAAAATATGCAGAATGACGGCCAACATATGCATGATGGGCAGATTAGGAGGCCAACTGTATGTTGGACATGTGGCATGACAGAGCACTTTGCTCGTATTTGTAGAAGTCAAGGGTTTGTGCAAAACGTCCAATTTGTAGGAGGGGGGACTTCAAACCTGCCTGCGTATTCTCAGCAGAGTGGAGACGGGTTTGCTCAGAATCAAACGATGCAGCAGCAGCAGCAGGCACTGAGAGTGCAGCAAGGCTTGCAAACACAGCAGGTAGCAGTCGATCTGCCACAAGGGCAGTCGCAGCATTCGCCCATGCAGATTCAGTAGAGCACAAGCACAGGACAGTTAATGACTCCTAGAGTAGGGGGTGTCACTGTCGATGGAGGGAGTCCTTTTACAGGTAACGGAATGAGGCAGTACCCGCAATAGGACAGCTCACGGGGAGACTTGATTTGTTCAATACTATCTGTGACGCCGAATCCTCACGAGGAACCGAGGGTAAACTTCACTATAGGAGGCAAAAGTTTTTTGTTTTTAGTAGACACGGGTGCAACGCGCACATGTATACGAGAGGGAAACTTTTCAATGTTCAGCAATGCCATGAATACTCAAGTTTTCATATGAGATACAAGTAGAGTTTTTTTCACTGAAGAATTACCAAGCCCTATAGGAGAGTGTGACATGTCAGTGCCATTGCTATATTGAAGGCAGACGCCTGTCAATATACTGGGTCGAGATTTAATGACAAAATTGAACATGACAATCTCGTTTACCGATGAAGACATAGTGTGTTCAACACCAGGAATGCATCATTAAAACATAAGCAAATTTATTATGGCATTTGCAGGACAAATGGCCATGCGGGCAGCGCCTTTAGAACCAAAGGTTTTCCATTATGGAGTACACATTCTGTTGACATGGCTATCAGGCCTGGTAGGCAGAACTATGAGAATACCTGATGAATTTTTGTTTAGACCAAAAATACCTTTGCGTGAAGAAGAGGGACACGTTTGTCCTTTAGAGCTACAAGCAGCCACAGTGTGAGGTGAAATGGCTTTGCTTGATGGAAATGATGATAAAGGCAGACGATGGTATGCAGTAATTGCCATCGGGGAAGGTTACAGATTAACTGACGTCAATGATGACGATCTTTTTGGAGATCATCCATTTGATGACAAAGTGAAATTTGAGATGAGTATTACTTATCGGGTGAGAGCAATCAAATGAGAGATTCCTCATAAAAGGATGCTAGTACAAAAACGTCCTGAGTATTTTGACGAAGATATGGCAAAAGTGCCAACTTCATTATGGACTGCAGGCCCCTATGACGTAGGCCTGTTGAAGGAGGTTGGAGAAGTGAAGATTAAATTGAAACCAGGAGCAATTTTTCCTCAAGCACGATAGTATCCCATGTCTCGAGAGGCAGAAGAAGGTATTTTTAAGATGATTTCCACCATGATGGATCAGGGTATCGTAGTGACGTCAGAGTCACCATGTAATAATGCAGTGCACCCTATTAAAAAATCTAGGGGGGGTCGTGGAGACTAATTCAAGATTTACGCCCGATAAACCAGATTGTAGAGGCTGCGTTTCCTCTAGTTCCTAATCCTGCTACAATGTTATGTAATATACCTGTTGAAGCACAGTATTTCACTGTGATTGATTTGAAAAATGCATTTTTCTCAATCCCATAGCCTAAAGACTCGCAGGGTCTGACGTCATTCACGTTCAGACAGACTAAGTTAAAAAGCACGAGATTACCTCAAGGGTATTGTGAGTCTCCATCGATTTTCAATAGAGTCCTCTAGATGGACTTAAGCAATATTGATTTAGAAAGTGTTGTGTTGCAATACATAGACAATATTTTAGCGTGCAGCACTTCAGTGGAAGAGTGCAGACGCGATTCTGTTCAGCTGATGATTACACTTGCTGACAAAGGATATAAGGTTGACAAGGAGAGGTTACAGTATTGTCAATAGGAAGTGTTATACATAGGCCAATTGATTTCACATGAAGGAAAGAAGGTTACTCCTGAGAGAGCCGAGACTATTTTGAAAACCACAAAGCCACATACGATAAAACACATGCAGAGATTTCTGGGATTGTGTAACTATGTAAGAGCATGGGTCTTGGACTATAGCTCATATATAAGGCCTTTATTGCAGGCTTTTAAGAAAGCATAGGCAATGCACAAGAACATTGTGTGGACTGAGGAAATGGAAAAAAGGTTTGATGAATTAAAAAAGGCTCCAGTTTTAGGGATTCCTAATTATGCTGAGGAATTATTTTTATTCTTGCATACAGATGGCACTGTTATGACAGCAGTCCTTACACAGAGAACCACATTGGGGTACAAGCCCCTTGAATATTATAGTAGGATTTTAGACCCAGTAATGAGGGGTCACTTTCCGTGCAAACAATCATTGGCAGCCGCCACGTTCCCTATAGAGAAAGTTGCAAGCATAGCGATGGGGTGCTCTATGACGTTATTTGTTGAGCATGCACTATCTGTCATTCTAGAGAAACCAAAAGGCATGTTGACTTCTCAAAGGGCTTCTGCCTACGAGGTAGTCATATCAAATCCGGCGATCAAAATAGTTCAATGCAGAATAGTGAATCCTGCCATGTTTGTAGCTGAACCACTGGCAGAGGACGAGCATGCACATGACTGTTCGAACTATGAAGAGTTCTATGATGAAATCCCTAGGATAAAAGAAAATGCTTTTACAGGAGGAGAAATTGTTTTTATTGACGGTTCTTCAAGAATCGATCAAAAAGATGGCTAGAGATACACAGGTGCCGCTGTGGTAAAGCACACAGCCAATGGGGAGTTTCAGAAGATGGTAAGTGCTAGACTAACTCTCATTATTCAGCACAGGCTGCAGAGCTAGTGGCGTTGATTGTTGCGCTTGAGAATCATGCAGACCAGGAAGTAACAGTGTACAGCGACTCGCCTATGTGACGTCAACGGTGCACGAAGGGTTAGCATGTTGGAAAAGGAGGGGCTACCTACGAGCGGATGGCACGCCAGTGCAGCACGCTGCCTTATTGGAAAGGCTTATTAAGGCACTGCAACTCCCAGTAGCCATTGCAGTTGTTAAATGTGCAGCACATACTAAAAGGGCAGACTTTATCTCACGTGGAAACCAAGCAGCAGAGGATGAAGCCAAACTCGCAGCATGTTCACAAAATATAATGACATCTGATATGACTGATGTAAATGAGAAAATGGTTGTAATGATGAACGTGTCTGAAAGATATAGTAACTTGTCAAAGACACAATTGATGGAGGTCTAGGGGGATGCACCTCAAGATGAGAAGGATTTGTGGATGCAAAGAAGGTGTTCCTTGAACCCCTCTGAAGCATTGTGGCGACAAGACAGCACTGGTAAACTGGGGATGCCTGTAACCTTATTAAGCGTGGCGCTGGAACAGCTACACTACCCTGCACACACAAATAGAGAGAACCTCGCTGCAACTATTGCAGAGGATTGGTTTGTAGCAAATGTGTTAGAACATGTTGCGCTCTATGTAGTGAACTGCATCGTGTGTCAAATATTTATGGCTGGGCACACACTGCGCACCGTTAGGGGAGTTATTCCAAGACCTACTGGCCCCTTTCAGCATTTTCATATCGACTATGTGGACATGCTGCAAGTATGTAATGGATATAGATACATGATTGTAGTAGTTTGTCCCTTTTCAAGGTGGATTGAGACTGGACGTGTACACACCCAGACTCTACCTGTGCAGCCAAATTCTTAGTGCGGGAAGTGTTTCCCAGATGGGGAGTATCTGAAGAAATGAGGTCAGACAACGGCCCACATTTTGTGAATCAAACATTTGAGCAGATCAGCTTGTTGCTTGGTATAAAGCAGCAGTTCTTTTCGGCCTATCATCCACAAGGAAATGGAATCTGTGAACAGCTCAACGGCTTGCTTAAAGAAAGGATAGCCAAGTTGAAGCTTACCTTGAAGAAAGGGTGGTTGCATTGTCTATCATTGGCATTATATGCATTGAGGAACCAACCAGATTCGGACCACCATATCACCCCCCATGAGATAGTGACAGGGAGACGGATGAGGACACCCCTCACGCCTCCATCCGGAGTTAGATGTGATGCTCAGCCTACAGCAGAACTGTTAGGAATGGAGCTACGTGGGTATCTTATGTGTATGTCATTTTAGGTCAGCTATGGAGAAAAGGGTGTGGGGAAGTACAGAACACAGAAGGAGATGCTTCATCAAGTAGACCTCAAGAACTTTGTCTTCCCAAATGATTCCCCTGAATACAAATCCGCAATTTCACAAGAAAGTGGCACAAGCCCAGATTTAACAGCCCTTTCATTGTGGAAGACGTCATGCCGTCTGCAGTCAGAGTGCAAGGCAGACGTGCTTGGAACGTTTTAGGTGATGGAAAGGTTTATACTGGAGAAACCACTCTGCCCCCACCCCCTTCAAAAGCAAGCATCGGAGAAGAAAGAACCTCAGCAAATGCAGACAAAGTCTATGATGAGGAAGAAGGACGCAGAGGGTGTTGAGTAAAAGAAAAGATTTTATTGGACTGTTGCTTGGTTCGTGACACTCTTTTAGCCACTTCTGAAAGAGTTAAGGGCAGATATTCGAACACTCTGTGCAGTCATTTCAGGGTTAAGGGAAGATATTTCGTTCTTAAAGCCAGAGGAGCTTGTTAACATTGGAATGAGGCATGCTTTAAGCCTTTATAAGAAGACAAATATGCCAAATTCTGAGTTCATTTTCGACAATTGGAAGAAGGTACAGTACCCTGATTCATTCCTCACTGAGGTTCTGTTTAGATTTGCCCATGGTGATTCCCAATGACAATGTCTCAAGGATCATATTTGAAGTTTTTCTCTTCATTCTGCGCACGTATCCGGCTATTGTGGGAAGAACTACTAGTGTTTATGTTTTTCTGTGAGATCCTAAGAATAGTCCAAAAGTAAGAATGTTGCTCACAGCAATTATTGAGCAAATTCTGCAGTTGCCAGAGAATAGTGGGGGAAAGGACAAATGCCCTTATCAGCTGATGATGCTCACAGACTAGCCAGTGTGGTTTTCTATTGTCTGATTGAAGAATACCCACATCTTTTTGGAAGACACACTGATGTGCACACATTCCTAAGGGATCCAAGAAACAATGCAGCACTAAACCAAATCTTGAGAGGCGTCATACTTCAAGTAACCTCTTATTCTGCGAGAACTCTGAGGTCAGAGTGAAACTTTCCTTCGAGGGACGGATCGAGAGGTTGCTGGTCAGACAGAACTTTTGTTTCATGCTGAAAGAGATTTATCATGTCATCTGGTCTAAAGCAGATTCAAGGAATCAACTGGGAACTGGTGTATGTCGTTGAACTTGTCTAGACTTACTAAAGTCGGTTTTCCTTATGCTGGAGAGGCATCCACATTTCGTCTGGTTAAAAGACTGGTTCCAGGGATAAATCGAGAGTTTGTTTTGGTATCCAGGAAAGCAGACTGCTGATCGAGTACAAGTTGCTGAGTCAAGATAGCAGCTTCAAGAAGCAGTATACAATGCTGATGTATTAAAGTTACTTTTTGATACCTTAGGCAATAAAGATGGGAAGTGTTAGTAGTAACATCATTGTGCCAGATGCAGGGAGACGTCTAAGATGTGAAAGAAGTTGTTGCTGTAAATGGTTGTACTTACACATCATTTATTCATAATTATACTGCTTTCACTCACAGTACGTAAGTAATGTCGCATACATGTGCATAGAGCTAAGACTCCTGTGAATCTTCCTGAGCAGAAGACCCTATGTAGTTATTCCTGTTCCAAAGAAAGATGAAAAATCACTTGAGTCTGAGATAAGTGTCACTAACAAACGTTCACATGCAAGAAGTGTCTTAGAGACCCTTTTAGGACACAAGAAACAGGCTTGGCAAGACAGGCAGGACAAGAGGTTGTTAGACAGTGAGCCTAGACAGGTAATGCATGCAAACGCACCTGGTCCTGTGATAAATGGCCGAAAGATAATTCCTAAGAGACAGTCAGACATGGAGATTTTGAGAGACATTTTCATGCCTAAATGGTATATTGAGAGGATGAAACTCTCTGAACTTTCTCCTACTCACGGAGCACTGATAGGCATACCTATGTCCAACCCAGCTAGAAGAAGTTATGCTAACACACTTCATGAAATGAAATGATTATGAAAGGTCACATGGGAAGAATGAGGCCTAAAAGAAGCACCAGCGAGGATGATGTGGAACTAAATGATTACCTAGACAGTGCAGCTCACTTGGGAAATAACATATGGTATCAACATATGAAGGAAGTGGGAAGAAGAACTTCGAAGGAGGAAGGCTTTGTGTGTGCACTCCTGCCATACAGTATGGGAAAATCCAAGATCTTCATAGCTACTGAAATAGATGTCCAGACAGCTCATTGTCTTTCGCACATAGCACTTTGCAAAACCAGGGGCCAGTTCATGGGCCGAGATGCCTACTTCAAATGGGCAACTGAATGGACAGATCCAGATGAAGATGACTGTATCCAGGATACAAAGACAAGAAACAGAGCCCATACTAAGAATCATGTGATCGGATACGAGCAGCCTGGAGTTAAGGGAGCTGGAATCAGATGGGAGGTAAACAGAAGACTGGAGAGTCCAGGAAATTCTGCAGAAAACATTCAAAGATGGAAGAACAGAGGACAAATGCAGATCTTGGGATCAGTGTTATCACCAGACGGGTGGGAAGAAGGAGTGGTAATCTGCAGAGCCTGGGTGGTTATTGGTTGTTCCAAGCCTGCCATTGACACTGTACAAAATGGCTGCAAGCCATTATGGCCAAGACTTGCTAAGCTATTGACTTGGGTCGAAGATAGAGGAGGACCCTTGCAGATAGTGCCCTTGGAAAGTTCAAAGCTGTGCTCCAGAAATAATGGCACAAGAAAAGTTGAAGAGAGTCAGAACTGTGGTTGAATCTTTGATGTACCAGGAATGATACATGGAACAGCAGTAATCATGCATCATTATTGGGCTTGTGGATCCAGAGCATACGTGAAGCTACCCAAGGATTGAGGAGGACGATATTCATTAGTGAATGTCCATGTTCCAGCGTTGGTGATTCCAAAAAGTGATCTGAATCTTAACAGTTTCCCAAAAGCAGATGCTCACCTGAGGAAGAAGAGATCTGTGGAGCTGATAAAAATGATGAAGAGGGAGATCTATTTCTCAGCTACGCCAATAGAAGCTTTGCACTCTATTCCATATGGGCACAGACTGTCCAGCCAGACCTCATCAGTGTTTACCTTAATTTTAATGCCGAGAATCCAGGTTGGAGCAAATACCAAGTGGCTGCAGATTACCAGATAGGAATTGCTACAGACGATCAGCACTACCATAAAGGGATTCAATGCTATCAGAGAACAGATTAGAGCCATACGATTGATGACTCTCCAGAACAGATTTTCTTGGATATATTTACAGCAATGGATGGAGGTGTTTATGCAAAAATTGGAGAATCATGTTGCACATTTATACCTTCTCATGTTGACGAGAATGGAACCTTAACAGAGGCAATAGACATGCTGACAAAGTTCCATGGTCAGATGATAGATGAGGTAGAAGACATTGCTGATGACAGCTGGTTTGGATCGCTCTTTTCTTGGATTCCACAATGAATGGCAGACATGTTAAAGTTTCTTGTAGCCCTGATTGTGTTGGTATTGCTTTGATTCTGTGTGATCAAGATAATAATCTCGCAATGTAAGAAAACAGCAAAGAAAGCCATAGGGATGAAGATCATGATCGATGTCGAATCAGGATGGAAAGCCAGAGACTTAACAGATGAAGAGATCAGACTTTGTGAAGGCCGGTATCCATGCACCTGAGGGAACAAAGTTCCTGTATCCAAAGAATGATAAGAAGTATGTAGGAAGATGGATCTATTGCAGTCCAAGTAGACAATGCATGCTCATGACATGGAACAAGGATGAGTATGTGAAATCAGCAGGATGGCTGAAGGGAGTCACAAAGATATGGATCCCAAAGAAGCTTTTCTTTGGAATGCCTGGATGTGAAGGATGCTGAGAGAGTGTTTGATAAATCGCCCAGAGGGGGGAGTGTAGAGGAGGAGCCAAGTACCCCCACCTCAACCATTCTGCCCCTTTTACCTGCATGTTAGGAACCAGAGTATGTGTCATACACAGAGCAGTTGGAACGGCAAAGACCAGAGGGAATTATTGGGGCAAGGTTCCCATTGAGGAAACCATATATACATACAAGGAGATATGATGGTTGTTTAAATAAGATTCCTGAAGAAGCAGAGCAAATAAACAGCAAGGAAGAATGGTAACGTCACCAACCATCGCCAAGTAAACGTCACACAGACCTGAATTGACGCACCTAGAAGAGATGCAGAGACCAGAGAATACAGATAGCATCAAGAAAGTATGAAGGATGAGTGACATCTTGTGATCAAGGTGAAGAATCTTATACCACAGAAGCAGATGAAGACATTGAGTCATTTTACACATGTAGAGATGCAAATGAAATGCAAGAAGACAAAGTAATCTTGAGGCTAGGTTTATAGTGAATAGATTGCGGCAAACGCCAATATACATATATGCATATGGACAAGTAAAGGATCGATGTTTCCACTATGCATTATAGTAGTGCTGGACAATAGCAAGAAGGCCTCATTTCTAGTGTGTCACAGTTAACAAGCAAATTGAATTACAGAGTGAATTTCAGCAGACAAGGCTGGATGAGCCAAAGAAGCTAAAGTCTTATCAAACTGGAGCAAACTGACATTGGATGCAAATCGTGTGAAAGAACAAAACTCCTGTTAAGAAGGCATGAACATAACAAGGAAGACGTCAGAGGTCTATTAAAAAATATTATTAAATGCACCAAAAGGCTCAATTCCATGGTCCCTTGTCACATGGAAGGATGAAGTTGGACGAACGAGATGGTCACACCTACACACGAGGGCAGACTGTACTTTCACTCCCTGAATTTCTCAGAGCTAAGAACACTCTCAAGGCCGAACTTCAAAGCCTAACTGACAGTAGACCACTGAGGTGATGATGGACTGATATGCTAATTGTTGGGAAGCAATGGTTAAGGCAAGCTCACCAGCACCTGGATGGCCAGCCTGCATGTTGCTAGACGTAGATGGAAAAGTACTGACGGAGGTTGGAGTGCCAACCAATTGTAGATGACTGCGTATTTAGGGGCCCTATAGTTGTGTAAACTAATGGGACGTTGTGTATTAAGTGACGTTCATAGTGGTCATTTTTAGGGGAGTGCTTAGTTGCGCCACCTGATGTTAAGTAACCAATCACATATTCACACTTTTATAGGCTAGTATGGATCGTATACTTAGATGTTTACTCATAGCCAATCACCCATACTCATAGGTTTTTGTAGTTTGCCACGTAGGATGACGTTAGTACATACGTAGGTTAATGTCATTGATGACGAGTTTTGTGTATAAGATCTCAGTTTTTACTAAGAATGTTTTAGTAAGAGGATTGAGTGATTTCGTTGATGTTCATTATGCTCCCTGTTTTAGATAATTGATATTGAAACAGTCTTCCTTTTGCAACTACCTGAGTCGTTCTGATTATTGATGTATGAATACAAATCTGCATCCCCATCCATTTCCAGGGTAATTGCTAATCATCTTAAAGGGCTGGGCTATCCAGTTCAATTTGAAAAAATCCTTCGTTTACGGTTTAAAACTTGCAGTTGGATCTGAGGTCGACATCGACTTCAAAGGACCCTTCGACATTGAATCCTTCATCCAAGAAGTGACTGAAGCCTTTGGCTTTGATGCTGTCCAAGTGGACGACACTGTCGACCCTACTCGAGAAGGCATCCTTGAGGCTTTTTGACTCAGGCTTTTGGGTGCACAGGTTGAAGCCTTTGACGATTCCCTGCCAGCCTTAAAGGGCGTGGTGGGTTGCCTATCTCTTTTCGGCTCTATGTCAGTCATTTTCTGACTGAACCTTTTCCATTCAGCTGGCGAAGCAGTCTAATTGGGAAAACTTACCTGTCTCTTGTCGGGTGAGGAGTCGTAAGACAAGGAGCGATGACGCCACTTCTTTGATTTTATTCAAGAAGAAGAAGAATGAAGAGAATCGCTCCTAGATCTCGACCGCTTGGAGTGTTTGGAGCATTTTATTGACCTTTCTGGAGATTTGTCCTCTATAGAACTCCTGCCTTCAGAAGATTTCCTCTTCAAAGGGTTGGAGGATGGAGACTTAGAAACCGACTGACCTAGGGTGAGTTTTGACCTTCTCTCTTTTAAGGCCTTGGTGGTCTACGCCTGGCAGTAGCTGCACTCGATGATCTCATGCTCCTTGCAGAAGCACCAGAGACATATTCTGTGGAGATCTGTGGTTGGTATATTCGAATCACAATCTGCACATCTCCTAGAGACTGTTTTCAGTGAAAACCTTATAGAAGATTAAAAAAAAAAGAAATGCTTAGATAGACTCACTGATGCGAGTCAAACCGTTCCTGAAAGTGTGTTGTGCATGCAGAAAAACTTAACTGAAGCAATGGGTGCAGTGCAGGCTATTTATACCATCATCGACGTCACATCTGGAAGTGGGAATGGAAACAGTCGAGGGACATCGACTCGATGCCACACAGCGCCCTCTGTTGTTGGAAAATGTTCAGAGACTGCAAGCAGGATATTGGTATATAAAAGATGAGGAATCTGTGTGAGGACACAATCCATTAGAAGCATGAACCTTCCCAGGATGGCATAGAAGTTCTGAAAGGAGCAGGAAGTCTTTTCTATAAGACATCATACACCTTTAATTGGAAGAGGCACGATACTAGGTCATACTTTATGTTACATGGAACTTGTAAAACGCTCCTCTACCATGTACATGACTTTATGGCTCTGATCACACTCTCAAGTGATTGCTGCTGTACTAGATTGTGGTATAAGTGTCATGGTGTAGGTCTGTGAGGTTGGTGAGGTGAAAAGCCCTAGCAGAGATGAGGGGGCTAGATATAGGCTTTCCCAACACCCTATTTATCTGTGGTTATGGTGTGATGTGGGTGCATGTGTGTAATTCATGCTCAGGCCTCTCCTGTAGGGGACAGGTACCTTTAGCAGTTCTATTTTTGGTGCCTAGGCCGAGCATCGAATTTCGTATGGTGTCATGAGGACACTATAATTACTTATGTTCTTTACATGTCAAAATCTAGCTTGCATTTTGCCTTTGTCCAGGTAAATTCTGCTGTTATTACTGCATACAGGACCAACTTTTCTCAAGTATCTTTATTTATTCTGATGATCAAACTTTTTAGAAGGACTCAAGAAAACATACATTCCAGTTAGACACCCTCTCCTCCATGGAAGTTAAACACTGTTCTTTCAAAACTAATGTGCCATCATAATTGGAATTAATGTACAAATCGGATTTGTAACACCTTTCCCGAAAGGTAGCTTTCCTACTGGCCATAACATCATCAACCAGTGGGGTTAGTGATATTCAGGCCCTCAGTATAAATGAGCCTTACTTGTTAGCCGACAATAATACAGTGGTTTTTAGAGCACATTCTTCCTTTCTTCAGGAAGTAGTTTCAGATATCAAAATTTATCAGACTAAAAGAACGCTGAGATATTACCTGGCGAGGACAATGCACACCAGAGAGTCCAAGTAACTCTTTGCCAATTGTGAAGTAGTTAGAAGAGGTTTGCCTACTACCAAACACTTCAACACCAAGTGGATAGTTTCCGGCAGTGTTTCATGTTATCAGAAGGACCTCCACGTAGCCGCTCTGCAGATATCTATGAGGGGTACACCAGACAGGAACACCGTCGTCGCAGCGATCACTCTGGTGGAGTGCGCTCTCAAACAGCCAGGCAGCGGTCAGTTCGCCAACCGATGACGATGCATGATGCAGCCAGAGAGCCACTTGGAGATGGAAGCCTTGGACAAGGCCTTCCCATGGTTCATAGGACCAAAGTTCACAAAGAGCTGTGAAGTCTTTCGAAAACTCTTTGTGCGTGCCACGTAGAACTTTAGGGCACGAGCAACGTCCAACGAGTGCAAGGCCGTCTCAGCCAGTGGCAAAGGTTTCGGGGAAAAACAGGTAACATCAAAGGCTTGTTGAAGTGAAATTCCGATGGAATCTTCGGCAGGAAAGAGGGGTGCATCCACAACATCACCTTCGATTTGTGGAAAGCCAGGTATGGCTGTTTGCAGGACAGGCCCTGTATATCACCCACCCTCCTGGCAGAGGTGATGGCCACAAGGAAAGCCATTTTCTATGAGAGGCACTTGAGAAGGGCTTGATGAATAGGCTCGAAGGGGGCCGCCATGAGTCTCGTCAGAACCACGTTTAGTTCCCATGCCGGTGCAGGACCCGTCACTGGTGGGAAAGATCAAAAAAGTCCTTTGAGGAACTCCTTGACGAGTCGATGAGACCAAAGTGATGACCTTCCTGGAGACCTGGTGCAGCGGTATATAGGCGCCAGATGCACCTTTTAAAAAATAAAAACTTTTATTTAACTTGCACAGATTGTCACATTACAGTACTTGCATTGCATCATGAACGTTACAGTTAGCATTGTGATACATTGTTGGAGCATAACACCTTCAATTTTCAGGATTTCCTTGATCCACATAATTTGCACTTTTGTCTATAAGATACTGTCTGAACCTACCCCATACATATTTCGGGTGGCATGTCACTGGCAATAGACTGGAATATATCTCTTCCTTATCATTTGCCCACATCATATCTTTCATCCAGTCTCCCAATACCAGTGATTCCCTGTTCTTCCATCGCATCGTTATTACTCGTTTGGCTAACAAAAGGCCTATGTTCACGAATGTGCACAAAGTTGGATTCATTTTAGAGACAACCCCAACACACATTTTCCCGGATCCCAGCTTATAGGGAGTTCAGACATCTCGTCTAATTCTTTACACATGTCTGTCCAGCATTCGGTTAGCCTTGTACAGGACCACAGCATGTGGAGAATACCCGCCTCTTCACACCCGTATCTTGGGCATGTCCCTGTGACCGTAGTGTACATGTTCTTGAGTCGGGCCGGGGTGAAGTGAGCTCTGTTCAGTATTTTAAATTGTATCAAGCGGTATCTAGAATTACAAGATATGTTCTTGGTCAGGCCACAAAGTTTTGTCCACTGTGCTTCGGCAATTGTAGTGCCTAAGTCCCGCTCCCATTCTTCTTTGACGTTTTGGCGTCTCTGGTTGTTAGTGTGATTTTGTATAGACTAGAGGCTGATTTCCTGACCGCACTCGGGGAGAGTACATAGCCCAGACTAGGGTGTGACAGGGATTCTTCAGGGAAGCACTCCCATGTGTAAGCAATAGCTGAACACAGCCTGAGGTATTGCAATTTCAGCATTGGTGTGTCGTCTATGGTCTTTTTGATTTTGTCTCAGCTAATGAATAGCCCATTGGCAAACAAATCCCCAAAGCGGACTATACCCTTGTTTTTCCAGTGTGCGGCTAGTGACATATCTTGGGTTGGAGGAATGTATGGAGCGTCCCATAGGGGCATACCCCGGCTGTATAGCACTACGTTTCTAGGATTACCCGTAAGAGTAGAGCATGCTCTGCAAATGGTACGTTTAGGGTCCATATAGTCGTCACCCCTCCATCTGCCCTCGGTCAATTTATGTAGCAGGCTTATTGGATCCCCGCTTTATGTTTCAATCGTTTTGTGTGGGGCTTCCAGCCCATACTCATTCCAATACATTGCATAATAAGCCTGTGCTGATAAGAAATACAGTTCAAAGTTGGGGGCTGCTAGACCCCCTTGCTTGTATGGTCTAGTAAGCCGTTTCCAGCTCACCCTTGGTTGACCTTTCCATATGAGGGCAGAGCATGCACCTTGTATTCTAGTGAAAAGGGATCTACCTGGCCATGCTGGTACCGTGCTAAACAGATAGAACAACTGGGGCGTATGATCATCTTAATTAAAGCCAAGCGGCCCATAAGTGAAATCGGCAAATGGTTCCATCGTGTCAGTTTGGCGCAGATTGCGTCTGTGAGATCGCCGAAGTGAAGAGTACGTGCTAGTTGTGTTGTGCGTGCTATAATGTCTCCCAAGTATTTTACCTTCTAAGGGGCCCATTGGAGTCTGTGTAATTCTGCAGGTTGTCTAGTTGCGTCTGTTAACGGGAATATGTCTGATTTAGCAGTGTTTAACCTTAACCCAGAGTGCTCCCTGAATACTTTAACCGCTTTAAGTGTTTGTTGCAGGTGTCTGTCCGGGTGCCTCACATATAACATTATGTCATCGGCATACAGAGTTATAAGCTCTGTTCTACCTCCTAATGGTATCCCCACTCTGGTAAACCTTCCCTCAGCAAATCCGACAGTGGTTCGATTACTAGTGTGAGTAACAGTGGACAGCATTGCCTTGTGCCCCCCGCTAGCTCCAATATTGAGGATAATATCCCGTTAACACACACCCTTGCGTATGGTTGTGTGTATAATATGCAAACTAGGTGTATAAAGTTTGGGCCGAATCCGTAGTTATTCAGGACTCTGAACAGGAAAGGCAATATACAGTGTCGAACGGTTTTTGCATGTCTAGTGCTATTGCGACACCTTCTGTGTCTCTAGGGATTTTCCTCAAAATGTTGTAGTATGAAGAGACCACCAGGGGGCGCGGAGCATGTTGGACGCGTGAGCCTTGCGCTCCTGCCTGCACCGCAGGGCCTAGTGGAACTTTGCAGTCTCCGGCCTGGAGTTCTGAGTTCAGCCGGAGAAGACCCGCACCCTCCGCAGCTGGCCCCATCCAGAGAGGGTGCTTGGGGGCCCACCGAAAGGACTCGCTGGGGCGCGATTCGGAGCCGTGACCCCAGAGGAGGACCATCGGGCACACGCCAGCTGCGGGGCCCGGTGAGCACCTGTGACACCGGAGGCGCTCGACCCAGCGGTGCCGCGGAGAGCCCCGGGGAGCCGTGCACACCCCCTCTCGCTGGTGATACACGCCTGGCGGATGCGTGTTGGGGGTGGCTCCGTGCTCTAAGAGGCACTGGGCGGAGGACCCTCATACGCGGTCCACGCCAAAAGAGGGCCGCGCGGGAACCACGGGCCAAAGAGAACGCAGCCCGGGCCCCCACCCCGTGTCAGCTCACCAGACCTGGGAAGCGAAGGAGAGCGCCCTCCAGCCCCCGAAGGAGAGCCCCGGGTCCACCTCCGGCGCGTGGAGGCCCACCCAGAGACCCACACATTGCCGCCAGCACGAAGGACGTACCCAATCCGGAGCATCGGCCCCACGGGCGCCACTGAGGCACTCCAGGCCGTGAGGGCCACCCGGCAGGGCCCAACGCAGAGACTGTGAAAGGGCGGAGGTGAGGAGAGTGTGGGGGGGAGGATAAATAGAGCGGATGCAGCGCTGAGGGGCAGCCCCCCCACGACCCTCTCCTTGCCACACACCAGTGACTCGTCCAGCCGGGGAGAGGGATAGGGAGGCCTGAGCCTTATGAGAACCGCAGCTCCTTCCCCGGCCCTTGCCCCAGAGGCCCAACTGGAATAAGCAGGCCCTGGCAAAGGGCGCGGCGCACCTCACAGAGCCACAAGCCAACACCAAGCATAGCACCCAAGAACACGGCACCCCGGCAACGGAAAAGGTTTGGGGCCGCTGACTTCAACACTGGGACCTCCACAAGGGAAACCCTGATAGCGGTGCCCCCCTTGGGTGCACCAGAAGACCTAGACCCTGGAGCGGACTCCAGTCGCCGGGGCGATCTCCTCTCTCCAGCGTTTCCGCCAGCCCCATATAACCACGAGCGAGGTCCCCAGTGCCATCATGCCCGCTGGCAGTGACCCCCCCCCCGCGGCACTCACTAAGGACGATCTCAAGGACATCCTCCAAGAGATTAAGGCAATTCGAACCGACATACAAGCCTCAATAGTGGATCTCAAGGGGAGGGTGGACACCCTGGAGGAGAAAATGGAAGGGATGGAAAATAATCACCTCCAGAGTGACCTGCTGGACATGAAATATGAGGCAAGGCTAACCGACCTAGAAATGAGAGAGGAGGACATAATTCTGAAGATGGACGATTTAGAAAACAGAGAGCGCCGAAATAACCTGTGCATCATGAGGGTGACACAGGAGAGAGGGGAGACAGCGGCAGACGTGGGGAGGAAGGTCCAGGGTCTGATAAACCAACTCTTTACTTTGGAGGGTGGCAAGGAGGTCCAGCTGGAAAGAGCGCATCGAGGTGGAGGGGGGACAGGGGGAGGCCCAAGGACCATCATAGAGCGGTTCCTCCACTATAGAGAGAAAATGGAGGTTTAGGAGAACGTCGAAAAGGCTGGGGAGCTTTATCTTTGAAGGCGATACAATTAAGATCTACCAGGACTTATCATCCCTCACGCTCACTCGCAGAAGAGAATGTCGTCCGGTCACTCAGTGGCTTACAAGCCAAGACATAAGATATAGGTGGTCCTTCCCGTTTGCCCTATCCTTTGAACGAGCTGGGGTGGACTACAGAGTGACCAGTGGTAAAGAAGCCTTGCACGTGCTGCTAGTGCTTAAGGGGGACGCCCCGGAGGAGGGAAATGGTGTGGACACCCGAGCATCAGGAGAAATCGGGAGAGAGCCGGCGGGCCCTTGGTCCACAAAGAAGAAGACAAAGGGCAGAAGAACATTCAGGAAACCAAACACCCTGACGTCGGAAGCGGAAGGGGATTAGGAGAATAAAGATTAACTAACTGGAAGGGCAAGGTTAGTTCATAAGCAACCCCGGCCGGGGACAGAGATTTTATCACGAGAACTGCGGTGTATGGACATGCTCTCACTCTGGTGGCTTGCCAGTTGGCAGGCGTCATGAACAGGGGAGGGAAAAGGGAGAGGACAGGGGAGGGAGTTGGGGGTAAGGTTCTTGGGGCACAATACCTATCCAGCTCCAAAAGGGAACAGGGAAGCTCCCACAGGACCAGGAAGACAATAAACACAAGAGGGAAAAGCAATGGCAGACAATGAAGAAAGGGGCCGGGTTGAGTCAATCAGGATGGGCTCACTCAATGTCAAGTGGCTCAACTCCCCAGCAAAGCGCACCCTTCTGGGAAAGGAAATGAAGAACGGGAGAGTAGATGTTTTGTTCGTGCAAGAGACCAGAACAGTGAGGGGGGAGGACAGGGCCATCCCAGGATCACACGTGGGCCAGACCTTCTGGGCATCCGGCTATATAAAGAGGGGCAGGGTTGGCATCTTACTCCACAGGAATCAAAAACGAGCAGAGGTGTCCTGTTGGGGAGGGAGGATGGGAGAATTTTGGTAGTGTCCGGCAACCTACATAATTCCAGAGACACCCTAGCAGCGATATATTGCCCCAACGTGGGTCCGATGGAATTCATTCAAGAAGCTCTGGGGGAGGTGATGGCCAAAGCGGAAGGACTCCTGCTCCTGGGTAGGGATTTTAATATTTGGGCGGACCGAGAGTTGGACCATAGTGGGAAGACAGTCCCACCAGGCAGTAGAGGGGGTCGACCTCAGGGGGGGCGACGGGACCTAATGTGGGAGCAGGGGTTGGCAGACATATGGAGGGAACTACACCCAATGAGGAAGGGATTCACCTTTTACTCTGCAGTCCACGGCACCAGGACGAGAATAGACTATCTATTCACGGGGCACCAGCACATGAGTAGAATAGAGGCCTGCGAGATCCGCCCGATTAGCAGGTCAGACCACGATATGGTCGTCAGACATTAGCATATAAGGTTTGAAACCCAGGGAATCTCTATGCAAATGCAACGATTTCCTACTGAGGGACGCGGTCTTTAAGGAAGAAATGACAACAGCGATCAGGGAATTGTTCGAGCTAAATGACACGGGAGAAATGAGCCGGGAAATTGTGTGCGAGGCGGCAAAGGCAACCTGGAAGGGAAGGCTGATTAGTGAAGGGGCCTCCAAAAAAAGGGTTAGGACTCTCCTGGTCCACAGGTTGAGGTCGGAGATGATCTCTCTGGAAAGGTCGGAGGGGAAGGAGGAGGTAGAGAAAGAGAGGGATTTGGGCATAGCAAGGGAGAAGAGACAAGAACCGCGGGAAATGGAGATGGGCAAATATTGTAGCGGAGCTCCAACACCTACGTCAGAAATACTATGAAAAAGGGGACAAGGCTGATGCCATGCTGGCAGCAAAACTTCGAGGCAAAAGGGCCAACAGATGGGTGGCAAGACTAGCGAATTGGGAGGAGGGGGAAAGATCTGACCCGGAAGGGATAGCAGAGAAATTTGCGTTGTTTTACGAGACCCTGTACGGGAGAGAGGGGGAGGCAAAGAAGGAAGCGCGTGAGGCATACCTCAATGGGGTCACCTTTCCAGTCCTTGGAGCCCTAGAAGCATCAGCCCTAGACGCCGCAATAACAGAAGAATAGGTGCTTAAAGCCATATCTGGCCTGAAGCTGGGCAGGGCCCCGGGGGAGGACGGGTTCACAGCAGGTTTCTATAAGGCCTTTTCGGGTCAACTGGTGGGGTTCCTAGCAGGTCTGCTCTCGAATATAATGAAGACAGGGAGGGCACTCCCATCCTTTGGCAAAGCACTAATCACGGTGATCCCACAGGAGGGGAAGGATCTGACGGACTGCCGCTCCTATAGACCAATCTCACTCCTGAATGTGGATGCAAAACTATTCACCAGGATCATTGCCATGAGGCTGGACAGCCATATGCCGAGGTTAATTCACCCCAACCAGGTGGGTTTTAAACAGGGAAGGCAGGGGGCGGACACCCTCCGTAAAACTCTTCACGAGAGAGGTGGCACCGAGGGGTGAGAACCCGGTCCTGGTATCCATCGATGCCAAAAGGCGTTTGTCCGAGTCGACTGGGGTTTCCTGCAGGGGGTACTCGGGGGTTCCTGCAGGGGGTACTCGAGAAGCTGGGTTTCGGAATTGGGATCAAACAAGCCATCAAGCCCTATACGTGTCACCAACCGCTAGAGTCACAGTCAATGGGCGCCTGTCACATATTTTTAGCCTCCAAAGAGGGACGAGGCAGGGCTGCCCCCTCTCCCCGCTCCTCTTCGCCATGACAATGGAGATACTAGCAGAATACCTCAGAGGCTCCCCGAGGGTGCGGGGTATTGATGTGAGAGAACGTACCTTCAAATTAGGCCTTTATACGGATGATATCTTGCTTCACCTGCGGGAGCCCACAAGGTCAGTCCCAGCTGCCTTGCATGTGATTGAACAGTTTGGTCACTTCTCAGGGTTTAAGGTGAACATAGGCAAGTCAATGATCTTTCCCTTCACACCTGATGCAGACAGAAACATGGCTGAACTTATCCCACTGGGCCTCCAGATTTGTAAGGGGGGGGTAAAATACCTGGGGATAAATATTGTTCGTCCCGATGAGGATTTGAGCCAGGCAAACTACCCCCCCCGCTGTTTGATAAATTATTCAGGGATATGGAGGGCTGGGGGAAGGGGCAAATCTCCTGGATGGGAAGAATAAATGCCATAAAAATTAATCTGCTCCCCAGAGCGCTGTATGTCTTCCAGATGCTCCCGTTGGAGGCTCCAGAAACGTACCTCAGAGAAGCCAAGAGGCGCATGATGAAGTTCATATGGCAGGGCCAGAGACATAGAATAGGATACGAGATTCTCACCCTCCCTAAAGAAAGAGGGGGGGTCGCTCTCCCGGATCTGAACACCTACCATAGAGCAGCCCAACTTAGGGCCTTGGCCCCCCACCTTAGAGAGGACCCCAATAAACAATGGGTATACATAGAAAACGTTTACCTTCGCCCAGTCACCGTAGGCGAATGGCTATGGGTCCCATTGAAAAAGCTCCCCAAAAGAATTAGGGACCACCCAATACTGGGTACGATGTGGAAAGCATTAGCTGGGAAGGGAAATAGAGAGAATTTTACTACATGGCCCTCGCCTCTGAGCCACATTTGGTCACCGCCAGTCCTAGAGGAAATCCCAGGCCACGAACATTATAAGCCATGGTTTGACACAGGCCTTTGTAGGGTTGGCCAATTGGTGAGAGAGGTCACCTTCATAAGTATCCAGGAGCTTGAGGAGGCACTGGGAATTGGCAAACTCTCCCCACTCCTATACCTTCGCCTCAAGGGAATCCTAATGAGGCCGAAACTAAAGCCTTGCATACAAAGAAAGCTCCCCCCGGTTGAGAAAATCCTAGATTCCCACATGGAAAATAAAGGTCTCATCTCCCTCCTGTAGGAAGCACTCTTGACCCGCCGTGAGGGAACGACCAAAAGCCTCAGAAGGAAATGGGAAAGGGACCTGGGCTGTACCATCGGGGACGGGCTCTGGAGGAAGCTCTGTAGCAGAGCATTCAAGACATCAATCTCATGCCAATACAAGACCCACGCCATCAAACTCCTCCACAGGTGGCAGTATGACCCGATCACCCTCTCTAGGATGTTCCCAGACGTCATCCCGTTGTGTTGGCATGGATGCGGGGAAAGAGCCAACTATTGGCACATGTGGTGGTCATGCAAGAAAGTCCTAGCTTGCTGGTCGGAAGTGCTTAGTTGGCTCAAGGAGGCGGGAGAGGGGGTTTACCCGTTAGAGCCACTTCCACTAATATTTGGGCTTCAGCAAAGAGACGAGCACTGGGAGAAACTCCCTGATCTGACACACTCCCTAATGTTGGCAGCCAGAGCTGCGTGGGCTAGGACTTGGAAGAGAGCAGCCCTGCCCAGGAGGAAAGAATGGGTGACAGTGGCCAAGGACATCTATTTTATGGATAGACTAACAGCAGCGATACAGGGCTCCAGCGCGCAGATAGAGGCCGACTGGCTACAATTCATGGAGGTGTTCGTCAACACGGAGGACAAGACCGGAGTGTAACACGGGCTCTCCACCCGGCCCGAAACCAGTTTTTGCATAGAACTCATTGCACTTTTCTAAAGGAAAGTTTACTAATTATTGACATTCATATGCCCGGTCTGCGCTGCCCAAAGAGGATAACCATGGAAAAGCAGATCTGGTGTCCCAAGAAAAGGGGCTTGAAGGGGAGGGAGGAGGGCAGATGAATACATCAGAGAATTATGGCTCCTTAAGTGAAGTTGTCACGGGCATGTGCCCCAAGTTTATTTTTTGTATGAGCTCTTTGTTGCCCTGAAAAACCAATAAAAATTTAATTTAAAAAAAAGAAAATGTTGTAGCATAGGCGGATATTTGAGGCAGTACAAAACTGGCCTTGTCTTCATGGACCATATGAGGCATAAGGGGGTTGAGACGTGTCGATAGTATTTTCATGAATACTTTCGTGTCAGTATTTATTAGTGTTAACTGGCGGTAGGAGCCACATTCTTCACGTTTCTTCCCGATGGTTTAGGCAGTAGGGTTATAATCGCTTCTCGGGTCGTGTCTGTTAGCTTGCCTGTTTCCAGTGCTTCAGACGATATCGCGCGGAGTCGAGGTGCCAATATCTCTACAAACTCTTTGAAGAATTTGGCTCCGAGACCATCAGATCCCGCAGCCTTCCCATTCGGTAAGGCTTTTATGGCTTTCTTTATCTCAGCCACTGTAAGGGGACTGTCCAGGGCTTCCCTGATTTCTCCTGATAACAGAGTGGTGGGTATTCCGGCCAGGTAGCTGTCTATTTCCTCCTTGGTGGCTGTGCTTTGTGGGGAGTATAGTTTGGCGTAGAAGTCATAGAAGACTTTGCTTACTTCTTCCTGTCCTGTAACAACTATCCCATCCTCCCTGGTTATACATGGAATGCTCCCGCTTCCCCTCTCACCTCAGACCAACTGGGCTAATAATTTGCGTGTCTCTCCTGTGCGATATATCTACACGCAGCTGCAGGCCTATCAAAATAGCGCAGTTCACGGTCTGCCGCCAAATGGAAATCGCCTACCTGTGTTTTGATATCTGACGCCCTCTGCGCTGTTGGGGCCGTTGCATATTGTTCCTGGAGTCTGGCTAATGCTTCCTCTGTTCTCCCCCCAGTTCCCTGCATATATCCCTGAGTACGCTGAATTCAGTGGACATGGCAGCACCCCTAATGTATACCTTAAAGGCTTACCACAAGACCGCCTGCCTGGAAACTGACCCATCATTGTTTTCAAAGTAGTCAGTTATATTTTGCATCAGACTGGTTTTATACACTGGGTCTGCCAGTGCCATTGCCATGAACCTCCATGGTGCCCTGTATGGGTTGGCTTCGGGAATGACCATTGTCAGCGTTATCTGGAGTGGTCTGATAATGTTCTAGGGAGAATTGTGGTTTTCGTTACCCAGCTCAGCCTCCTATGTGGCACCAGCCATAGGTCGATTCTGGAGTGCATGTCGTGCACCGACGAATAGAAGGTATATGCCCGCTGAGCTCCATGCAGGGATCGCCATTCCACTCTCAGGCTTAGGTCTACCATGTGTGTGCGTATTGCGCGTGCCTCACTTGTGTTAGGGATCTATGAGTAGTTGCTGTGCGTCTAGGTCCACGTCTAATATTGTGTTGAAGTCCCCCTGCAAATTATGTGAGCTGTTGGATACCTAGCACACTTCTGGAAGATTTCAGTAAAGTACCCTTGATCATCAATATTGGGGCTTTATATGTTAAACAGCAACACCTCTGTGGTTCCTAGTTTGCCATGTACCACCACATATCTGCCTAAGGGGTCGCTGTCTGTTGCAAAATGTGTAATCAGTAGTGTCTTATGTACCAGTATCATGACTCCCCGGGCTCTAGTCGATTATGACGTGAAGTATCTGTGATCCCCCCACCCTGGTACAATTTTACCCGCCTGTTGCCCAAGCAGATGCGTTTCTTGTAGGTACAATATCCGTGCCCCTGTTCTGTTGACATATGCCATTCTTTTATGCACTTTTACTGGCATGCCTAGTCCTCTAACATTCCAGCTCCATAATGTTATCTCTTCAAAGTTCCTTGAAGACATTTAATCTGTTCTCTGTATCAAGTTTCATATTCCAATATATAATGTGCTCCATACTGTACCGTAGTGCTATCTGACTGTGCATTCTTTTGTCTTTAACACCCAAACTGTTTTCCCATCTCTCCCACCCCCACCCTCATAGTGCCCCAAACTTCAACTATGCCGTACCCATCGTGACCTCCCTTCACCCCCTCCCTAGCCTCAACATCTAACATATGCTTACGCATGTGAGGGACCGCTTCAGAGACAGGCGGTGTCTGGGACCATCTCCAGCATCTTACTCTTATCAGTTCCGGTTATTGTATGTTACCAGTACACATTTTAAATACACCCAACAGCTAAGAGCTGGTAAACCAATACTATTATAACATTTTACAAGAGCAGTATCCAAGGCGTCTGTCACCGCCAGTACAAGTAATATAACAATTGCATCATCTTTGGTGTTTGGAACTGCCATCTCCTGTTTCACGAGCGTCCATCATCACTCCTAGCTGTCTGCTTGTCTGTCAGAGGGATATCTGTTTCTACAAAGGAGGCAGCTTCTTCAGGGAATGTAAAAAAGTAGGTCTTGTTTTTGTATTGCAGGTGCAATCTGGCCAGGTACAACATAGCATAGGGTATTGCTCTTTCACAAAGCACCTTCTTCACTCCGGTGAATGTATGTTTTTCTTGCTGAACTGCAAGGGTGTAATCTGGGAAAATGCAAACTATATTGGATCCCACCTTTAGTTCCTGTTTGTCCGCTCGTAACACTAGGTCTCTGTCCCTGTGGTTCATAAGTTTTGCAATGATTGGTCTTGGGTAGGTGCCTGGTTTCGGAGTGCAGCTGAACCTGTGAACTCGCTCTACCACAAACATCGCCGACCATCCAGGGTCACCGAGCACCTCCTTAAGCAACTCTTCAACAGCGAGCTCCATCAGGCCCTTAAGTGCCTCCTCCGGCACTCCTACTATGCAAATATTGTTGCGGCGTGACCTGCCTTCCAGGTCCTCACACTTCAGTTTGACTGTGCCCAAATCCTTTGCCATACTGGTCACTGTATTTTGCAGTGCCGCGAGTGTGTCTTCAGTAGCGCTGATCCTCGTCTCAACTTCAGTGATGCGGCCCGTGGCCTTCTCCGGCTGATTTCGGATTGATGTGACATTGCTATTGACTGCATCAAGTTTGTCGTTGAGTGCAGTATAGCCCTGTTGCATAGATGTGAAGACCCCTTGTAGGTCCATGGGTGTCGACATAGCCGAGGTCGAGGACGAGGCAGTGTGGCCAGTTCCATCGCCACTCATGGCGATTTCCTTGTTGGTCGTGTTTGTGTACTTCTCTATTGTTCCCCCTTTCTGGGCTGTCGCACCTTTGGGCACAGTATTGCGCTTCGCAGGTATCCTCTCGCTTAGTGGTCGTGATGTTGTGACCCAGTGTTTCCAGATGCCTCAGCTGGTTCAGCCCTCACTCTCCTGGATCGTTAGAAATGGGTTAGCTTGGAGACCTATGTTTGGGGTCAACCGTTCGGGGTTCCCAAGTCCAAGTTAGGGCACTGTTATCTCTTCTGCCATTGAAGGGAATTTTGTGAGTTCTCTTGCTTCCTGAGTAGTCTGGTACATGCTATAAGGCTGCTTGTGTTTGTAGTTCTGGTTATTGTGGCTGGCTCTAAGGGTGTAACTAATATGTCTTTGTGCGCCCTGCCCTCGTGATGGTCGGGCGATACGTGGCATAGTGTGCACTCTCGTTCTCAGCTCCTGTTTATTCTCACTATTTGCCTTAAGTGGGCCTCCTTGGTTATAAGCAAGTCATCTGATGTCGCGTGCCTAGTGGTTCCATGGTGCCTCGCCCCGTTTACGTCCTGGGGCTCAAGCACTGTTGCTGCCATACCCTACCACCGTTGATACTGCTGTTGGCAAGTGGCAGAATTGTTGTGGTTCTGTGTAATGTTCACCTGCTTATAACTGTTGCTGATCGGGATTATAACAGCAGGTTGGAGGGAGATTTGCTATACAGTGCCCTTTGTGCCTGTGAGAGTATTCACAGCCTTTTCTGCTATCCTGCCTTGTCTGCTATTGGCTGCACACGGACCACAATGGTGCAGGGTGGAGCAGTCGGTGTCAGCCCCTGCCAGGGTGTTCAAACCAGGTTGATTGGCAAGGGATCTATCCCTCGTGATAGCCCACTTTGGCTGTGCTGCTGCGGTGTATTTCAGAGAGGTATTTGCTACATACTCAGGTTTGCCATCGGAGCGACCTCCCACCGGTCTCGGACCGCCATGGCCTCTGGGTGAAGCAGCTGCGTGTCCTTGCTCTAATGGCGCGGGGTCGGAGTTTCTCCCTGATCCTGCAGCACCGGTCATGCACATGTTGTGTGCAGTTCCGTTTATGTTTGGCTGCTCTGGCGGCGGTGCACAGGTTCAGGTGGAGTTAGTTGTTTTGTGTGGCGCAGGCCGCTGGGGGGGGGGGTGCGCCTGGTAGTCCAAATGTTCTATAGCGGACGCCTCCCTCGTACTCCCTTGCAGTGATGTGCAGCTGGCCATGTCTGCGTTTCCTGTAGTGTTCGGAGAGAGTGGGGCTAGACTTCTGCTGTACCTGCAGTCGTTATGATACCATATGGTATCGGGTTGACACATCGGGACCCCATGTTGCCCTACCCGTGCCTGCTGCTGCTAGGTTGATGCCTGTGAGTGTTGTGTGTAGCTTCCCTCGTCCACCCCTCAGTGTACCCGCTGTGTGTTCGCAGCCTCTGTATCTATGCCCATGAGGGAGTATGTGCCTTTTCCCTTGTCGGCCCCCATGTAGTAGACTTATGGAGGCTTGGGAGGTTGTAAGTTCCAGCTATTTGGTAAGACAGGAGGGCTCTGTTCACCTGACTTCGTTCCCACGCGTGAGCGAGTGTCACCCTGGGGGCTGGTTTACCGTAATTTTGACTTGGTAAAGTTGCGGTTTTGGCGCCTTGGAAGCGGATGTCCTTTGGGTGTCGTCCACAGTCTTTATCGCAGAGCTATCAGAGATTATATTGGGGAGCCAGAGGGGGCTGTCCGCTCCCTCTCTCCAGGTGGTGCCTCTTCTTGTCTCTGACAACCTCTGCCTCGGAGCCCTGCAGTCTGTCTCGCCGTTGACACGGGGCGGTCACCTCCAGCTGTGCAAATATATGTTCATGGGGCAGGGGCCCCCGGTATAATCGCTCAGTCGGCAGTTGGGGAAGCCAGGGAGGAAAGTACAGTCAGACTTTTGGCAGCGCCACCGCTGTAAGGGGGCGGGCTCGCTGGAGTTCCAGACCTCATCTCGGCAGTCGTGCAGAGCCGCCTCAATGCTCGACGTACCTCCATCATCCCAAACCAGAATCCGGCAATTTTTGGAGGGGTTATAGCCAGTAGCCCCAGACACCTACTCCTTCAGTGAACCAGGCCTTTTTCAGCGAGTTCTGGGTCCCGTTTCGTAGCCCGTCTCAGGAGCGCGCGCTCAAAGCTGCATGTACCTTGTGCGCAACAGCGCCTCCACCAGATGCACCTTGATAGAGGCGTGCACCAGGCTGGCTTTGGCCGATGAGAGCAAGTATGGAAGAATCTGCTGAGCCGTGACCCTTAGAGGGGTTATCTTCTGAGACCGGTACCACGTAGCGAAACACTTCCACTTGTGACCATAGCACTTCAACGTCGACTACGCTCTGGCCTTGGCGAGGACGTCCGTGCAATCCGCCGGCAACGCATATCCTCCAAACTCTAGGGCTGCAGGAGCCAAGCCCTCAGGTTCAGCGATCCTGGGCCGTGATGCAGGATTGTGCCTCCTTCCCTGGTGAGAAGATCTGGAACCACTGGCAGCTTCACAGAGGAGGTCTGTATACCATATCCGCCTCTGCCATGCCAGGGCGATGAGTATCATCTTGCACTGGCACTGTCTGAGTGTGTTGATGACTTGTAGCAGGAGAGGCTACAGAGGAAATGTGTACAGAAACATCCATTCCCACAGGAAGGAGAACACGTCCCACAGCTTCCTCGGTTGGTGGAAACTTCTGGCAAACGTCTGGCATTTGGAGTTTGCTGCTGTCCCAAACAGATCGCTCTGTGGCCTGTCCCACTTGGCGGAGATGCGATCCACCTGGTCCTGCCGGAGTTCCCACTAGTGGCAAGAGCGCAATACCCTGATGAGGGAGTCTGCAATGGTGCTCTTGACTCCCACTAGGTGAAGAGGGATGAGGTACACCTTGTGTCCGACGGCCCAGCGCCACAAGTCCTGCGCTTCCTTGGAGAGTGCTGGGGATCGAGTGCCCGTCTTTTTCCTAATGTAGAACATTGTGGTGGTGTTGTCCGTGAAGATCCTCACCACCTTGCCATTCAGAGACGGAAGGAATGACTTGAGGGCCCAGAACACTGCCCCTAGCTCCAGGATGTTGATATGGAGATTCGTTCTACTCCGGCAGCCACAGGCCTCTGGCGTTCAGACGTCTGGTGTGGGCCCCCCAGCCTTCCAGGGAAGCATCCGTGGTGACTGTTTCCCAGAAGGGAGGGTTCTGAAACCCTGTGGCCCGGGGGATGTTGGAGGGGATGCCCCACCACTTTATCGCTCGGCGGAACTCGTCATCCAGCGTGATCTTGTCCATGAAGCTTCCGGACACTTGGATCCAGCGAGCATCCAGGAACTCCTGAAGAGGTAGCATCTGCAACCTGCAGAGCCGGATAAGGTAGATGCAGGATGACATCATGCCGAGCAACGACTTGATGGTTCACACCGTGGCCATCTTCATCGACAACAGCTGTTGCACCTTCCCTTAAATGGCTGCTACCCTCTGCTCTGAGGACGAAGACAAGCAGGACACCAAGTCGGGCTCCTAGGAACAGCAGGTTCTGCGATGGTGTCAAGCAGGACTTTGGATAATTGATGGAGAATCCTAGATCTGTCTGCAGCTTGACGGTCGCCTCTGTGTGTCCGACAGCCAACTCTCACGAGCGGGGCCGGATGAGCCAGTCGTAGAGGTATGGGTATACGTGTATCCCGCGTAGATGCAGATGGTCCACCACCGGTGCCAGGCACTTTCTGAATACTCTGGGGGCTGACTTCAAACCGAAAGGTAGGGTCCTGAACTGGTAGTGCTGTCCCTGCACTACATAGCGTAGAAACTTTCAGTGCTTCCTGTGAATGGGGACATGGAGGTAGGAATCCTCCAGGTCCAGCAATGTCAAGAAGTCTCCTCTCTCCAGCTGGCCGAGCACGTGCTGCAACGTGACCATCCTGAATGTTTGGGACTTGAGGTACTTGTTCAGATGTTGTAGGTCTAGAATGGGTCTCCAGCCCCCAGTCTTTTTTCTGACCAAAAAGTATCTGTAACAGACTCCGTAGCCCCTGAGTCACTGGGGAAATAGTTCTATCGACCCTTTTTGCATTATGGCCCGTACCTGCTCTAAGAGCTGAGGGATGTGCTGCTCCTGATGGGCCACCGGAGGGATCTGCGGACACTTGCGCTGAAACTCCAGGGTATGTCCTTGGGCGAGAGCATCCAGCACCCATCTGTCGGCTGGTGATCTTTTGCCACTAGCTGACGAACCTCATCAGTTGGCCTCCCACCGGGGTGCACGGTGGGGGCCTGATGTCCTGGCGAGTTCAGGCTTGCTTCGGTGCTGGCGTCCTGCCTGGTGAATGATGGCGGCACTGTCCTCCTCCACTGTAGGCCTGGGAACAGCCTCTGTAGGTGTCCTGAGTCATGGAACTGGAAGGTTAACGGTACGATGAGAAGAAACCTTTTGACAACCTGCTCAACTTTCCTCTGGAGGACCGAAAAGAAAAGCGGTGCTGCTGGAGTGTGCTCAGGGGACGGTCTGTCTTTGTATCCGCTTTGATGGCCTGTAAGGAATCGTCGACAACCTTCCCAAAAAGGTTATCTCTGTCCTAGGAAAGTCCAATGCCTTCGCCTGGACCTCATGGCGGAAATTCGAGGCCTTCATCCAGCCTTGGCGACGAAGGCATACACCGTTCCCCATCTGCCAGAACCCTGTGTCGGCAATGTCCAGTACCACTGTGATGGCGTGATCCGACACTACCTCCCCCTCCTGGAAGAGAGCGTTTGCCTCCATCCTCTTGTCGTCAGGGAGGAACTCCAAAATCAGACCCAGCTTGCACCACAGCTTCCTGTTGCACCTGGCTAGGATTGCCAGTGTGGTGGCCACCTTGATGGTGGACGCCGTAGTGTAAATCACCTTCCTTCCCATGGCATCCATCTTCTTCCCCTCGCTGTCTGGAGGGACTGAGGATGACAAGGACGGGTTAGCCAACTGTCTCCTCGCGGCCGCTGAAAGCACCCAATCTGGTGATGCTTGTAACCTCAGGCACTTGGATGCGGATTCCGACACCCGGTACTTCTTCTCCAGCCTACCCCATTGGGCCCGAGCCGTGCAAGGGTTCTTCATGAAGGCTAGGCCCTTCTCCCGCATGTCGTCCAGAAGGGGCGCCACCATGATTGTCTTCCTCTGGCCATGCGCCTTTGGTACAAGAAACCCTCCTTCTTGGTTTCTTCGGACACAAACTGGAATAGCTCAGTGACTCCGCCGATCATTGAATGGAAAAACCCCACCTCATCCGGTGGGGACGACCTAGGCCCACGAGACCTGCCGCCTGCTGCAACGATATTGTCGTCGTTGTCTGTCGTCATTGTGGGCGTATCGTCCCTGTCCCTGTGTCATTTCTGCTGGGGGAGAGAGGGCCCAACACGGATGAGGAGGCTGAAATGGGGGCATCAGATGATGCTACCTCTTCTTCGCTGGCGGCTGATCGGCGGACTTGGGGACCATTGGGATCGGGCCTTGTTGCATCCTCTTCAAAATCTCAGAGAGCAAGGTGTAGAGGGTTGACAGAATGTCCAGAGACACATCCCTCGGCTGAGCTGGTGTGATCGGAACACTTGGCCCCATGCCTTCATAGTTGTTGTCCTCCTCCTCTTCCACGTCCTTGTGGACCGAGTGTAAGGACTCCAGGTCCTCGTCATCCATGGATGAAACTTCCATGGCCTGGGACACGGCCTGGGGGTGATCCGGGGCCTCTTTGCCCCCCCTTTTTCCACCCTCAGGGATCAGAACCGGGCCCAGAGACAACATCACCTTCTCCGGTGTACCAGCAGACTTCACTAAAGTCACTGCAGCGGTTTTGTGCCTCTGGGGCAGGGACACCTTCTGCGCTGTGGGGGCTACCTTCATGGGGTCAGCCCCCTTTGCCTACGTAAGAGCAGCTGCCCCAGCTCTATCGTCAATGAAGACTTATCCTATGCTGATTGGGCCTTTTTGGGTAGTTCGGCCTTCTTCTCCTCAATCCGTGGCTTCTCAGGCTTCTCCTGCAGCTTAGCCGGGTTGGACGATTTCCTTTTTGAGGAGGAGCTTGATTGCTGTCTGGCAATAGAGGCAGATGGTGATGTAGATCGTGCCCTTGCCACTGTGGGACCCACTTCCGCGGCAACACCGGTGGACCCTGACTTGCGGTTCTTGGCCTTGTCTTGGGCCCCCACGGATGAGGCACTCTCAAAGGACTTAGAAGACCGCTCCTCGGACCAGCTGGTCCTGGGTGAGGCATGACTCTGTTCGGAGCACCAGGCAGAGGCCTTGGCATTCAGCCACGCTGCCAGTCTACTGTGTGTATCCTTTGTCGTCTTCTTGGAGAAACCGATGCATATACTGCATTCTCCTTAGTTGTGGTATGGATGCATACAGTAGTGGCATTGGAGGTGCTTGTCTTCAACAAACACATTCCCTAGCCTGCACTTGGTGCAGGACTTAAAGAGGGATCGTCCTTCCTTCTTCTCCTCGGTCATTATCGGAGGCCGCGAATTAGGCCCGATGGCCTTCTGGAAACGTTGATGATCTTTGCTCGAGGGGTGCTGAAATTCACTGACAACAGATCCCCGCTGTCGGCAGATGGAGAAAAAAACACAAAGGCTCTTTTTGAACAAAAATAGAACCTTTTTCCGTTGAAAAACACGAAAAAACATAGAAGTAGCTCGCAGAGCAAACTCGAGGACACCCAACTCGGAAGCGTGCGGTAAAAATCTGAAGATGACTGCCAGAGAAGGGGCTTGGGTAGAGGACTGTCATTGGATGGGGGCAGTATGACCTAGAGGGCAGTGATTGGTTTAAAGGAGAAATACAACTGTTTTTTTTTAACCAATGACTCCCAGGCTGATGACAGGGAATATTCATGAGCATGTGAATCCATGCCAGACCCCATGCTGAAGAATAGAAGATCCTATTATGGAAAAGTAAAGGGTACTTCCCTGTAAATCTAGTTCTACATGATGCATATCGTCATTCAATTCATAAACAACCCGACTGCCCCTCAGAGAATAAGGAATGAATAAAGATGTAGAAAACAAGAAGTCATTTCTTCTATCAAACTGAACTTGTGTGCTTTGTGGGATGCTGCAGCAACCTGGCTGCATTAAAGTGTCAGGTGTTTTTTTTCATTTTGCCATGATAACCTATCTTTCTCACTGTTTCAATTTTACATTTTTTAAGTGGTTTTTGGAGAGGAAGCAAACTAATTATGCTTTCAAAAATGTTTAATTAGCTAAATGAGAGAGAGTTTTCCCAGGCACATGCATAGATATTAAGGGCCTTAATCTTAAAACGTTTTTGGTGAAAGTTATAGGAGGCACTATCGTAAATCTCTTTCACTGGCACCAAAATAACCGGTGCTCATTGCACTAAAGGCATCTGAATGAGTGCATCAGGGGCCAGATTACAGAAACAATGCACCATTGCAAGTGCAAAGTTGCACGGCATTAGGGCAACGTTTACCCTATGTTTTAAAACACTGGAACACATTAGATATCCGTTGCACAACGACAAGTGCAGCTTGGAATATTAAAAGCGCCAGGGCAAAAATTGCCCTAGCAAAAAAGATACATTTTTAGTGCATTGTTGCATCAAGGCAAAGTTTGCCATCGAGTTAATACCATTCCATATTAGCACTAGGGCAAACTTTGCCCTGGTGTAAAAATGCAGCGTAAATGCATCTTTTTTGCGCAAGGGCAATTTTTGCCCTGATGCTTTTAATATGCCAAACTGCACTTGTCATGGTGCAATTGTTTTCTTACATGTTCTAGTGTTTTTTAAAAATAGGGCAAACTTTGCCCTCATGCTAATACCATGCAACTTTGCACTTGCATTGTTGCAAAGTGTCTGTAATCTGGCCCCAGATGCCCTCTTTCATTCATTTGCACAACAGCAGCACAGAGAGATGCACAGAAGTGGTCTTTCTGCACACATGCACGAATGGGATGCACTTTAAAATGCACCAAAAACAAAACTATTCCCTCGCACCTTTTTCGAACAGGAGAAGGGGCAGACCCAATTTTATTTTGTATCTATTTAATTGTTCATTTATAAAGCGCTTAATACCAGCCTTGTGGTTTCTAAGCGCGGGATCGGTTTCGAACTTGTGTGTCACTGCGTTGCCTTGCTTCCAAAACAAACGCATTGCCCCTGGGCTATCATCCTTCACCAATACAACAGCGTAACATGTATGACCTTATTGTCATTTATTTTCAAAGTGGGGAAGCAATGATATGAATCACTACCGCCACTTGCATTCTATCTCTAAAAGAGGGACTGAACTCTTTTGTTTCTTTGTTTTACATTTCTCAATTACACGCTGTTATTTTGAAATGCAATTCAAGCATGGCAATCATTCATTAGGTTTGGGATCAGGGCCCAACAGAAATGTATGTAACGGGCTGGCCAGCAGAGCCCCTCCCCCAGAAATGTGCAGGTTATCTTTGTGAATCGTGAGACCTGTGCATTTATTAAAATCATAGGAGTAAAACAGTGAATTCTCTGCGGTTTCCTTACTTATGTGATTCTTTAAGATCAAATCCTTAGGATGTAGAAATGTAATGAGGATAATTAGGACAGAGAACTGCAAGTGAGTAGCTTTTCCTTTGCATTCTTTCCATATGTGGAATCAGTGATGGCTCTTCAATAAGGAGCCAAAGGCAGGCACAGTGGAACCCGATGGCTCTCTTAGTGGCATCAAGATATTGGGGGAGTGCTCCTGGGCAGACCCACCCATTTGTGGCAATGCCGGGTTTCCAATTTTCATGCAAGAACCCTAGCCTTTGCCTAAGGTCCATGTGTGCTTAGGGAAAGGGAGGTTTGGGAATTTTTCATGGCATTCCTGTCATTTGAAAACTGTTCCCAAGACAAAAATGTCACAGGGGAAAATGCTGGAATATATTGGCACAACCAACATGAAAATGTCATTTTAAAGTGGCAATATGGCATTATTGGGTTCAACGAACGCAGGTGTGTTTCAACAGTGAGTTTGCTGGCATTATTCATCACAGCCAATATGGATTTGTCCTTATAGTGCCAATACTGGCACATGCTGAAATTACTGGGTTCAACAAACATGAGTTTGCTCTTACAGTGGCAATACTGGCAATATTCAGCACAGCAACATGAGCGTGTTCTTATAGTACAATATCAGCATTATTGGGCAGAGTCAACATGATGAGTGTCTTCCTGCAGAGGAAATACTAGCATTATTGATCACTGCCAACAGGATCAGATGAGTGAGTTCTTACAGCTGCAATGCTGGCATATTATTGTGCACAGCCAAAAAGAGTGTGTTCACACAGTGACAATACTGGCATATAATGGCACAGCCAAGATGGAAACGGCTTCTTGAAATGGCAGAATACTGCTATATATATCGTGGGCACTGACATCATAATTTCTTTTTTACAGCGACAGTCCTTGCATATATTCTGAAGGCATGAGAAAGTGTTTTGGAAAATTCTCCTGTGCAGTACTGGTAAAGTGACATCTGTTGGATTTTTTGCATGCATTACCCCAATGATCTAACTGTAAATTATATAGCTTTTAACCAAGTTTTTACAAAATGTTTACTGTAAAATACACTATTTTAGCCCATATTTTAAACACAGGCCACATGAGGATGACAACCTCAAGCCCTAGTGCATTGATTCAGGGCTCCTTCACAAAATCTTGATTGTTCTTGCTTAGTAGTGGGAATTATGTATGCCCCTTGTGAGGTAGGCATGGCATCAATAGAGACACAGACTCAAAAGTAACAGTTTGAAAACCTTTATTATAAAACCTTGTAGGGTTGGTGCAATGCCTAACTGGCCCTAACTCTAGTGGGGTTGTTCCCTTAACTGATGCTTCTAAGGGCCGTCGATGTCTGTAAGTCCAAAACCAAAGTCCGTCTCTGTCAAAACCTATGCTTGCCCTCACTCTTAAGACAAATGTGATGTTGGGTCTTCTTAGAGAAAAAATGGTGGTACACAAAGAAATGTAAACCAAGGCTGATTTCAGGCAGCCTTACTGTCAGGTTTAGTTTTGCCAGTTCAAAAATAGTTCAACTCTAAAGGGGTGGCCTCGGGATATTCCAGGTAGGGCTTTTGCAGCAAGTCAATATAGTTCACAATGTCTCTGGTTCTCCTCAGGGTCCCTTCTGCAAACTCTGACTCCTCTGGTTACAAAAGAAAAGACACCGTTAATTTTGGGCCTCTCAGGGTTACCTTCCCCCAAGTCTAGGCCTCTTTCCTTTCAACAATATCTTTCACAGTTTCTTTTGGGCCTCCCACGGTTCCCCTCCCCAAGCCTAGGCCCCTCTTGCCTCAAATCAAGATTCACAGTTCCTTTCACAGTTTCCTTTGGGCCTCTCAGGTTTCCCTTTCCCAAGCCTTTGCCTTTCTCCTTATAACAATGTCTTTCACAATTTTCTGTGGGCCTCTCGGGGTTCTCTTCCCCAACACTAGGCCCCTCTTATTTCAAACAAAGGTTCACTTAAAAGTTCACAAGCACAAAACACTGAAGGTTTTCCTTGTCAAGATGCACCCCTTATAGCACAGTTCCTTCTTGTGTGATTGCAATAGCCTTTCATTCGCTTTTGAGGATTTTGCTCCCACTTTACTTTCAGTGTAGCTCCCCCTTTAGTCAACACAGGGCAGTATCAGAGACTTTCGAGAACGCTGGGCTTTTGCTTCTCCCATGCGCAACCACTCTGATTTCGGCCCCTCTTGTTGCACTCTGTATTTTTCTTCTGGCACGTTTTATTTCCTGCGCCTCTTTTACTCTGTCCTTGTTTTTCCCACCTTTCTTGCCATGCCTCTTGCACACTTTCCACTTTGCTGTGCCTCTTGCACACTTCTATTACTTTGTTGTGCCTCTTGCACACTTCTTTTACTTTGCCATGCACATTTGCAGGCTTCTTTTACTCTGCTGTGCCTCTTGCACCTTTTCCTTTTCTCTTTTGAGTCGCTCGCACCCTCTCTTTGCTTTCTGTTCTTCAAAATCATCAACTTCTGCTTTTTTCTGCTTTCGTGCCGCTCGCGCACCTTTTTTTTCTTCTACTTTCTTTTGCCTTTTACACTTTGCCGCTCTGTCACTGTTCCGACACCAGTCACCCGCAAGCTACTGAGTTTCTCTCTCTCTCACTCTCACTCACAAAACTCACCCCGTAGCGTGGCGCTGGCAGGCAATCTCATCGGGATATGTGCGTCAAGGTCAGGGTCTCACCAATTGCCCCTCATGCACCCCTGGGACCAGCACATGTTCCAGGAGAACGAGGACTGGCCTGGACACGGCCAGCAGGTTGCAACTCTCCCCAGTCTAGCTCCTTCAGAGACTCAGCACCCTCGCAACGTTGCAGCCCCTTCTATACACAGGGTGAGAGTTTCTGTTCTCCTCCGGATCCTCCGGGCTCCTACAGCTGCATCCTCCTGTCTCTCGGCTTCCACGATCCATTCAGCAACTCCAGCTCGCCCATTTCTCTTGGCAGAACCACACCTTTTATACCCTAACTGGGAGTCAAGGTGAGTCAAGTGTGTATGGTTAATGCCGGGTGCCTAACTCTATTAACAGGACACCCTAGTGGGGGAGTGCAGTAGGCCTCTCCCCGCATCTTCCCCTTCACTGTCTTGTTCCTATGGGTACTCTTTGCAACTCTTGGTTGCCTCTTCCTCATCCCAGTACATGTTGGAAATGGGGATGGGAAGACAGGGTGAGATTGAAACTGATGTTTGTAAGCTGAATAATGATAGGGTTCAAACCGCCGACATCCTCTTTGTCGTTCCCTCTCCAGGCCTATGGACCCCCCACATGGTCTCTGTTCTCTCCCTTATTTCCTCCGCTCCCATTAATGGTGGCACCCGGTGGGAGGCCCTCGTGGCCCCCTTGTGCCCTCCAAGACCATCATTAATGTCTACTTAAATGGTACCGTCTTGGTCCAGGGCCCCAGGCCAATCTCTTTTTCGACAGATACTTCCCACGTCTTATCAACTTCCTGCCTTCTCCTGCTACTCCTTTATACCCCTATCTGGATCCTTTGCTGCCTCCCTCCTCTGCCACCTCTCTGGCACCCTCTGCTGCTTCTCTGGTCGCTTTGCCTTCTCGTCCCTCCGCCACCTCTTCAGCACCCTCCCCTAAATATCTTGTCGCTCTGCCTTCTCCTCCTTCCGATACCTCTCTGGTACTCTCTTCTTCCTGTCTGGCTACCCTGCAATCTCCTCCTTTCTCTTCCGCCCACTCCCGGGCACCTCTAACACTTCTCGGGGTGTACTTCATGCATGTACCCCTTCACGGAAGTCTTGCTAAGGTGGCAATCTTTTCCACGTCGACTACTATTAACTCTCACTCCGCTGTCAAACACTTCTCAGACATCTGCCGTCTCTAGGAAGAGCTTGATTTGGATGTTCTCTGTCTCACTGAAACTTGGTTCACGGCCAGCTCTGTCACAAGTTTTGATACTCTCCTCCCTGATGTCTACAACATCCTCTCCGAACCTAGAACCAACCGTCCTGGCGGGGAGTAGCCCTGATCTTCCCGGAGTGGATCTCTGCTTCTGTCATTCCTATGCAGGCTTACTCCTCCTTTGAATGCCTGGTCTGCAGGCTCTCTATCTCTCCTGGCCTCTCTCTCACTGTGGCCACCATCGACAGGCTGCCTGGCCAGGTCACCCTTCTTCTGCCTCTTTGCCTCTACCTCTCAACTTCTCCTCCTCTGTGACCTTAACATCCACTTGGATGCTACCAGTCCCTCTTCTGGGCTCTTTCGCAACCTCTGCGACTCTCTCTCTCTCTATTTTGTCCTCTGGCCCAACTCACTCTGCAGGCCACAGTCTAGATGTTCTGATCTCGTCAGACCTCCCCATCTCCAACCCTCTCAGCACTCCTCTCTCATGGACTAACCACTTTCTTCTCTCCTCTCACCTGTCGCTCTCTACCCCTCAGGCTACGATTGCGCCAGCACTACCACCCACCTTCTCGGTCATCCAGCCCATGTAGCGTGTGTCTGTGGAGGCTTTCACTGATACTTTCTCTCCTCCTCCTACATCTTTGGCTGACTCACACTCTAACACAGCCCTTTCCAACCTTCATCACTCTATCTCTAACACTCTTGATGTCCTTGGCCCTGTCAGGAGGATCCATTTGAAGCCCTCATCCAAGTGCAACCCTTGGTAAGATTCTGACCTCGCCATCCTTAAGCGCAAGTGTAGGGTGGCTGAGAGGAAGTGGAGGGCATCAAGCACATCCTCTGTCAAACTGGCCTGCCGCCTGCTCCAAAGGTAATTCATACTCTGTCCTCTCTAAGAAGAGAGCCTACATCCAAGCCCGCGTCTCGGCGGCCTCTAACAACTCGGCCAAACTTTTCAAAATCTGCAAGGAGCTGGTTAATCCTCCTATAGTCTCTACCTCTTCTGATCCCTCCCAGGCCCTTTGCACGGTTCTGGCAACTTCTCATTCCACCACTAAAACTGAGGACATCCTATCCACTCTCTCTTCCTCTACCGCCTCTTCCTCTCCCTCTACCATTCCAGGCACCTCTCCGGCCTTCTTCCTCCTTCCCTCTGTTCATTCCTGACAATGTTTCTAGACAAGTCTGACCTATGAAAATCTTGTCAAAGCAGGTGCTTCCCTGCTCCTCCAGAGCCATCAAGGACCATATTGTCACCTTTGCTCCAGCCATGGCCGATTTCTGCAATCACTCTTTTGCCACTGGAACCTTCCCTTCCCCCTTTAAGCACGGCCTTGTGCACCGCATTCTTAAGAAGCCCCATTCGGATCCTTCCTCTACGGCAAACTATCACCAGATCTCCATCACTCCATTGCTGGGCCAACTCCTGCAAAAGCTGGCCATCTCCCAGCTTAATCTTCATACTGAATCTGTGGGATGCCTCCATGATCACCAGTCTGGCTTCAGTGCAATCAGAAGCACGCAAAGTGGTCTCCTGAACATCCCTGAATACTTGCTCTCCAATCCTGACTCTAATCTTCCTTCTGTCCTCCTTCTCCTTGATCTATCCTCTGCTGTCGACACGGACAACCACGCCACCCTGCTCAATCGTCTCTGTGACAACCTGGGTATATCTGGTCAGGCCTTTGCCTGGTTGACCTCCTTTCTCACAGATCGACCCTCCCAGGTCCAATTTGGGTCTTTCCTCTCTTCTATCTCTCTCTCTACTTGTGGTGTTCCCCAGGGGTGTAACCGCTCTCCCTGGCTCTTTAACCACTAACTGGCACCTCTGGCCCACCCCATCTCTACCTTCTGTTCTAACTTTCAGTGTTATCCGTATGACACCCAGCTCTCCTTCAGGTTCCCTTCAACCTCTTCTGCTCCTTCTCTGATATCAGACTGTCCACAATTCAGGAATGGTGTGCCTCCAGCAATCTCTGCCTTAATGCCAATAAGATTGAGATCCTCATTGGGACACCTGCTCCCACCTTCCCTCTCTCACTCTGGCCGCCCACACTGGGCCCTCTACCTGCTCCTTCTGTGAGGGTAAAAACCTTGATGTCATCTTCGACTCCAACCTTTCCTTCTCTCCTCAAATCTCTGATGTCTCTAAGAAGTCACACTATCAGCTGCACTTCCTCAGATGTATTCTTCCTTTTCCCACTTTCCCCCAGAAGAACACTGTCTCCAGAGCCCTGGTCCTCTCTATGCAGGACTACTGCAATAGACTCTTTCTAAATCTGCCTGACTCTACTCTTCGCCCTTACACCTTATCCAGACCAAGACTGCAAGACTTGTCCTTGGCCTCAAGCCCAGGGATCATATGGCTCCAGCCCTGAAATCTCTTCACTGGCTCTGTGTGGCTGCGAGGATCAAGTTCAAGACCCTTTGCATCGTGCACAAGGTTTTCTGGGGCTGGGCACCACACTATATCCAACTTTCTCTTCCTAAGCATCTTCCTTCTCAGTGGTTGGTCCGAAGATGACTGTTTTCTTGCATGTTATCACTGGGTGTGACTTTTTTGTCGTCGTCGATTAGGTCATTGTCGTTCGACCCGACAGCGGTTTCTTCGTGGATGGTGAGTTATCTTGGCCTTCTGGCTCTTGTTGAGAGGGAGACTGTAACCGTTAGACTGCAGGGCCCTGGCACGTTGATGAATCTGCCCTCTGCTTTGGTGCATTGGAGTTCTCAGCTTGTTTAGACAGTGCCGCTTGCGTTTTATGCCTCTTGCCAGGTCACTCTTCTGACCTGCATCTGTGGCCGGACGGGGGTCACTTTTCAGAGGGAGTTGTAGCTCTGACACTCCTTGAAAAGCCCACTTCCGATGCTAGATAAGTACCTTCATTCAGCCAACAGATTAGGTGACATTTCCTGCCCTTGAGGTTTTTTTGCGAGAATCCTAGACAGATTTTGCAGGCCTCCAACAAATGATTGGGTTACAAGCAGTAAATGCAGTCCAGGTGCCTCTCTCCTTTATATATATTTTTCAGGCCGCATGTTCCACAGGCCCTAAACAAAGACTTTTTAGACTTTAAAGTTTCCATTGTCATACCCAACGTGTACTGACGTGCATGTAGGATAATTATGTTTTTGTAGAAAAAAGGATTAATCTTGATTTGTTGAAAAGAACTTCTCTCTCTGGAAAGACGAACACAAGGATTCCTACCAGCACAGAAGACAGTTGGGGGGATGCTGATGGGGCGGAGCTATACACTCGATGTCCTATTGGTGGGAACCAAAAGCACCCTCAGGAATGTGTGTAGGACACGCTAGGTGTCAACATTTTCCTTTAGGAAATTTACATTAATATAAGTAACCAGTGATTCCGAACCTGTCGACAGGGAATATTTACAGCATGTGAACCTATGAAAGATCCAATGTCGGAGAAGTCAATGTACTGGTGGAGGAAGTGGTGAACCAGACTGAGGAGATGTATGGCAGCAGGCAGCGCAAGACCTCTGTCCAAAGGAAGGCTGCCAAATTGTCCTCCATCAGGGACAAGGTGGCGACTGTGGGCATCGTTCCATGAGACTCGAAGTACTGGCGCAAACGCTGGAACAATTTGAAGGCCAGAGTCTGCAGCCATATTTCCCACCACAAGAGGGAGAGTGCAGCCACAGGAGGTGGCGCAGTGGAACCCTTCACCCTCACACCGTGGGAGGAGAAGGCCAGATCCATTGTCCACATGGAGGGGATAGAGGGGATTGGGAGTGCAGAGGCTGGAGCAGGAGTGATGGTGGTAAGTCTATCAGACCCCTCTTACGTTTGAATGCACTGGGAAAAAGCATACATCCCCTAGAATAGATGGCCACAATGGGCAAGGGAATGGGCAAACACATGGCAATCAGTGGAAATGGACAGTGAGTACACGCATGTACCTAGGGAGGTAGTTAAATGTAGCAATGCACATGCACCGTATTTGCAATGTTCATGCCAAGACATGGAGGAGCTCATATACCATGAGATCATAATATCAATGAATGCTGAAAAAGGCTTGTGTGAGGCTTTGACACTATTCATTAATATCACAGCTCATATTTAATCAAATGTATGGTGGAGAGAAGGGGCGGAACGTAACTTGCATTTCTGCAACCTCTTTCCTCTCTGACATATAAATGCTGATGCATCTATGCTAGCATGAATCCATTCCAGCACAGTTGCTGGCGAGCCCTATGGGGTCTGCCTGCTTCATGCACCAGCATAAAGCAGTTGGTCCCCATAGGGATCCATTGTACATGTACCCTGCCATGCGAGCATGGAAAATGGTGCTCAGGTACAAATGTAAACGCTGCCTGGCATGCAAGCATACCTGTCAGCGTCAACATACTTTGCACTGCGGAATGTACACATGAAAGGCTGCCACCATGTGCCCTTCGCATTTACACCCTGCAGTGTAAAAGACAGAAATTTGACACTGGGGAGCGACTTATGTCGCTGTGTAGACAAATGGCTCTATGCGGTCATAGCACTCATTTGGCTTCATGAGCCCCAGAAATATGAGAAGCACCCGTGTATGTCGTAACAGTCTATGTTGGCAACTAAACCCCCAACGCCACCACAAGCAAGTGTGGTAGGCCAAAAGGCAACGGTATACTGTCATTTCATCGATGGGCTTTTCATCGCAGGGTTTTTTGCCACGATTTTTTTTTTAAAAAAAACCATCGATTTTTTTTGGGGTTACAAATTAAATAAATCTGGTGTGTGTCTAGGGGAATATTAAAATAATTAAACGGATGGGGGATTTGGGGGGTAACCCCAAAAAAAAAAATCGACGTTTTTTTTCCAAAAAAATCTGCAGCAAAAAACCCTGCGATGAAAAGTCCGTCGATGAAATCACATAGAACCCAGGCAACATGCACACACATGCACCATGGACACCCTCAGTAGGAACTACCTCCACCTAGCAGTAGCTGCACTCATTGGCCTAAAACCACCCATGGCAATCATAAAAAATATGTGTAAACAGAATAAACCCAATGTCGTATGAGTGTCTTACAAGATGCAAAATGACTGACAGCATACACCCAACAGGTACACAGTCCACGGATGGCGAAGAGGCTGGGGTCTACACTGTCCTGGACACCTCAGTGCTGCCATTTCATCCACCTTCACCCCTGCACAGGCCTGAACCGGAGGCAGATGGAGTAAGAGCGGGAGTAAGGCAGCAAGGTCACAGGACACCACTGCTGTGGGACCTCTGGCAGAGATGGAGGAGAGCAGCATCCCCACATCGGTGCCTACTCACCCCTCCAATGGCCATGCAGGTGTCACATCTGAAGGTGAAGCTGCCGCCCCACTCCACAATCAGCCCTTGTGGCAATCCATAGGGCTGCATACATCACGGTACTAGCACACCCTCCTCACCGTATCGAGAAGTGCGTCACCATCCCCAACACCATCGTGGTACAGGCAGTGATGGCACCACCGATGAGAAGGAGGACATGCGCTTCCACCCTATCCCTTCCCACAGCCTACCATCTGTGCCCCAACACAACATGGCAGCCATTTGGGCATGGAAAATAGGCCCACTAGCACTTATGACCCAGCTTCCGAAATGAACTGACTCTGTTCCACCTCAAGGTAATACGCTCAGAATCAGGTGAGGAAACTGGCAAGGCAAGCTCCTGCAAGTGGCATCGAGGTGCTGCCGACTATCATCAATACTCTAACCGCACACATGTAACAATGCCAGTCAGACACACCACAAACATCATGGCCTGATCTGTTGATGGACCTTCGGGTTCACTGAGTACCTGTCTTCATACCTAGGTTGTACTTGTATGTCCGATAGAACAGAATTGAAGTTAATGCACACTGAGAAGGTGTTGTCCTATAAGCAACTGCAGTCTCAATGAGAAACAGAGAGGATCATAGTCCCTGATGCTGGACCTTGGGGCCACTGAACACTAGTCATCGGATCTAGTTAGTACTCGTAAGTCTGACAGAACAGAACTGGATGTAACTGCACAACGAGAAGGTATCATCCAATAAACAATGGAAGACTCAACGAGACACAGGGACGACCATAGACCTGCAAGTCACTTAACCCAATAAATATTAGGAATAGGGCAACTCAATACTAATGACACTGCCAAGCAGTAAAAGATAACCTCAAGTTTGGTAACCAGAACAAACTCCATACTAGACAGAGAATTTCTCTGTGGGGAACAAATGCTCCGAACCTCTAGAATAGATAGGGTCCGTCAGCAGGCACTGGAAGGTAATCGGGAATAGGCGTCTCCTACCAATCCACACAGTCACTCAAACATACCGATATGCTCACTCTCTACTCTACACCAATAAACAATACAATGCAGCTATACTCTTCGATCAATTTTGGCCTAGCTGCACACATACCTACACACCACCATGAACACCTCAACAGTCTTTAGAACGTACCTATACCCCACAAACAAATCAGCATAGCTGCACACATAGGCCCTCATTACAACCCAGGCGTTAACGGGTTAACGGCGCCGTAAACGGTGGCGGCGGCGTTAAACCCTTAACGCCTGATTACGAGGTCCCTTTGCGGGTGGCACTTTAACGCCTGCTTTTAGCAGGCTTTAAAAAACCAACCCGCAAAGGGACCTTGGTGCTAAATACGGTGCCGCAATTTGCGGCACCGTACTTAGCGCCTTCCCCATTCCCATTGAGCCCTATGGGGCAAAAATGGGAATGGGGAAGGGCCAATGGTGCATGGGGAATTACCGCCCCGCCAACCTCGTAATGGGGCGGTAATTCCCCATTCCGCCATGGCGGAGTCGGTGTGTTACCGGCATGGACCATGGTGCTATTAGCACCATGGTCCAACGCCTGGGTCGTAATGAGGGCCATAATCTCAAACACAAACTCCACCACCGCCAGAATGCAGACTCCGAGGTCAACAGCCTTGCTGCACACATTTTGCTGATCTCACAAAACCACTGCACTATGCCTAGCATTAGAATGCAGCTACACTCCACTTAAACCGCACTGGCTGCACACATTCTGAGTGCACCCCAGCACTATTTACTACCCTACTCTCTCCACTGACCTGGACTACTGTCCAAGACGGTGTTCAACCCACAGGGCTTTGAGATCATGCCAATAGTATTTAGGGTGCTATACAAATGCACACTAACATAACATAACATGGCTAAATGTCATGCAAACACTGGCGGGCCAGCAGATGGAACACATGCAGGCCACGAGGGACTGCCTACAGGGATCATGCTGTAGGATTTTCCGTTCCCTCTGCTAGGCCACCGCTGCCATCGCTATGGTCGGGCAGGGGATGAGGGAACGTACACACGGCACATCTGCCTTTGCAGAGTCCCTCAATTCCTGCATGTTACTGTCTCTGCAGCATATCCAGGGCCATGGGTGTGAGCCTTCCACCTCAGTCACCCCCAAAGAGGGATCACAGCCTAGTACAACAAGGCACCGCTCCCAGAGCCACCTGACACCTAAAGTGCTAGAGCAGGCTAACAAGGCCAAGAGGCACCATAAGTGACTGGAATTACATACATTTTGTCCAATATCACAAGTGAGGTGGGTAGTGAGGGTGTTCTGGGGATGGGGAGGTGTTTTGGGGATGGTGTTTTGGGGAGGGTGTTTTGGGGAGGATGTATTGGGGAGGTGGAAGGTGTTTTGGGGATGGTGTTTTAGGGGTGGTTTTTTGGGAGGGTGTTTTGGGGAGTTTGTCTTGGGAAGGGTGTATTGGGAGGGTGCTTTGGGGTGGGGCGGTTGGTGAGGAGAGTGTCTTGACATTATTTAATTAAATAGTTGTTCACTTGAAGCAATACTAGGACATTACTTATTGTGTGTATGTGATTAATTAATAACATGACTATATACAGAGGTGCGTAGCAAATACATATCACATGTACTAAAAAAGAATTGTCCATCAGCTCTTACCGTACCAGACATCTATCTCTAACCTCATCCCGCTCACTGCGTAGCAGCACAGCACCCGCAGGTAGTGAGTCCTCCTCTTCTGAGGGTGGCATGTCATCATCAGGGGGCAGGGGGGCATTCTGCCTGAGGCAAATGTTGTGCAGCATGGCACAGGCAAAAACAATTTGTCCAACTTTCTCATCAAGGCCCCTACAAACTGGTGTAGGCACTGGAAACAAGTCTTCAACAGGCCAAAGGTCAGCTCAATGCAGAGCCTGGTCCAGACATGTGCCTTTTTATAGACCTACTCCTGTGGCATCTGTGGATTCTGCACAGTGTCATCAGCCATGGTAGCTGGGATTATCCAGAGTCACCTGCAAGGGTAAAGGTCATAGGTGTCAGTCATATAGCATTGTGGATGTGTTGCCTTTTATAACATGCTGGTAGCCTGTGCGTGCATTTCACAAGATTTGTCAGACAACATGATTTACCATGGCAGTACTTGCATGCGGAGACATTCACTTAGGGGGAACATTTCTCATGCACACAGTTCACAGCCAGCACTTATCGCTTTCAGGGTCTGGGATTGACAGGGCAGAATGCCATGGTGCCCGTGTTGGGCCTATTCATTGTGTAAGGGTGCAGAAGTAGACGAGAGACACAAAGGTTGCATGCTTGTTGGCATACACCTTTATTTAACAGAAAATACGGAAGAACCCTACCTGTTCTGAAAGCTAAGAGAGGTTTTCCTGCCTCAAACAAAACGAACGAAAATGTCAGAATGTCTGTCAAAAACAAATAGTTCACTGTCCTGTTTCCCAAACCTATTTCGTTTCCTTACACTTCAAAAGGAAACTAAATAATAGGTTCCACCCTGACTCCATAAAGGTGGCTCCTTGAGGTTTTTAGGCCGTTCATGAATGATGGAGGAATATTCTTCTTCCCCTAGCCATCACTAGGTCTTTCTTTACAGGTCCATATACATGCTGGGGAGGTCTCCCTTCCCAAGACCTTCTTAGGCCCTCTTTACAGTTCCACAAACATGGGGAAAATGCCCTCTTTTAATAGTAACAATGATGTCTGGATTTTTACCAGAGGATATATCTTCCCACCACTGTTTTTTTCCTCGACATTTGCTAAAGGATATTTCTCTCTTCCCCTGGTCTTCTCTTGATTTTGGGCCTCACTACGAGTCTGCCGGTAACCCACCAGTGTAACCGGCGGGTTACCAGCAGACTCGCCTTACCTTCGCCGGCACCCAATATCAACTGGGACATTACGAGCACTGGCAACGGCAGTAAGTTCCCATTCCATGGAGCCCCATAGGATTACATGGGATGGGAACTACTGAATCATTGGCACCATTGCTAATGGTGCTGGTGATTCAGTGAAATCTTTGCAGGTAGGCGCCTGAACTCTCAGCAGTTCGGGCCTGCAGGTAGTTCACTGCCCTAACCGGCAGACTCAAAATATTTTACCAACATTTTTCCTGGACCGGCTTACTCCTAATGACTCTCTTTGACTGAAGAATGTATCTCTTTTCTTCTGGTCTTCTTCTGGCCTTTGCCAAATGATATTTATCTCTCCCTTTAGTCTTCTCTTCCAATTATGTGGGTCCCTGTGAGGAATTTGTGTGCACTTGCCTGGGCTTTGTTGATATATTTCTTTTTAAAGTGGAATGTTGGTAGATAAACCCTTGGGATATTGTGGGGCTAATCTGCACACATTTACCAATGCTAACTGCATAGAAAAAAACACAGTCAAGTGTACCCTGGGGTGGGGGGCATGGCCAGCGAGCGAGCGATGAAGACGTGACTTGTCGGCGCTCCCGCAGCCGCCTGAAAAATCCTGTAATATCCTGCGTTACGAAAAGGTGAAATCGCTAAAAAACAATAAATCCGGGCAGCTGGGCATTATAGCAGCACCGAGCCGTGAAAAGGGCCGAATCCACGCGGGAAAACGCAAGATATCGGCGTTGGAAACTGTAAGAACGTATCGCGCGGCCCCAACCAAGATGGCCACCTCCGAGTCGCGATGAACTAAAACGAAGGCAAGCGTGGGCAGCTTCGAATCCCAACCGCCAGAGCAGATGCAGTGCTAAATACCCTCGGAGCAACCGGGCGACATACACACCACAGACCCCGCACAGCGGTGGACCATATCCTGTTGCTGTTGCAGAGGGTGGGCGGACTGTGCGATTTCCCCCCCCCAACACACGAGACGGCGGAATCGACCCACGAAACAACGCCACTTCCGGGCAGCGGCTCCTCGAAGCACCATTCGGCTCTAGGGCGAGCGGAGCCCGAGCGGAGTGACACAAGATATCTGCTCCGAGACACCGCAGAAAGCACCGCCCCGGCCCAGTCAAGAGGACCAAACCAGAACGGCGGGAACAGACGTGAGGGTCCCGTGACCCACGCAAAGCAACACCATGGGCAAGGAAAGGAACAAGAAAACCTCGACCCAAAGCACCATGGACCAATACGCCACAAGCACAACTACGGCACTAACCACTGAGGACTCGGGAGTAACCCCCTCCCTGCCAAAGGAACCAGAGGAACCACTCTCATTAAAGGATGTGATGGCTTCCATCGAAAACTCGCGCGCCTCGGTGGAGCAGAAGATGGACACCATCTCCACCGAGGTCTCCTTTCTCCGCCACGACCTCCAGAAGCTCTCATCCCGGACCGGGGAAATGGAACAACAAATCTCCGGAGTGGAGGATGACCTGAGCGGGGTACACCAACAACTCGCGCAAACGTTGAACCGACTGAAAACCCTGGAGGCCCGAGTCGACGAGGGAGAGGGAAGGTCCCGCCGCAACAACATACGCATCCGGGGACTACCGGAATGTTCGGAGGGACCCAGCGTGGAACTTTTCTTGGAGGAATTGCTGGCGGATCTCTTTGCACCAAAGACCTTCTCAAAAATTTTCTCGGTGGATCGTGCACACCGCATGCCCACGGGACGCCCGACCCCCGGGGCTCCCCTGAGAACAATCATCGCAAAGCTGCTTAATTACCGCGACAGAGACGCCATCCTACAGATGGCCCGTACCAAAGGGTCGATGACATATAACAGAGCCAGAATTGCCTTTTTTCCAGATTACACCCGTGAGGTCAAACGGGCCAGGCAATCCTTTGAACACCAAAAAAGGAAACTACGCTCCAGGAACGTGAAATACAGACTGCTGTTCCCAGCCCAACTGAAAATCCTGCATGAGGGCAAAACTGTCCACTTTACTGACCCGCAGGAGGCCTGGAGATGGGCAGAAACTTACATTGGAGGGTACTGGACTGGACCGAATCAAAATCGCAGAAGTAGATCAAGACCCCGACCACGGGGAGAAAGAGCTGCACAGCAACTCAGACCGGAGGTCCTAATTGAACCAGATGGAGACCCTAATAACTAACGGGCATTGGGGAAAAAAGGGGTGCAGCGGCTGGACATGGGAATGGGCTGATTCACTGCATACTCAATGCCCGGCCACTTCTTCCGGCAACAACTTGCAAGGAGGCAACCCTCGTCCCCCTGCAATGGATCACACGAACCGCAAGCAGTCACCAGTAACACACCATGCCACCGGCGGCTGCCACGCCCCCGACTTGGGACTTGAGAGACCAGACCCATACGGGTATAGTTAAGTCGGAGGGGTAGTGTGAACAATTCATGTTAAGTTAACCTGGCGACATAGTTTTTAAGCGCCAGTAGAGTTCGGGCGACCGATACTTCATGTTGGGGAGGAGTATGGGGAGGGGGGAAGGGAAGTTGTATTATGTTTATCTTTTTCCGGGGAATCACACCAGGCAAACGTCCATAGCAAATTCACCAAACACACAGTGCTCGCCACCCACGCTCCCACCAAATGCGAACACAATGTTTCTACGATCATACATACCACGTACCTGCAGAGTACAACACTATAAACCCCTAGACAGCAATGGCCACACAATACCATAGCGACCCCGATAGCCAAAATACACAAGCCTCATCGATGCCCAGTGAATGCCATAGGTCTCTTAAGCTCCTCACTTGGAATGTGAATGGTATGGGCACAAGTATAAAATGCTGACTGATCCTGCAATTTCTTAACAGACGCTCCCCTGATGTAGCTCTTCTAACTGAGACCCACTTAGCGGGCTCAAACTGCCAGTTCTTCCGCAGATCCAACTATCGAGCGGCGTACCACGCAGGGTATACAATGGGCTCCCGGGGGGTCCTGATCCTCCTACATATGCGACTCCCTTTTGAACTATCTACTGTGGTGCAGGACCCCAGGTGCTGTTTTGTGATGATTCGAGGTACACTCTGGGGGGAGACAATGGCTATTCTAGCGATATATTCCCCACCGGGGTTGGGGGAGGCTCTCCTGAGGGAGGTGACGGCCCTGATGGCCCAACAACAGGAGGAGGTGTTGATCCTAGGAGGGGATTTTAATGATGTTATGTGTAACGCACTCGACCGGACCCATATCCGCAACCGAAACCCGCGCCGGCCCACGGGTCTAGCGACCTTTGCGTCGGCACTCGGTCTGAGCGATGTGTGGAGAGAACTACACCCCACAGACCGGGGATTCTCCTTCCACTCAGGAGCACACGCATCTCTACCCAGGTTAGATTACTTTTTCCTCCCAACCCCCGAAGCATATAGGGTAAAGGCGGCAGAGCTCCTCCCCCGTGGCATATCAGATCACTCTCCCTTGGAGGTGACGCTCCACACGGAACGTCCCCTACCGCCCAAAACATGGAGACTAAACAGCTACTACCTGGGCCTCCCTGAATTCGTGGAACATATCACTTAAAGTCAGACGAATTCTTCGAAATTAACACGGGCTCGGTGGAGGACCGAGTGACACTTTGGGAAGCACACAAGGGGGTACTTAGAGGGGAAATGACAGCCTGGATATGCAACAAAAGAAGAGAACATCATAGAAAAGTAACTGAGGCGGAGACTGAGGTAGAAAAATGGGAGACATCGTTGACGCTACCCCAGAAACACATCGCTCCCTGTTAAAGGCCAGAGCCACCCTGCATAATACAGCGCTGGATAATGCTAGACAGGCACACAGGGAGTCAAAAACCAGAATTTATGAACAGGGAGATAAAGCGGGTAAATTATTGGCATGGCTGGAGCGACGGGAGGAAGGGCACAGACATGTTAGATTAATTACGGATAGCCCAAATGGACCTGCCCAGACAGATCCGGAGATAGCGGAGGCGTTTGCCAACTATTATGCCTCGCTCTACGCCGCCCCAACGGCCCCCAAAGACTCATCTCTTCTGGAAGAGATTATGCTCCCGCAGTTGTCGAAACCCCAAAGAGCACACCTAAATAGGGAAATAGACGAAGCCGAGATCGCGGAGGCCATGACCCAGCTACAATCGGGGAAAACACCAGGCCCAAATGGCTTCCCGGTCGAGACTAGGAAGAAGTTAGGCACCAACAAGATGGCGGCCCCCCTCCGCGATCTGTTCCTAGCCGCCAAGACTCAGGGCGCCCTTCCCCAGGACCTACGAAACCGCCAATATCGTGGTCATTCCCAAACAAGGAAAACCTCCCGACCAGTGTAAGTCATATAGACCGATTTCGCTCATTAACAGCAAAACTAAAATCCTGGCCAAAGTATTGGCCAACAGGCTCCAAACGGTCATATCGGCACTGGTCCATCAAGATCAATGCGGCTTCATGCCGCAAAGATCGACCAGAATGAACCTACGTCGTTTACACCTGCTACTAGAAAGGGCCCCAACCCTTAATACACCACTTGCGCTACTTGCAATTGATTTTGAGAAAGCGTTCGATTCGGTGGTATGGGCAAGTCTCTGGACAATAATGCAGCGTATGGGCATAGGTGAAACCTTTCTCAGCTGGGTTCAACTTCTATACGAGGCCTCCTTGGCCACAGTCAGGGTAAACGGTTGGACCTCTAGAACCTTCCCATTAGGCCGGGGCACTCGGCAGGGCTGCCCACTGTCCCCCCTTCTCTTCGCCCTGGCAATCGAGCCACTAGCCCGATGGCTCCGACAGGTAACTACATGTTCCGGATTCCAATGCCAAACGGACGGGAGGATAAACTCTCCCTTTATGCAGACGACCTATTGTTGTACTTGAGTAACCCGGAACATGCATGCCCCATCATAGCCCGAATGCTGATGACCTATGGGAATTTCAGTGGCCTCAGGGTAAACTGGGGGAGATCAGTCCTCTTCCCAGTTAAAGGCGACGATCTAGCAATTCCCCGGGACACCCCATGTCAAGTGGAGAGGGAAGGTTTTCGCTAGCTGGGCATATGGGTCACTGGGACACTATCAAACTATGTGCTGCATAACCTACATCCGCTGGTCGACCGCTTCGCTGGTGATGTACAGCACTGGATGCTCCTGCACTAACACTCATGGGGAGAGAGGCCCTCTTTAAGATGATGGCACTTCCACATTTCTTCTACGTCCTGCAGAATGCCCCGTTGGCCATACCGAACTCTGAGTTCACCCGGGTAGAGGGCCTCTTAAGGAAACTGATATGGAAGAGGGAGCAGCCTCGAATAGCACTAGCCACGCTGCAGCGCTCGGTTTGGGAGGGGGGCATGGGAGTCCCACATCTCAGATCCTACTACAGTCAATTAAATATAGTCAATGACCTCCTCCATGGGGACCCAGAACTCCCACACATCAGAGCGGAATTACCTATTACCCAGGACACCCCACCAATCCGAATAATATACCAAAGCCTATCCAGACCCCCCGCACAAACTACTTCATCCCATATCACGATTGTCTGGAGGCAGGCCCATAGGCACATAGGCTGGGAGAACAGGATCACCACGGCACAACCACTATGGGGTAATCATATGCTGGCAGAGGTTAAAAAGCTGACCACATGGTCCCGGTGGGTGAGGGCCGGAATAACAACAGTGGGAGATATTATCGCGGATGGCGTCATCCTCCCGTTTGAAACGCTCCAACAGAAATTTGGAATCCCGGCAGCGGAGCAATATCCCTACACACAACTAACACATGCTCTCAGGGGTTACAGGCAAGAACTTGCCGATGCACCAGATTATACACCCTTGGAACGTAACCTGCTTACACAACATAGCCCCACCAAGGTAACAACTATACTGTATTAGGCCATCAATGCATTCGCTACTCCGGAACTGACCAGCCTCAAATTAGATTGGGAGCGGGATGTTGGGGATATTGACCCTGAGGACTGGATTCAGGTCCTCATGCACCCCTGTGAAATCGCAATAGACTCCAGAATAAGACTGGTACAGCTCAAGATACTCCACAGGGTATGCTACCCCCGTGTGGCCCCTTTCGGTTGGGGAAGGGCAGCAGATCCCAACGGCCTGAGATGCCGGGGGGAGGAGGGCACTTTTGTTCATCTCCTCTGGGAATGCCCTAAAATCAGGGACTTCTGGACATGATGCTCACAAGTACTTACAAGAACTCTGGGCGGTACAATAACACTAGAACCCACGATAATGCTACTAGGCGCTCCGGATGAAAACACCTCGAACAAATGGGAGGGTATTTTTCTCTCCACGGCAATGGGCCTGATAAAGCGGGACATAGCACAGAAATGGGGGTTCCCGGAATGCCCAACAGTCGACCAATGGGTCAATGAAATGGACATCTGCGTGACGAAAGAACACCGAATATACACGGCACGGGGGTGCCCTGCAAAAACTACAAAAATCTGTGGAAAGTGGGAAGAACGTGAAACCTGAGAACTATTGGTGGGCAGCGGCGGGAGCACTGGGGTCCTATTTGGAACATTACAGGCGATATACTACTGGAGGTGATGCATGGTGTGACAAACATGAACAGACCAAGGAATCAACCCAGGATGGGGGGTGGAGAAGGGGGAGGGGGGGAAACTGTTTATATGTTGTACTAATGTGTTTAAATCACCAATAAAATATGTTTATAAAAAAAAAGTGTACACTGGGGAACACAGCCTACCAGCGCAGTCCTCCTGTCATGTTCAGCAGGAATGTGACAACCACGGGTACAACAACGCATCTCAAGAAGGGGGAAGGCAGCACCTCCCTCTGGCCATGGCCAGCCTAATTAACATATCAAAGGCTCCATGGATCTGTCATGCAGATGGATATGTTCTGTGTGGTGCAGTACATACTGATGAGAGTTAAACAAAAGCAGGCCTGCGAAGAGGCCTGGTCACAGAACTAAGACAAGGGACAGGAACTAACACCTCTTTGATATGCCATGTGTCAACGTGAAGCTAGTTCCAACCCCTCTTTATGAAGGGCAGTGAATGTCATGTCTGGGACACCTGTTTATAGTAGGCAACCCTTGCAGGGAACCCCATTTCAGAGGGAAGAAATATGTGAGTTGATGGAGACAGAAAGTCTGTCCTCACCGTAAACTTCAAGGGGGATTGGCGCTTTGATCAGGAGCCAAAGAGAGGTCAATTAACCAGAAAGACACCTTGATCCACAACAGCCAGGAAGATGGGTGGGTCTTAGTAGTATATGTTGTCACCCCTTAACTTTCCTGTTGCAAAGTACTCTGGTTATGACCTCACGCATAACAGAAGTTTGGTGGTGGGGACCCAGGATTGGTTCATTAAGATAGGCTTAGCCTGCACCAATCACTGGGGCCTATTTGCCTTGAAAAGAGAGGGCCCCTTAGTTAGCAGATCATCCGACAACTTCAAAAGGAGTAAGAAGAAGGACTCATTAGGACCCTGGCTGAAGGTACAGTTTGCTTTAGAGTTTCCATGAGTGAAGGAAGGTCAGGATTTCCAAGAGGGAAGTAAGATTCCTCCCCTAAACATATACCTGGGAACAAAGGGAGATACTGTAAGGGTGGCCCTGATTATAAGGGCATCCCTAGGTATGCTCACACCAGAATAAATACATCCCTCTAGGGAAATAAGGCCAAGAGTCTATTTTGTAAGGATAACAAATGTAATCTTACAGAAATGAGGATGTCTTCCTTTCTTCATTGTCAGCGATTTCTGTCAGGACATGCAACTCTACATTTTGCTACCTTACATAGAAACACACTGCAGCCCTGCAGACATTTACAAACCTTGAGGCCAAGCCCCAGGAAAAACTAAACATTTTGTATACTCAATTTTCATTCATTTTATCCATACTCCACTCATTGTACTCATGTTTTTAACTGGGCCTACAATCTCCTTTAAACCTTATTTTCATATTACTACACTGTGTGCATCGAGCATGTAAATCCCATTTTAGCCTGCATGGACTCTTGACAGACAGCAGACAGCTGGTGAGTCACTTTGTGTGCTCTGCCAGTGCTAGCCTTAGTGACACAACCCTACATGAGCGCTGCGATCCATTTTTAGCGCAGGCCGCATTCCTTCTGGGACAGAGCTCAACTCCTCTTCAGCACTTAAGATTTTACATTTGCCTAGGATCTGTCATTACAAATGTATTCAGCTAATAGTTAATTGCACCATATATTTAAACAATAACTACCTTTTTTCAGTGCCTGTCCATGTCTGTGTAAATGATTATATTTGCATGAGAGAGCTTTCCCAGTGCCCCCTCTCCCCCTTAGTCCCTTGTAGTGCCTAGAAGAGGTTTTGCCTAATTCTAAAGTGATTGGGGGTGCGGGAAGACCATAGTTCCTTCCCAACATTCCCCCCTTTCATTACTTCTACAGTAATGAACTCATCCCCACCCAACAGCTCTATAACCCCAGAAATATTAGTTTGGGTTTTGCTGTTTATTGTATGGCAAGGTGTTTTAGATCCCCAACTGATACCATCATCTTTGCACTATTAAGAACTACATTGACACAACATCGGAGACCTAATTGGCACGTGCAGAAGAGGACCAAGAAGAATACAATAACAGGCACCAGTATTTGTACTGCTGCCCCCACCCAGGACAGGACCCAATCAAAGGCAAACGATAGCCAATCCGTGTTCTGAACTCCACCTTCTTTCTTCTTTTGAACACCTATATTTGGCACTGCCTCGATGACGTGGGATAGTGACCCATTCTCAGCATCCTTCGGGGGTACAAAAGTGCAGCAGCTGCTTCCCAACCTTTTACACACTCCTCCTTCTATGGCTGTTAGCAAATCCAGCATGCAGCGGTTTTGCATCGTGAAGAGTCTCAATGCACCGAGCTCTACTTTGATGCCATTGAACCCATTCTCTGTGTCTTTGGCGAGCTGGACTAGCTCCAATTGGACTATCTGCAGCCACTTGGCATTAGCAGCTGCTTGTACCCCAGAAGCCAAAAAAGATGAAAAGAAAGCCTCTGCTGAGCTAAAAAGTCGATACTCGTCAGGTATTCCTTTGAGCAGTGTGGAAGAGTCTTTCGAGTCATTCTTCCCCGCTGTTGAAATCCTTCTTTTTCTGGCAGCCTACCAAATTCTTGTGTGATCTGCAAGTTTCTTTCTGCTTCCTTAGGTGCCGGAGTGGCTGTTGGCACCTTGACAGGCATTTCTTTTCCCTTTAGGTGCTCTTCTGGGATTACTAGTAGTACTGAGTGCAGGGTGGCCAGTGAACACTTACCCCTCCAGGATGATGGGAGGTGCAAGTAGGCTTGTCGGGCACCAACCCATTAGTAATCCATCACTGCTGCCATACCTTTCGCCATATCAGGGATCACATGAGTGTGGTTGCACTGTGTGTTTGTGCCAACAGGAACTGTTCCTTTATTGCTAAAACAAAGTTCATAGTCCATGTCTCTATGTATTCAAACTGGCTTCTCCATTGTTGCAATCCATGTCAGCCCTGTGATGTATTGGGACCATATTTGTGCACAGATAATCTCTAGTTGGGCTATTGTTTCTTTGCTGTTCTCGATCAGTCCATCGGCCGGGCACGTCACTGTGGTGCCCTGCCATTTGCCGTTTACCTGTGAGTAATCTCCCAAGGAAAAATATGGTACTTGTAGACACTTCCTGTATTTCATATTGCCATTGCATAGCGCTGGGTCTAGATCAATGCTCGTCAACTGCACGCTGTGTGCCTGGAATGTGTCCTTTATCCTACATAATGCAATATGTACCAGGCATTGTGCCTCTGTAATTGGGACTTGACGTCCAACTGTCCATCCTCCCCTTTATATGGCCCCTTCGTATAACAGACATACCTTCATACACTCCAACAACCACGACCAGTGTCATACAAAACAATATAATACTTAAAAAATATAATGCATAATTCCTATAACAAATGACATTCTTGTCAACATTATCCCTACATAACAGAGATGTTTGAACATGTCAGTCAGGCATCCTGTCTTATCCCTGGAGAGGAGAAAAAAGGTTATCAAGAAAGAAGAAAGACAGAAAGAAAGAGAGAGAGAGAGAGAGAGAGAAAGAAAAAAAGAGAAAGAGAGAGGTATGAGAAAAATAAAGAGAAAAAGAGAGAGATGGAGAGGGAGAGAGAGAAAAAAATTAGAGAGAGAGAGAGAGATATGATCGTTTATTTATATAGCGCCTATACACAATGTGTTTCAAAGCGCTTCAAGGCAAGGGAGGGAACAAGGAAAAATACAACCACATTCTTACGGGCCATGAACAGTAAGGATGTGAAATTAACTATCGTACTCGGCCTGACGACATTTCAGATAGTCCAAGAGCTAAAACATAGATAAGGAAGGGAGGGGGAGAGTGGGAAGGAAATGGAAACAGACAGACGACTACTGTACTAGGCCTGATGACATTTCTGGTAGAGCCAGAGAAAAACAAGGTGAGGGAGAGGGGTGCAGAAAGGGAGGGGAGGAACAAAACAAGCGACTATCATACTAGGCCTGACGACATTTCAGATAGTGCTGAAGGTGTGGTGGGGAGGAAAAAAACAGTAATGGGAGGGTGGAGGAAACAGACGAGGTTGCTATCATATTAGGTCCAGGGACCATTCTGATAGAGTAAGTGCATAGAAGAAAGTAAGGGGAGGAGATAGGAAAAGGGAGAAGGGAAAGGAGGAGAGAAAAGAGAGTAAGCAGTCAAAAAGAGTGGAGAAGCAAGAGTGGAGAGCGAATACAATTGCAGAAGTCAGTAGTAACACATAATGTTGCAAGCCAGGACACAAGATGAAGATGGGAACAGCATGATTCAGGGCCACCATGAGTGCAAGATGCAAAGGAAGTCCAGCATGAGAGTTGAGAAAGAGTGACGCACCGTGAATGTGAGAGTGAACGCACTGAGAGAGGCGGAGGCAGAGGGAGAGAGGGAGAGGGAGAGACCCTTTTCCCACCAGGGTCAGCTGGGTTCTGGACCTTCAAAATTTTAAAAATCAAAAAATTAAAAAAAAATGATAAAACATGAAAGAACAATAAAAAATGACAAAATGAAAAATGAAAAGAAAAAAAGACAAATCAGGCGTGTACCACTGCACACCATTCCGGCATCGATCCTTTATTTAAGCTTCTTCTTCTTTGATTAGGTCCTTACTCTATTGATTGAACTTTGCCTTATCTCAGGTGCTCTTTAGACATCCGAGATATGCACCCAATATCTTAACTCATTTACGCGGACAGCGAAAGGAGTACAGAACACCACCTCATAAGGACCATGAAACCTGGGATTGTTCCATCGACGCACACAGTTTTTTTTACCTAGATCAGCTCTCCAGGTAATAATGGTCCAGTCATGGCAGATATGTTTGCAGTTGCTGTCCCTTCCAGTGTGTCCTGTCCTTCACTCCTGGGTGGCGCAATCTGTCGCGAGATATATTTGATAGCACGTGTTAGTGCTGTTAAATATTCCCTAAATTCTTCTCCTAGTACTGTCGCTGCTTGATGTGCATCTGATGCTTTCCTCACAGGGGTTATGGGGGTCTGCATGCGCCTCCCTGTAACTATTTAATGTGGTGTCAAATGGTGGTCCTTACTAGGCTGTGTGCGTAAACTGAAGAGGGCCAAGGGCAAACAGTGCACCCAGTTTTTCTTCAACGTGGAACATCAGTTTGACAGTTTATTCGTCAAAAGCCCATTTATCCTCTCCAACAACGCCATTAGCCTGAGGGTGGTTAATTGAGCACATTCGATGTTTTATGCCCAAAGTGCTGCAACATGCTGAAATAGCGCATTAAAGCAATGCATGCCATTATCTGATCTCAATACTTTGCACACGCCCCATCGTGGAAACACCTCTCTGACCAGGAACCGTGCTGCACACTTTGCATCTGGGTGTGCACTTGGCCCTGCCTCCACCCACCTTGAAAAGGGGCAAACCACCACAATAAGGTACCTATATCCATTGCACCTTTCCCCCATATCTGTATAATCTATATGCAGTTCACGGAACAGCCCCATAGGGCGAGGTAATGTACCTCTTAATGTCCGTAATGTCACGCATGTGCTGAAACTTTGGCTTGTCAGACGGTGTATTGCTTTTTCCTAAATGCTCTCCTGGAGGTTTGGTACAAACCGGTCCTCCTGAAAATCTGCCACAATATGTTGTTTGTTGCTGTGGGAGGGGAACTCGAGTTGTTTAAATGCCACAGAGAGTAATTCTTGGGGCATCGCCACCTTCCCAGAACTCTCCTGCCTTCACAATAGACAAGTGGGAGAGTGTTTGCATCCACTCCGCAACCATAGTTAATTTTCCTCCTCAGGCGCTTTCCCTTGCAACTCTATAATCTGTGCTATGGGCAATGCTGTGTATGGAAGTGTGGTCTTGCTTTCTACAGGGGCGGTCACTGTACACCCCGTTAACATTGTATCTGGGAGATAGGCTGCCAACATGGTTGCCTGATCTGCAGCCACATTGCCCTTAGAGAGTTCATTTGTGGCATTAGTATGGGCAGCGCATTTGACGACTGCCACAGCGGAGGACCATGATAAGGCTTCAATCAGTTCTTCCAATACCTTGCATGCTGCACTCGAGAGCCATCTGCTCACCGAAACCCTCTCCTCTTCCACCGAGACAGACCTGCATGCACTGTTGTCATGACATATGCTGAGACTAAGCACATGGTGACACACTGCCCTTGAGAGGCTCTCAATGCCTCAATGAGAGTGACAAGTTCCACTGCCTGAGCTGAATAAAGCATAAGTAATTTTGTCATGGTCGGAACTTCATGCTCCCCCCTTTACCGCGCACCACTGTCACCCCTGTGTGCCTCAGTCCCATCTCCTGGTCAATTGTTGATGACCCATCAACATATACTATCTCTCCTTCTGTCAATGCACTGTCTCTAGCTTTAGATGTACCCTCCTCTTCACCCTAGTATGTAGCACATTCATGCATTTTCATCAATGGATGCCTCGGTCAATAATTTGGCGGGATTCACCATCCTACACCTTACTATATGAATATGAGGTTTGGATATTATAATCTCATATGCACATGATCTTTGAGTTCTCAAGGTCAATTTAGACCTTTCCAGAATGGCGAATAGTGAATGTTCCACAAACAAAGTAACAGAGCACCCGATGACAACCGTGGAACTTTTCTCTATCGCAAATGCAGCCTCTGCGAGTGCTTGTTCATACACAAACTGTCCCTGCATGACTGAGTCGAGTGTCCCACTATAATAAGCCAATGGCTTGTGGCCCCTTGTGCTCTTTTGGGTCAATACTGCTGTCATGCGCCATCCATCAGAGTGGGAAAATGAATAAAACCCCTGTGTATAATACTGAGTTGCTAAAACAGGGGCCGTGCAAATAACTTCTTTCAAGTCCTCAAATTGTCTAGTCATTTCTTCAGTCCATTCCAATTTACAATTTGTTGTCTTCTGGCCTTCTCTGAGACTTTGTAACAGCAGCCTTGTGTAGGCTGCATAGTCTAGGACCCATGCCCTACAATAATTACATAAGCCCAAAAACTGCTGCATTTCCCTGACAGTACTTGGCCTAGGGGTGGCGCATACTGTTGCTGCCCTATCTGGTAACATTTGTTTTCCCGTTTGCAGGAATAAGTTGCCCTAAGTAGCTACCGCCTGTTGGCAGTATTGTAGCTTCTTTTTATCGGCTTTGTACCCTTTGTGAGCCAGCAATTGCAATAATCCAATAAAATCCCTCCTGCACTGTTGCTCCTTTTCACTACATACCAACAGATCATCCACATACTGGATGATTGTGATAGGCACCTGAATATTTCCCAAGTCGGCATGCAGTACTCTATTGAAAATACTCAGACTTTCACAGTACCCTTGAGGCAATCTCTTGTGCTCAAAGCGCCGTTGACCATGCGTAAATGCAGTCAGATACCATGAATCAGGGTGAAGTGGGATTGAGAAGAATGTCCACCACTGTAAAGTATGTCGCTGTCTTGGGAATGCTACAAGGATTATCGCTGGATTTGGAACTACCAGAAACTCCTTCTGCACCACGTCATTAAGAGGACGTAGATCCCATATCATCCTCCAACTACCCCCTGTTGCTTTCTTGACTGGGTATATGGCCGTATTACACAGGGACGTGGATGGTACAATGATCCCTTTATCTAATAGAGCCTGGATAGTGCCTTTTATCCCTTCCTCGACTTCCCCTGACAACAGGTACTGCCGCACCCTGTGCTCCTGACTTCAATGTAATCTGTACTGGGTTCACACCTCCTAGTAACCCAACATCATGTGGATTAACAGTCCATAATTGTGCTGGCACAAATCGCATGTCCTCCTCAAAAAATCAAGATGGGGTCAGCACTGCCATCAGGGGGCACTGTACCTTCTTATACTTCACCATGATATCACAAGGGATGCAGTTTTCCAAACTAATCTTCCCATTTTGCTCACGATCCTCAAATAACTCCTTATCAGTCATTTCCTTCAATTGTACTGTTGGGTCTACACATAGTATTTGTATTTGTGTTTGTATTTATTAGGTTTATATAGCGCTTTACACCAAAGCGCTGTACATTTTAACAACAGTAAACATTTAACAAATAACAAAAATAACAGTAACAGTAGAAGCAAATACAATTTTGAATCAGACCAACAAAGCAGTATGTAGAGCAATTAGACAGAAGGGAAGGGAGTGGGTGAGTAGAACTGGGAGGAAGAGGGAGGAATGGGAAGGAAGGAGGAAGATGACGGAAGGGCTAAAGGGAAGAGGATAGAGTGGAGGGGGAAGTGGAGGGAAATGATATGGGGTGAAAGAGGGTAAGGGAGGGATAGGGGGAGGGGGAGGGAATCATGGCAGGGAGTGGAGAAGGAGAGATTTAAGGGACGTGCGAAATGAGGAAAAGGTAGGGATAGAGCGGATTGAAAGAGGTAAGGAGTTCCAGTGAAGGGGAGCTAGGAGTTGGAAAGAGCGGGAACGGGAGGAGGCACAAGGGGAAGGAGGAACAGTGAGGAGGAAGTGTTAGGCAGAGCGAAGTGGGCGAGAGGGAGTGTAGAAAGAGAGAAGGGAAGAGAGATAAGGGGGAGCAAGATCATGAAAAGATTTGAAGACTAAGCAGAGAAAATGAAATTTAAGTTGGGAGTGAAAGGGGAGCCAGCCAAGGGAGGATAGGGAGGCAGAGATGGAATTGCGGGAGGAGAGGAGACAGAGAGTACGGATGGCAGAAGGTTGATAGATTTAAAGGGGGTGAGATGTAAGGTGGGTACTCCAAAGAGTAAGGAGGAGCAGTAGAAGAGTTCAAGAGAAGATTAGGGAGGAGATTAAAAGTTTAGTGGCATGGAAAGTAAGAGAGGGGCGTACTTTGTGAATATTATAGAGTTGATAGCGACAGGCACGAGAGGTGAGAGAGATATGATGGGAAAAGGTAAGAGAGGAGTCGAATTAAATGCCTAAATTGCGAGCTTGGGGGGAGAAAGTAAGGTTAGAGGGAGGAAAGTGAATGAAAGGAGGAGGAGAGGGAGGGGGAAGGGAGTTGGAGGGGAAGAAAACTACCTCAGTTTTGTCAGAGTTAAGGGAAAGAAAGCGAGAAGACATCCAGTCTTTAATGGCAGTAAGGCCAGAAGAGAGTTTAAGGTGGAGGTCAGGAGAGAAGGAAGAGAAGGAAAGAGAGAGCTGCGTGTCGTCAGTACTGTATAGTACTGTGCAGTACTGTGCACCACTCACACCCGTCCTGGTCTGTTCCAGTCAGGACTACTCTTTTGTCTGACACTATAAGTCCTTGAAAATCCAATGACAATATTGTCCCTGCCACCATCACGGGTGGCACCATCTGTCGGAAAATAAAATCTGTGGGCACTCTCCAAAATGTAGTCGCAATTTGAGGCACTTCTTTTGCTAGTACATTGACACCATAGAAAATATGTCTGGGACTACAGGAACTCCACAGACTACTGACTCCCTTGCCATTGCATTGATTATTACCATTGTTTGAGCTACACACATCCCTGGAGTGAACACACTACCCCTTGATCTGTGAATGATATAGTTACATTTAGTTTACTGAGCAGATCCCTACCCAATAAATTAACAGGGGAACTCTCTGAATATAACAAGGGGGCTCGTACTACATTCCCTCCCACTTTTATATCCAGCTCCTCAGTGTAGAGAACCGTAGAAATAGCCCCCTAGAATCCCTCTGTGTCAAGAGTTTTACCTGATAATGGAAAGTTCCCCCCCATAATGTATGAGTTAGTTGCACCTGAATCGGCAATAAATATAAATTGCTTATTTCCTATTTCCGCCTCCACCAAGGGTTCCTCTTCAGGGTGTGCGGTAGTCAATAGGATTGAACATGCGAATGCTCTCTGTGGGCTGTCCTAATCAGAATATGTATTTTTCCGGGGCAAAAAGGCCCACCCTCTGCCATTGTAACTTCTTGGAATGGGGCGCCTGTTCCCCCTGTCATCCTGGTGAACTGTGCTCCCTCACCCTGCTGCAGTTGTTGCCCACGTTGCCCTTGCCTGTCAGACCCATAAGGGAAAGGATTTTGACCCCCTCGCCAAAATTACTGGTGTCCCATTCCTTGAGGCCTTTGGAATCCATGCCCTGGAGGTGAAGGCCCATAATTTAATCCGATCCCAATGCTGTTCCTGCATTCTCTTGCGAAATGCCCCCATCTCCTGGAATACCAGCACTGTGATGTTCCCAATCCTCCTCCCAGTGGCCCTATCCCCCCAAAGCCTCCTGCTCTTGCTCCTCAAAATCCTCCTCTTCCCCTTGCTGCTCCTTCATACATCCACTTTGGGTTGGGGTACGCCCCCCACACCACATTGTTCCTGTCCTCCTTCGCCCCATAGTGCTGCAATTGTGGCATTCGCAATTTGTTGAGTGCCTCCTGTCCTTTCCCCGTGAGCCGGTGCCTTCACCGGTGCTGAAATGACAACCTTATTTAGTTTCTTTTCCACTAGTTTTGCCCCGTCTATTTGCCGCTTCTAGGCTGTCTCCCTGTCCCGCTCTTTGATTCTCCTACAATTGTGGACTATTATACTTTGTATCTCCGCCCACCCTTTGGCTTCAACTCCCACAATTTTATCTAGTGCCTTCTGGACTTCTTGTGGTAATCCACTCTTTACAAGAAAATAGAAAAATGGTACTGAGTGGTCCCATTGCCCTCCTGTCTCAACTCTCCACATTTGCTGTAACTTAAGAATAAACCTAACTGGGTCCTCATCATCACCCATTGTTTACTGCATTAAAGAATGCAAGTCAGGGGTATCTGGGTACATCCTTCATAGGGACTCCCACACCCTCCCCCTTACTTCATTAAAGGCTACTCCATCATGATCATTATCTGCAAGCCTTAGCCCAGCGTAACCCAGCCCTTGCCCATATGTAACAAACCTGGTCCCCAACTATGGTGACCAGTAAACCCTTAAGGTCTCTTAGTGCTTAGGCTACCCCTGCTGTTTGTTTTTCAAATTCATAGATCCATTTACTGGCTCTGGCTGTAAGCTGGGGGAGAGCTTTAATGAAATTATTATTGTCCATTTGATGCAATGGCACATACTGCGTTATCCCTACTCTTTTATGTATAAGAGGCATCTGCATGTCTATTTGGTTTTGTACCCCTTTTAAAATATTTTTCTGAACTTGCACTACCACCATAAAATCTGGTCTATTTGTTGGTATATACCTTCTCACTGCCTCTTGTGGCGAGGATGGATTTCTCGCCGCCTTCTCTCCTTGATCTCTTTCTTGCCCTCCCTCTTCATTATTTCTGCCACCTTGATCTTCCCATTTATTTTCCCTTGCTGGTCCGACTTCTTGTCCCAGGATCGTCCATACACTCTCCCTGTCATCTTTTTCGACACAAACATTTCCTATTGCCCCACGGTTGAATCTAACCAGAAAATCTCCTGACTTCCAATCCCCTATTTTTTGCACTGGTACCCTTATTTCTGGTGATACTTCTTTAGGTTCTTGTAACCTGACTTACCTTTCCCGCAACGCTCTTAACTCGTTGTTTATATCTGCTTGTGGACCTCCTGGGTGCACTGATGCTACAGGCATATCAGCGCTTGTGGATGGGTTATATGGAGGTGGAGGTGCAAAAGCTCTTGAATTGCCCCCCTAGTTGCTAATCCTGATAATCCTGTTGTTGAGACTCTCTCTACCACTGCAGGCTTATAGACTGGGTTTGTATACCCTACTGCAGGTTTAGGCGTTACAGGGTATATCCCCTTACATTGGATCTCTTTTTCATCTTCCTGATCTTTCATATCCTCGAATAATCACCAGAGATCTAGAATTTTTTTTCGGAATTCTTTCCCCTTATATTTTACTGCTAAAAAGATGGACATTTTGTCTACCAAGTTTGTGTTATGGGAGCCTTGCTCTGGCCAGGAGCAGGACATCCCCCTTCCTTTGTTTCCAATACCCATTGTTTGTGATATTTATCTATGCTGTCACAATACAGTGGCAGGACCCTATGCATGTGTTTTATTGGAGTTTCTTCCCCCATAATATTGTGCACGTCCCTAATGATTCACTTACCTTACTGCTATGCTGCAGCTTGTTAGACAAAAATACAGATCAACCCACAATTTCCCCCACCCCCTTTTATTTTATTCCACTTTGTTTTCACACACACACACACACACACACACACACACACACACACACACACACACACACACACACACACACACACACACACACACACACACACACACACACACACACACACACACACACACACACACACACACACACACACACACACACACACACACACACACACACACACACACACACACACACACACACACACACACACACACACACACACACTTATCCTGAGCCACTACTTATTTTCCTTATGTCCTTGTAGTACCATTTTCCCAGCTTTTTTTTAATATGCTGAGGATCCCATTGCTTTTATTGTCATAAAAGAATAACAGTTGGTACTACCTTTTCAACCTATTATGGCTGAGGATCGCTTACTTCCCAGTCTTTTTACGCTGAGCCTCCCTTTCCTCTCAGTCTTTTATACGCTGAGGCTCCCTTTTTCGATTATAAAAAGTAGAAAACTAAAATATACGACAATTTCAATACATAACCCACCTCCTATCCAATCTATATCTTAATATGATATAATATGATATTTTATTTATATTGCGCTCGTACACAAGTGTTTCAGAGCGCGACCAGGCAAAGGGTGGGGAACAAGGGAGAACAAAAACAACAATGTTAATAGGCCCAATAACATTGAGAACATACAAGTGCATGGAAAATGGGGAAAGTGCATGGAAGGGGAGAGACGTGGAAAGTGCGGAACAGAGGAGAGAAAAGAATAAATAATAAGTAAAATAAATAAATAAAGGCAATAAACAGTGGTAGTGCAGCCAGCAAGTGGCAGGTGCTAGATTAGTCAGATAGGGTATATTTGATAACTGCAGAAGAAAAGTGGGAGGGGAACTGAATGACAGAGGGTGGCCAGGTGCACGGTGCCGAGAGAGAAAACATATCAGCAGGGGAGAAGAGAGGCAAAAGCAGAAGCGAAGAAGAAGGTCTTGAGATGCTCCCGGAACCGGAGATGGTTCATCTTAACACATCACCTGAAATCCTATCCAATCTATACAATCACACATCACAAAGGTCCTATTCAATCTTTACCTTAACACATCACCAAAAGTCCTATTCAATCTATTCCTTAACACATCACCAAAAGTCCTCCTCAATCTATTTCATTGACCTCGTACTTCATCCATTCATACTGTCATACATACATGTCCCCTTGTTATTATCTCTTACAAGAGTATACTCACATGTGCGTATTCACTCGCGTTTTCCTCAGGTACGAAGTCTCAATACTGGCCTGTCTTTCTTTCTGGAGACATGCCCCTCTTTAGTGAGCAGAGAGGATTTCTATTAAAATGGCTCTTACTAAAACCGTTTCAGAAAACAAGTGTTTTTTTATTTAGGGGACCGGTGGCTATAGATGGGTGTGACTCCTTCCTAGTGACTAGGCCAGGGTCTTCGCAAAGTACGGGGTAAGACTACGATCACATCAGGAATGTCACCACTTGTAAGGGTGGCCCTAATTATAAGGGTGTCCCTAATTACGCTCACACCAGAATAAATACACCCCTCTAGGAAAATAAGGCAAAGAGTCTATCTTGTAAGCATAACAAATGTAATCTTACAGAAATGAGGATGGTAGCAAAGGACTCAGCTCCCTGAATGGTCTTCTCCTGTCTCTATTCCGTTCCTTTCTCTTGCAACAGTGATGCCAGGCAGGGGTTTATACACCCCTGGCTTGCTGAAGTTTTGTCACTGGACACAGGCCATGGCTCTATCCCAAACCGCCCTGCTTCCATACAAGGGATGCTCCGAAGTCATCCTTTCTTCATTGTCGGCGATTTCTGTCAGGACATGCTACTCTACATTTTGCTACCTTACATAGAAACACACTGCAGCCCTGAATACTTTTACAAACCTTGAGGCCTAGCCCGAGGAAAAACTAAACATTTTGTATACACAATTTTCATTCATTCTATCCATACTCCACTCATTCTACTCATGTTTTTATCTGGTCCTATAATCTCCTTTAAACCTTATTTTCATAATTCTGCATTGTGTGCATCGAGCATGTAAATCCCATGTTAGCCTGCATGGGCTCTTAACAGAAAACAGACAGCTGGTGAGTCACTTTGTGTGCTCTGCCAGTGCTAGCCTTAGTGACGCAACACTGCATGAGCGCTGCAATCCATTTTTAGCCTTCTGGGACGGAGCTCAACTCCTCTATAAGACTTAAGATTTTACATTTGCCTAGGATCTGTCATTACAATTGTATTCAGCTAATAGTTAATTGCACCTTATATTTAAACAATAACTACCTTTTTTCAGTGCCTGCCCATGTCTGTTTATATGATTATATTTGCACGAGAGGGCTTTCCCAGAACCCCTCCTTCCCCCTGGTCCTTTGTAGTGCCTAGAAGAGGTTTTGCCTAATTCTAAAGCACTTGGGGGTGCAGGAAGACCCTAGTTCCTTCCCAACAATACCGGAATTAGAACACCCATCCAGCAGCTCCGGAAATGGTACCCAGCAAGAACACAGTGTGCCCTGCTAGGTTCTGCCTGCAAGCTTCCTAGGTGGGAAGGGCCACAGAGTCTCTGAACAAAATACAAGGCTGTTGCCTGCAGACACCCTCCTCAGCTTTGTGCCGTCCACCTTAAAGGACGATACAAACCCTGCGAAGAAGCCAGGAGGAGTGCCACAACAAGCATCATCCAGCGTCCGTCTTTTAAGGACATTTTCCAGGCAGTCGAGCCCTCGAACCGCGACCGGCTGCACCACTGACTGTTGTCACGCTGCAGTCACTAAAGCCATGCGAGATGCCTCGACCAGCAGTCCAGATCCGCCAACCGGCACAGAGACAAGGATTCTTGATCCTGAGCCACCGTGTAGGCCAGCATGCAGCCATCCGTCCAGCCTTGCTTACCAAACTGCCAGCCACCTGATACCTGCAGCTGTCTCCCATCTTGAACTTTGTCGCAAGAGCTGGAAATCTTCCTGGAACTGACTTGACGCTGTCGAGCATCAAGATCATGGCAAGCACCAGGTAAATTGTGGTTCTGTCCCAGTGGTCCTTCTCCCAATACCCCTAGTGACATTTACGACCCCTTGCTCCCTTGGTGCTGAAACCAAATAACTTTGAACTGTTAAGACTGATTGTTTTAGTGACTACCGTCCCGTCAGTGTCCAGAGTGCATCCCTTTCCTTCGAGTAACTGTCTGTCCTCTGTGTTCCTTTACAGGGTGGGTTGTATTTTGTAGTGTGCTAGAACTGTTTGTTGTAATAAAAATAAAGTAGATATTTGTATGCAACCTTGACTGGACAGTGCCTTTGATCATTGGGTAATAATTGTATTTTTGCTGCATTGCAGCTAACCAACGATCCAAGACCTTGCAGAGAGAAGCTTGCCATTCCATCCACGTTACCAAAAATTGGACAAGGAGATTTATAATTCACTTGTGTTTCCAATCCATTCTGATCCCTTCTGGTGCACTAGAGGTGCAGGGCTGATTGATGGTTTAGAAACCGATATTCATCCCTGAACCACTGGTGCCCCGGAAATTGATTCGTCACAGTCCCAGACCTCTTTCTCAGGTTATAATGTCTTTTACTCAGGACTGATCCACTATCCTGCCAGGGATTGGCTTGCATGTGCAATTCTCCAATCTTTGGGTCCCAGACCCCCTTTTCAAGCTTATAATGCCCCTTAATCAGGCCCGGTTCACTATCCTGCCAAGCATTGTCTTGCATATACACTTGTCCAATCTTTGGGTCCCAGGCCCTCATCTCTTTCTGGTTGCTTTGGGGTGCTCTCTCACCCAGTATGTTTTGGCTCTCTTTTTGGTCCCACTGGAATAAGGCAGAGGGTTCTGCACTTCCTCCAATCACAGCCTCTTGGGTTTCCCAGTGCCTTCTGGATCCCCCTCTATGTATCATTTAACTTGGTCTGCGGGGGTTCTGGTCCTCGGCAACACCAGCAAGCTTCTCTGGCTTGCCCTGGGCACTCGCGGTCTGCTCTTGGCTTTCGGCGGCTGCGCCACGCTAGTATCTCCCGGTCTGTCGTGTCTCGCCTGGACCACTCGGGTGGCTTTCTTCCTGCCACCGGACGTTGGGTTTCCCAGCCTTGAAAAACAGTTGTGAATAGGTGCATTATAAATGCCATATCATATCATATCATATAATTTCAGGTGAAACGTGGCTACGCTCAGCCTTTTCGGACGCTGATCCCCACTTCCAGGCCTCTGGGTCTGCAGTGCGTCCCCTCTGCGAGCCTTCGCTCCCAAGCTTGATGATCCTCTGGGGCAGGACTGACGCTTAGCAGAGTCCTTTGTCGGTGTTCATGGTAAACTGTCTTTTGAAACTTGAATAGCTAGTATGTTTGTCTTGGTTCTGTGTAGGGCTCTTCATTGCCCTGCTCCTCTTTGTGTCAGTACTTCTGGAGCCATCTATTCCCACTCTTCCTCGTCACAGTACTGTCTAACTGATAGACAGGGTTACTATGCACGAAGTGACTAACAGATGAAAAAGGAGGCACAGAGGGTGGGCGTTCTTGGGCCAGATCTGTGTTGTGGGGTGAACCATACCTGGCAGTTTGGTGGTTGACATACCACATTCTCCTCTGTTATTCTTCCCCTCTGCCACAGAGGGAGTCCCCTCCCATGGGATCCTCCACTGAGTACCACCCTCAGGGGGACTATTGGGTAGTGACCTTACCTCCTAGGCCCCCATGGGAAGGGTTCTCCTTTGGGGGAGAAGTGATGATATTAAGGGATTCATGACACATGTTGTGCCACAAGCAGGCTCCCACCAGAACTCTGAGGGCCTTAAAACCACTACAAAAGGGCTCCTGGAGCCAGTCCTGGCACCTTTGGCACCAGGCTCATATATAGTAAGGAAGGGCTGTTCAAACTAGGTCCCATTTATGTACATGGGCCTTTAAATCCAACATGGAAGCACCCACACAGTCCAGTTCTAAGAACCAAGCCATGCGGTCTAGTGTTTTGGGTGTGGCAGGCCTGAAACTACTACCCTGGTACTACTTCACCTGGGCTATATAAACCACACCCTGACTGCAGAACACGCTTCGGGTTATTCTGCAACCAACAGCGTGACGCTCACCGTGTCCAGCTGCTGGTCTTCAGCATCTTCCTGTAATCCTGCAAGAACAAGAACAAGATTATTCTGTTTTACCTGAGAAAACACCATCAAGCACTCAGCATCTCAACTGGGCTGCAATCTGTGGAAACCGAGAGAAGACGAAACATCACTCACCTGTCCTGTGAATACTAGCTTAAGGACTTCCGGTGAACCGCTACCACAGCTGCTGTTCGAACATTGGGACCTGCAATAAAGAGAAAGGGAAAAACAATATTAGAACACGCACTTCCAAAACATCAAATTCCATCAGTCTTACCTGAAATCCATCGCGCTATACCACGCTTCCATCTGGAACACCACAGCAACATCTGCAAAGGAAAAGAGACATATTCAGGTTCGCTTTCAATATTAAACAACCGCACATCGCTGTACTTACCTTAACGGATTCCGGGGGCCTGTTTTTCATCGCGCTCTCATCCACTCGCAGCACCACAGCGGCCTGTGAGGAGAAGAAGAAAACACAGGTTAGCTTTAAAAGTCAATAAAGGCGCTGCGTTTCGTGCTTTGTCTTACCTAGAAAACGTGCCTCTTCATCCGGCAGGCCAGCATCAAGACCTTCGCACCTGAAAAGAAGGAGATAAAGACATTAACAAATTCCCACCATAAACAGAACAAAGACTTACAATTAACAAACCTACCTGCCTACCAGCAGATTCGGGTGTCACAGCAGGCCTGGGCCCACGGAAGGCGTACTGCACCAGTGAAGCAACTCGGGCAGCTCGCCAACAAATGTCAAGCGCCCTTGCACAAGAAACGCAGGACGGATTGCTCACCCTACAAATATCTAAGGTGAGAAAACAACCCAGTGGGAAGGGAATCGGTCAGAGGGAGGTGGGAGATTCACCCATTAGAGACAGTTATCACAAATCCTCCCTTCTGTAATTGAAGATTCATTATTCAGCACTGGGCAACTACGCATCCAGGGTTCCAGATCTCAGAGCTTCCCCGACGCCCCCAGGGATATCAGGTAAGCGTAACAGAACACAAAGCCTTTAAACCTAATCCACCTGGGCTTCATGGAGGCATCAGAAACTGATCAGTTAGCCCAACTTTTGGGACAATTACGTGCCGAGGTACACACAGCCCGGCAGGAAACCAATGCCATAAGACGAGAATTAATAGTCACAAAAGACCGTACTGATGAACTAAGCAAACAGCTACTACAAACACAGACAGGGCAGGCTCCATTGCCCGGATTCACCCCATCTGTCGCAACACCATCATCAATCAATCCAGTACAGATAACGTTGCTGGGAGCAGTACCCCTGGCACCACCAGAACAGTTTAATGGAGACCCCAGAAGGTGTGCAACATTCATGAACCAGTGCCGCCTCCATATTCTTTGTAGGCCTGGGGCTTTCCCCAAAGACCAGGCGAGGGTGGCTTTCGTGTTATCATATTTGAGTGGAAGTGCCGCAGACTGGTCAGCACCTTTAGTGAGCCGGGATGACCCATTACTGCAGAACTTCAGGGGTTTTCAACAGGAGATGGAAAAGTTATTTGCTCGACACTTGAATGGACAAGCACTTGATAACGAACTCCTGTCCTCCGCCAAGGGAATCAAGATTTGCAGATTTATATTGCAACCTTTAATAGACTGGTTGTAGAAGTGGGGTGGCCAGAAGATGAAAGACCACGTTGTTTCATCAGGACCTACAAGGAGAGCTGAAGGATGTCCTTGCTCAAGTGGTAGACCCACCTAAAGACTGTGCAGAGTTTATCAACCTGGTAGTTCAGTTGGACCACAGATTACAGGATCGAAGAACAGACGGAAGTAGACTCGAAAATCGTGCCATGTACGTACGTTCAAAAGATAATGTTCAACGTCCATCAGAAAATACCACAGAACCCATGCAGATTGGAGGAGTACGACCCCCTTTAACCAAGGGTGAAAGAGACAAGAGGAGACAGCTACAGTTATGCCTATACTGCAGTAAATCGGGTCACTACTTCAAAGAATGCCCAGTGAAATGTGCAAGGAAGGTGGTAGGCGCTACAAAGAAAGAAGATGATGGAAAAGAATTGGAAAACTACCAAGCCCGGCAAACGAGGAGGTCCGCTTGTCGAGCGAGAAGGATGAGTCACAGACCTCACATTTCGCCCTACAAGTAACCTTGATCAATCACCAACGACCGCCACGGATGCATAGCATGGATGCATATATAGACAGCGGAGCATTTGGTAATTACATAGTTCGAGATCTGGAAACAGAAATGGGACTTCCCTTATGCACAAAACCAACTGAAAAGTTAACTACTGTTGACGGTACAGAAATTGCTTTGGGACCAGTAAGCCAATGCACAACAGAATTAACACTTCTGTGTCAGGATGGACATCAAGGAGCAATCACGTTTGACCTTATCAAAGCTCCTCAGTTCCGGTTGATCTTAGGGATGCCATGGTTAGTAACTCACAATCCCCACATAGACTGGCGTGCAAAGAGACTGACCCTTTCCGACGAATACGCACACGCTTGCTACCCGAAATCTATACCACAGCCAAACCTGAAATCTGTTCAAGGAATAGCATTGGGGATCGCGGAACCAATGGACACCATACCAAAATAATATCAGGATTATCAAGATGTTTTTCAGAAGTAACAGGCTAACACATTACCACCACATAGGCCCTATGACTGTCAGATCAACCTGATACCTGGCGCACATGTTCCTTGTGGTCAAAATTATGCACTTACGGAAACCCTAAAATCTCCACTTGAAGTCCTGTCTGGATCAATACCTGGCTAATGGATTTATCCGCCCGTCAAAGTCACCAGCGGCCTCTCCCTTATTCTTCGTACCCAAGAAGGAAGGCGATTTGCGGACATGCATCGATTACTGCGCACTTAATCAAATCACAGTAAAAAATTGCTACCCTTTGCCCCTGATCCCGGAACTGTTGGACCAAGTCAAGGATGCCTGAATCTACACCAAACTAGATCTCAGAGGAACATACCACCTTGTACGTGTTAAGAAAGGGGATGAATGGAAAACCGCATTTCACACCAAGTATGGCCTGTACGAATATCAGGTAATGCCTTTCGGGCTGTACAACGCTCCCGCAGCGTACCAATACTTCATGAATGATGTATTACGGGAATTAATCGATGTCTGTGCCCTGGTCTATATTGACGACATCCTGGTGTATTGTTAGGAAGAATTCTCACTCATTCGACCGCAAATATTTTCCTATGGGATTTTCCCATTGTTCGAGGCTAATACTTTTACTGCCAGCCTCTAACATACCGCCGGTTTATTTTATTATTAACTTTACTCTGGTAGGTTTTATTTGCCAGAAAATTGATATAATTTCTTTCTCGTGTCTTACTCTAAATTCCTAACCCAGGTCGGGGATCCTTTGTTCGCTCTTTTGGTGGGCTTCTACCAAGAAGCCCTCCTTACGTCGCCTCTGAGTTTGGGGTGGGTCTATTGTTTGGGAAGGGGAGTAGAACCCCTGCACAGAGTGGAAGCAGCAACTCAGGTCGCACTCTAACCTGATAGGCTGGAGGGTTTCCCGCCAAGAAGACCACTCCACTGTGTGAGTGACAGCTAGGCTGTATGAATGGGTCTCTTTCTGCATAAAAGCAGGGTCCTGAGGACTGGAAGAGCAAGACGTCGCCACTGGAACTACGGAACCGAAAGGGAGAGAAGCCACAGACATCTTCAGCATCTACACCACCGGCGAAGCCCTGCCGGATCGTCTCACCACTTTTCTTCCACACGACGAGAGGAGATCTTCAGCGAAAGAGCCTCCTTCCCTTGAGCTGGTGGGGTCAACCAGTTCACCTATCGCTTCCTCGGATCTGCGTTGGTCGAATCGACAATGCCCAGCACTTGGAGACCGGAAACCAGGCAGCTATCGACCCGGACCGCGATAAAAAGGAGCGTACCTTTTAAACTTCGTTTGGCAGCACCGCGGCTGGCTTCATCCCTGGGTAGTGCAGCGACTCGAACCTTCCTCCACGACGAGAGCCTCTCTTCCTCTGTTGGATCCCTCAACCTGCAGGAACTACCAGGAACAATCGCCACCGCAGGAGCCACTTCTTCACGTTTAAGGTACATTGTTCCGTCAGGGCGCCATTTTTCCGTGGTAGCCCTAAAGGTGTTTTAAATCCTTTAATTACTTGTGGGGTCGGCCACCCTCTCTCTTAACATTGTCTTTTGCCTCACATCTACCTCTTCAATATTTTTCTACTAAAGACTTGACTGCGGCTACAAGAACATTTTTGCTCCTAAGCTCTTGGTCCTGTACCACTGACTCTGGCTCAGGCCTATTGACTCTGGCTGATTTGTTAGATCTGCTCTCACTAGATTGGTTTTCAATGAGAAATGTGTTGATGCACCTAAATCTTCTAAACCCCTCTTCCTTCCTACTGGTTTAACTTGTGGAGTGCCATTTTGCTCAGTTTTCATTCACTTATCTTTTGGCTAACGTGTTACTGAGCATTACTTGTTCACAAAACTTCAAGGAAGTGTTGCTATGGGGTGTCTGAAGATATTTCGGTTTGACTTGCGCTTTCCCTCCCTTTCTTTGAATTGCTAGAGTGACATTTGTAGTTGGTTTTCACTGTGCTGTTTTGCTCAGTTTTGAGTCTACTGCAAACTTGTCTACAATTGAATAGGGAGTTGTATTTACTTTTCCTTGACTGAATTTTAACTTACTTTACCAATTGTGAGTATGTGTTGACGTAGAAGTGTATATAATAAATATATTTTTAATACAAAGCTTTGGTCAGTGTTTCCTTGCTCCATAGTACTGTACTACCTATTGTGTAAACCCTGAATACTGCTCATCTCCCTCTTGAGATAAGTCTGACTGCTCAGCCACAGCTACCAACTAAATCTTTGTTGTACAGACTGATACCAAAGGGGATATATTGGTCTCACCTGCAGTCCTAATCTGGTGTAGTTCTCCCTAAGGGAACTGCACTGGATTCTGCCTAACACTGGTGTACAGTGGTGAGGATCAAAGTATTGGATTTACATTTTTGTGTGTTACTAGTACCTTGGCGCAGCTAATCACAAGGTTAACAATCAGAAAAAGTAATTTTTACAAAATCAAGTATGGGAAGTTATAGTCAGGAGACCCTGCTTGCAAAAACTGCTGATTATCTTAAAGATTTGTGCAGACAGAAAGGTCTTCCTGTCAAAGGCAAGAAAACAGAAATGATTGATTGACTGTTAGAGAAACAAAGTCTGGATAGTGGTGCTGTAGGCCCTACTACTCCAGCAAATGTGGCAAACAGTAATGAGGATAATGTTGAAAATGTTATTGTTGAGTCAGATGAGGAAGAGGAGGATAACAATGTCACCCCCTCTGGTCCTATGCCTGCTCAAGGACCTCAACCTGTAGCTACTGGACCCTTACCAGGTCCCACATCAAGTCCTGAATGTATATCCCTAGAAAAAATGAGACTTGAACTTGAACCCAACAGAATTAGTGCCCAAACTGAACAGAGACATCAAGAACTAAGGCTCAAAGAAATGGAGCTCAACCATGAGCTAGAGATGAAGAAATTGTCTTTGGAAAATGCTTCTCCCCCCGAATCCTCTAGATCTTCCAGTCCAAAAAGACCTCGGATGCCTAAAGAGATTGTGGGTATGTATGAACCTAAGTTGGATGTATTAGATTGGCTTGCTATGTTTGAATACAATCATGGGCTCCAGGATATCACAGGGAATCAGTTGATCCCATGGTTATTCTCTAGGCTCCCTCCTGTTGCATCTGATGTGGTAATGGAGTTGGGGGAGGTGGATAGAATGGATTATGAATGTGTAAAGCTAACCTTAATAGCTGGATTTGGGAAAACTCCTTCCCAGTACCTTAAGAGGTTTAGGACCCTCAAAAAGCATGATAGTACCTACCCCTTGGGCTACTTGGGTGAATGAATGTTTGAAGAACTTAGAGTGATGGATTAAGGGTTATCGAGTTAACGCTTATGTAGGTATGAGAAATCTTGTTATGATGGAGTCTATCTATGATGCCTGCTCTCCTGAGCTCAGGCAGCACTTGGCTGATTCAAAGGAAATTGATCCTAGAAAGTTATGCAAGGCTGCTGACTTGTGGGTTGCCAACAGGGCTACTCACAAGGAATCTGGGGCAACTCAGAAGAAGGATTAGGGGAAGCAGCCACCAAAGGAGAACCAAGAGAATTCTAATACCTCCCATACCAAAGAGGGCCACAAACAACAAAATAACCAGGGTAAGCCCCAAGGGAAACCAAATAGGGCTAGTGAGTCCACTGGTGTTCAACCAGAAGGAGGTCAGCAGAAGCCCCCATTCCAGAGGGCATTTGGAAAATGCTATGTCTGGGGGTCTACTGACCATATCAAAGGAGATCCCAGGTGCAAGGGTAAACCTGCGGGGATCAGCACAGTCTCCTTAGCCTTCAATCCTGAGGAGGAAGTGCAAATGGCTAGTGCTCACATTGAATTTTTTGCTGAAGAACCCTTGAGTCTTCAAGCAACTGTATCCTTAAAGTGGATGGGTCTGGTTAGCAAACAGAATAAGGATGTGTATGACTCCCTACCAGAAAACTCTAAAGAATATTACAGGGATAGTGTTCTTGTCAATGGCCAGGATACTCCTGCCAGGAGAGACAATGGGGCCAGCAGAACAGTCGTGGATGAAAGCTTTTTCAAGCCTGAGGATGTTGCTAATGGACCCAAAAGTCCCACTAAATTTTCTGGAGGTCCTGGCCAGATGGTTCCTATTCTACCAGCCCTCATTCAGTGCAATAACATGACAGTGAGGATTCCTGTCAGTGTTCAGACTGAGGTGCCTGGGAGAGTCCTGTTGGGGAATTATCTAAAAGCTCTAGGATTAGTATCCATTACCCACGGGCCTCCCAGTTTGGAGAAACAGAACCAAACCAAATTGGCTATATAGGCCACCTTAAGGGACCACTCTAAGTCTGTGGGGACCTCTAAAGAGAACCCCACTACAAGCCCTGGGGCCACATTACACGGTAGGCGGTAAGGGTTTACCGGTACCGGTATTTTACCGGTACCGGTAAATCCTTACCGCCTTACTACGAGGTCCCTTTGCGGGTTGGCGAATTTAACGCCTGCTTTTTGCAGGCGTTAAAAACCAACCCGCAAAGGGACCCAGGGAGCTAATTACGGTACCGCAATTTGCGGTACCGTAATTAGCGCCTTCCCCATTCCCATTATGCCCTAAGGGGCAAAAATGGGAATGGGGAAGGGGGAATTACCAAAATGCTGATGATCTCTCTAGGATGTTTATAACCGACTAGTGGTATGAGACTCATCCAGGAGTGGATTAGATCCTCCTGTCCCTTAGTCTGGGGTGGGGGGGAAAGTGTTAGGGAGAATTCTCACTTATGGCTAATTTCCCTTACCTATAGAGTCCCCCAGCAGCTTTGCTGGATTTGAAGGGTTTATTTCTTTTTACCTGCTAAGAGTGAGACTCTTTTTCCCACTCTTAGGCATCTTTGCTATGTGTGTTCTAGGCTATTTTTGTGTTTAATGCGTATGGGATCTTTTCTCTCACCCATAGGAACCATCTTTATGCACATGTGTTACACAGCACCCTCTGTGCAGTGACACAGGGGTGTCGTAGCGACCCCCAAACATAGTGGGTCATTACGACCCAGGCGGTAAGTACACCAACTTTACCACCATGGTGTAAACTACGTTTACACCATGGTGGATGGCGGATTTACCGCCCCATTCCAAGGTGAGTGGGGCGGTAAATCCCCATTTCCCATTTACCCTTCCCCATTCCCATTTTTGCCCCATAGGGCATAATGGGAGTGGGGAAGGCGCTAATTACGGCACCGTAAATTACAGTGCCATAATTAGCACCAAGGCGGTTTAGCGCCATGGATTTTAACGGCTGCTAAAAGCAGCCGTTAAAATTGGAATCAGGCGTTAAGGGTTAACGACGGCGTTAACCCTTAACGCCTGAGTTGTAATGAGGCCCATAGACTCCATACCCTGGGGCTGTCTACTGTCTCCCAGGGCATGTAAAGTCCCCAATGACGTTACTAGTCAATCTCTATGAACTAAACCAGTACACCCCATCTTAAAATGGAAGTACTGGAAGGGGTTAATAGTTTTTCCCCTATGTTCATTTTCGAGAGGGTACCTTAAAGTCCCCCTCTACAAAGTTTCTGCCTGGTGGCAGTAGTTACTACCTTTTATATTCGACTACGAATATTTTCCTATGGGATTTTCCCATTGTTCGAGGCTAATACATTTACTGACAGCCTCTAACATACCGCCGGTTTATTTTATTATTAACTTTACTACGGTAGGTTTTATATGCCAGAACTTTGATATACTTTCTTTCTTGTGTCTTACTCTAAACTCCTAACCCAGGTCAGGGATCCTTTGTTCGCTCTTTTGGCAGGCTTCTGCCAAGAAGCCCTCCTTTCGGAGCCTCTGAGTCTGGGGTGGGTCTGTTGTTTGGGAGGGGGAGTAGAACCCCTGGACAGAGTTGCCACAGCAACTCAGGTCGCACTCTAACCTGATAGGCTGGAGGGTCTCCCGCCAAGAAGACCACTCCACTGTGTGAGTGACAGCTAGGCTGTATGAATGGGTCTCTTTCTGCATAAAAGCAGGGTTCTGAGGACTGGAAGAGCAAGACGTCGCCACTGGAACTACGGAACCGAAGCGGAGAGAAGCCACAGACATCTTCAACATCTACACCACCGGTGAAGCCCTGCCGGAACGTCTCACCACTTTTCTTCCACACGACGAGAGGAGATCTTCAGCGAAAGAGCCTCCTTCGCTACAGCTGGTGGGGGCAACCAGTTCACCTATCGCTTCCTCGGACCTGCCTTGGTTGAATCGACAGTGCCCAGCACTTGGAGACCGGATAACCAGGCAGCTATCGACCCGGACCACAATTAAAAGGAGCGTACCTTTTAACCTTGGTTTGGCAGCACCACGGCTGGCTTCATCCCTGGATAGTGCAGCGACTCGAACCTTCCTCCACGATGAGAGCCTCTCTTCCTCTGTTGGATCCCTCGACCTGCAGGAACTACCAGGAACAACTGCCACTGTAGGAGCCACTTCTTCACGTTTAAGGTACATTGTTCCGCCAGGCCGCCCTTTTTCCGTGGTAGCCCTAAAGGTGTTTTAAATCCTTTAACTACTTGTGGGGTTGGCCGCCCTCTCTCTTAACATTGTCTTTCGCCTTGCATCTACCTCTTCAATATCTACTAAAGACTTGACTGCAGCTACAAGAACATTTTTGCTCCTAAACTCTTGGTCCTGTACCACTGACTCTGGCTCAGGCCTATTGACTCTGGCTGATTTGTTAGATCTAGATCGGCTCTCACTAGATTGGTTTTCAATGAGAAATGTGTTGATGCACCTAAATCTTCTAAACCCCTCTTACTTCCTACTGGTTTAACTTGTGGAGTGCCATTTTTCTCAGTTTTCATTCACTTATCTTTTGGCTGAAGTGTTACTGTGCATTACTTGTTCACAAAACGTCAGGGAAGTGTTGCTAGGGGGTGTCTGAAGATATTTCGGTTTGACATGTGCTTTCCCTCCCTTTCGTTGAATTGCTAGAGTGCCATTTGTAGTTGGTTTTCATTGTGCCTTTTTGCTCAGTTTTCACTCTACCGCAAACTTGTCTACATTTGAATAGGGAGTTGTATTTACTTTTCCTTGACTGAATTTTACCTTACTTTACCAATTTTGAGTATGTGTTGACTTAGAAGTGTATAAATTAAATATATATTCTCTTTTTAATACAAAGCTTTGGTCAGTGTTTCCTTGCTCATAGTACTGTACTACCTATTGTGTAAACCCTGAATACTGCTCATCTCCCTCTTGAGATATGTCTGACTGCTCAGCCACAGCTACCCACTAAATCTTTGTGGTACGGACTGATACCAACGGGGATTTATTGCTCTCACCTGGAGTCCTAATCTGGTGTAGTGCTCCCTAAGGGAACTGCACTGGATTCTGCCTAACATGTATTCACCCTCTAAAAGAGATCATGTGGAACATGTTCGTTCAGTCCTTGCAAAACTTTGCCAGCACAAAATGTACGCTAAACTCGAGAAATGCACCTTCCATGTCACCGAAGTTGAGTTCCTCGGTTTTGTTCTATCGCCAAAGGGAGTCAAGATGGATTTACACAAAGTAGATGCCATCCTTAATTGGCCGTCACCTTCTTCACTTAGAGGAACCCAAAGCATGCTCGGCTTTGCGAATTTTTATCGACGATTTATTCCAGATTTCTCAACGATAGGCCACCCAATGAATCGTTACTGAGAAAAAACAAAAAATTCCAATGGACTGAAGAGGCGGAACAGGCCTTTCAAGAACTCAAGAAAAGATTCACCTCTGCATCAATTTTACGACATTCTCGCCCTGATCTCCCCTATGTAGTGGAAACTGATGCTTCCAGAGTAGCTATGGGAGCAGTTCTCTCTCAAAGAGATCCAGAGACAGGCCAATTACACCCTGTGGCCTTTTGGTCACGTAAATTCTCACCACCAGAACTTAACTATGCACTTACAGACAAAGAATTGTTGGCAATAAAATCAGCCTTCAAAGCCTGGCGCCAGCATCTATTAGGTGCCAGACATACCATCACAGTAATCACAGATCACCGAAACCTTCAATACCTCAAGTCAGCAAATGCCCAATCGTCACAACAGTTGCGGTGGGCTCTATTCTTCGCAGAATATGATTAAATAATAACATACCGACCGGGAGTTCGGAATGGGAAGGCCAATGCATTGTCTCGTATGGGTGTTGAAGAGAAAACTAACAGTACCCTGGACCCTGTTGCCATCATCCCAAGTGATAAACTACTGGGACTCACCACCACATTGACTCTGAGTGAAGATAAGATTTGAACCTTAATGAACCCCGAGATCTTGCAGAAATGGAATTCCCAAAATGAACATCACACGGTTCTGGATGAATTACCCTACTTCAGGGAATGACTATATCTACCAAGTAAAGATCTGCCAGAATTGGTCATGTCTGGTTATCACGATTCCCTAATCGAAGGCCATCCTGGAATTGCTAAGACTCTAGCCAAGGTTAAACTGAGTTATTGGTGGCCAACCTGGCAGAAGGACATTGCTCGATTTGTTCTATCCTGTGGGATATGTGCACAGAATAAATCACAAAAACAGAAACCAGCTGGCCTCCTACAACCACTGGATATTCCACCGGCTCCCTGGCATACTCTTTCTCTTGATTTTATTACAGACTTAGCTCCCTGTCAAGGTTTTAATACCATTCTGGTGGTTGTAGACCTGTTCTCTAAAATGGCATATTTCCTTCCATTCAAAGGACTTCCTCACGCTACCTGTCTGGCAAAAGCATTTCTTGAACAGATTATAAAACTGCATGGTTTCCCCTCAGTCCTAATCTCAGATCGTGGAAGCCAATTTGTATCCAACTCCTGGAGGAAATGTTGTCACGCTTACCGGGAGACCGGGGTTCGCTGTTCGCGCTCTTCCTCCCTGGCGCCTCTATTCGCGCTTTCGCGCTTGGGGAGGCGCCGGGAGGAGAGCTCCGGGGACATGGGCTGCAGCTCCTCGGCACGTGCGCCGGAGACCGCGGTCACGGTCCCGCGCATGCGCCGTGGAGCGGTTGCCCAGGATTGGAGCAGCTTGCTGCTCGAGCCTCGTTCTGGGTCCGCCGGCGCCTGGCAACGATCAGGCTTGCGCTCCGGGCCTCGCGGGCGCCGGCGGCCCATAAAGGGGGAGACGCGGTCGGGAGCAGATCGCGTCTCAACGCGTTCTGTTCCAGATCGTGTACTCGCTCTCCTTTGCGTTGCTCAGCGCGGCCCCAGCCCAAGTCTTCTGCTTCTGCTCTCCTTCTCCTCCTGCCTGCTGCCTATTTGGTTTTCCCTAGGACTAGTTCTGGTCCCCTTCCAGGTCTTCTCCCCAAGTCCCAGCCAGTTTTCCCTTCTATTCCTGGTTCCTCTCCCTTGCCAGCCCTAGTTCACCTGCCTGCCTTCTCCTTCCTCTCCTCTCTGGCCAGGCCCCTTCTCAGTGGTTCCCTCCAGTGTCTCTCTTGGGACTGTCTCCACACCTTTGGACTCTCATCCTCACGGCCTCTAGTACCAGCTATAGAAGTACGGATTCCACACCTTTGGTCTCTCATCACCACAGCCTCCAGTGTCAGCCACGGGAGTACGGCTCCCACACCTTTGGACTCTCATCTTCACGGCCTCTGGTACCAGCTAGAGAAGTACGGATTCCACGCCTTTGGTCTCTAATCACCACAGCCTCCAGTGTCAGCTACGGGAGTACAGCTCCCACACCTTTGGACTCTAATCACCACAGCATCAGTGTGAGTTACTGGAGTAGGCTCCCACATCTTCGGACTCTCGTCACCACAGTATCTATTGCCAGCTACGGGAGTACGGCTCCCACTCTTTGGGACTCTCGTCCCCAACATCCATTGACAGCTACGGGAGTACGGCTCCCACTCTTTGGGACTCTCAACTTCTCTAACATCCAGTGCTAGCTTCTGGAGTCCTGCTCTCTCATCTTTGAACTCCGGAGCCTCGCCTCTTCAAGGATTATCTCCTTCAACTTCTCCGGTCTGTGCTTGCACAGCTCAGACGTCACTGAAACCAGCTTGTGGTGTTGGGAATCGGCCCATCTTCTACCCAGTATCCATTCTGGGTGGTGGAGAGGCTGGTTGCTTGTGTCACATGATCTTCTCGTCAGTCTGGCTGCCCCGTCGAGATCAACCAGGAATTCAGGTACGCAACTCTCCCGTGATTCTCACCTTAACAGATTGAGACGCCTACCTTCCGATCTTGAAATGGAAGACACACAGGACCTGAGGAATGAGTTGCAAGCCCTCAGAGCAGAGATGACTGCCTTACACCAAGAAAACCAAGTTTTACGTCAGATGGTTACTCAGGGGACAGGAAGCTCTCCACAGGCTGAAAGTTCTTTGGCCCATACCGCCCCAATCAGGTTCGATGGAGACCCACGTCGAGTGGCGGAATTCTGCAACCACTGTCGTATCCATTTTCTTTTCAGATCTACCTATTTCAATAACGATAAGGCCAAGATCGGATATATCCTGGGAAACCTAACTGGGAATGCTCTAGCCTGGGCGACACCTTTTGTGGCTACAAATAGCCCCATTTTGAATGATTTTGCTGCTTTTGAGAAGGCATTCCTGGAGGTCTTTCAGACACCCAACCTGGCTGCCGCGGCGCAGAATCAGTTAGTGGACATCAAGCAGGGTAGTTCAGACATAATAACATACATCAGTCGCTTCCGCCTGTTGGCTACATATTCACAATGGCCAGAAATCACGCAAAAGACCCTGTTTCGCCGGGGGTTGAGGGAGGAATACAAGGATGAACTACTTCACATCCACGAACCTGAGAGTCTCCAACTCTTAATCAATCAGGTGCTTCGTATTGACCAGAGACTAGCCGAACGAAAGGCTGAGAGACGTCGGCTGGAGAGAGTCAGTCCCAGAACAGCCAGTCTTCCCGCCGGGGCTTTTGGTTCGACAGAATCAGGACCTGAACCTATGCAGTTGGGAGCGGTGAGAGGGCCGTTATCTGATGAGGAAAGAAGGCGAAGAAGAACTTTACGCCTATGTCTTTACTGTGGTGCTGCCGGACACTTCTTGGGAACGTGTCCTTTACGGCTACAGAAGAAGAAGTTGGGAAACTAGAGGACCTGTCGTGTGGAGGAAAGGCAACAACAGGTCTCACCCCTTTTTCAGACCTTTCCACCTTTTGCTCGATTCTTCTTCCCATGCAACCTGCTATTCTTCTAACCTTGAAGGTTCAGATTCAACTGCCCGGTCGGACGCTTGAAGTTTTTGGGCTGTTCGATAGTGGAGCGTCTGGTAATTACATCGACGAGGATTTTGCTAGCAGCCACAAGATTCCTCTTTTGCCCAGACACTCAGCCCTTCCTGTGGAGGTTATCGACGGTACTCCTTTGTCTTCCGGACCGGTTTGTTTGCACACTGTAGGATTGAGTCTTCGGATCGCCGATCACGTGGAGAAGCTTGCTCTGGACGTTATCAGGTCACCTACCTACAAGTTGGTCTTGGGGTTACCTTGGCTCCAGCATCACAATCCGGTTATTAATTGGAGGACGCACACCTTGACCTTTTCCTCCACCTCTTGTACCCCGAAATGCAGCTTGCCAGTCCAGACTCTGGTTTCTTCGACTAATTTGGAACTTCGTGACAAGGGGACCAGCCTTTGTTCCGCATTACTGATTCCCCCAGAGTATGCCGACTTTGAACAAGTTTTTGCCGAACCAAGTAACATACCCCTGCCACCTCATCGGTCGTTCGATTGTGCCATAGAACTGTCTCCTGGTGTTGAGATTCCCCATGGCAGACTGTACGCCTTGTCTCGGGAGGAGAGACGAGTGTTGCAGGATTACTTATCGGACTGTTTGAGTAAGGGGTACATAGTACCATCCAAATCTCCCGCTGGATTTCCTTTGTTTTTTGTAAAGAAAAAAGAAGGCACTTTAAGACCCTGTGTAGATTACCGGCAATTAAACGATGTTACCATCAAAGACCGGTACCCACTACCTTTGATTCAAAGTATCCTTGAGGCCCTACATCAGGCTCGGATTTTTACTAAGCTTGATCTTCGGGGGGCTTATCATCTGGTCCGCATCAAGAGTGGAGATGAATGAAAGACAGCATTTAAGACACCATTTGGGCACTTCGAATACAGGGTGATGCCTTTTGGCCTGTGCAATGCCCCTGCGGTTTTCCAACGTCTCATGGATCATATCTTTGGGGACGTAATTGGAATCTCTGTCTGGATTTATCTGGATGACATTTTAATCTTTTCCAGATCAAGGGAGGAACACATAAGTCATGTACGAGAGGTCCTCGATCGGCTTTTCCACAATCATCTGTTTGTTAAGGCGGAGAAGTGTTCCTTTCATCAATCAAGGATAGAATTCCTAGGATTCGTAATAAGTCAGGCTGGTATTGAGATGGATTCCAAGAAAGTCCAGGCAATTCAAGAGTGGCAACAGCCTCATGATGTAAGGTCCTTGCAACGCTTTTTGGGATTCGCTAACTTTTACAGGCAATTTATCCCTCGCTTCTCTGAGATCTCTGCACCTCTCACTAAACTGACGAGAAGCAAGATTGCTTTCCTGTGGGACTCTTCCGCCACACAAGCTTTTGACGCCTTGAAGTCAGCCTTTATGGCCGCTCCGATCCTACGCCACCCACAGGATGACTTGCCCTTCATCGTTGAAGCGGACGCTTCGGACTTTGCTGTTGGGGCTGTGCTTTTACAGAAGGATCCCGCTACATTGGTTGAACATCCCGTGGCTTACTTCTCTCGCAAGCTGAATCCTAGTGAAAGGAACTATGCAGTTATTGAGAAGGAACTGTTGGCTATCAAGACGGCATTTGAGGTATGGAGACATCACCTGTTGGGAGCCCGCTTCTCTATTGAGGTCCGTACTGATCACCGTAACCTGCAGTACTTGCGCTCCTTGCAATGTCGGACACCAAGGCAGGCTCGGCGGGCCTTCTTCTTTTCTCCGTTTGTGTTTCATATCACTTACATCCCCGGATCTTCGAATTTAAGAGCAGATGCCTTGTCTCGGTCCTTGGAGATTGAGAAGAAAGAGAACAACTCCAGTCAGATTCAACCACTGATCTCTTCTCATCATTTTCTATCGACTTTATCATCACTCCTACAGTCAATATCAGATGCCACCCGGTCTGATTCTTGGAGGTCAGTTTTGCTTCAACGGCCCTCAATATCTGAAAATCATGGCCTCTTATTCTTTCGGAAAAGACTGTACATCCCTGAAGGGGAGATTTGTGATGGCATTTTGCACGGTGTCCATGATTCCCCTATTGGAAGCCATCGAGGGATTCAAGCAACACAAGAGTTACTATCACGACAATTTTGGTGGCCTGGCTGGGCTGGGGAGGTTCGGAAATATGTACAGGCCTGTCCAATCTGTGCTCAATCCAAGGTTCCCAGACAACATCCTTTGGGGTTGCTTTCTCCTACTGAATTGCCGCCATACCCTTGGCACACAATTGCCACTGACTTTATTGTCGACCTTCCTCCCTCTGGAGGGCACACTTGTATTATGGTCGTTGTGGACAGTTTTACGAAGTATGCCCATTTTATCCCTTTCAAGAAGATACCTACTGCGGTCCAGATGGCCACCGCTTTTCTACACGAAATCTATCGTTTACATGGTCTTCCTGAGAAGATCATCTCTGACCGAGGGGCTCAGTTTCTCTCTTCCTTTTGGAGTAAGGTTTGTGGTCATCTTGGTATTCATAGAGCCTTAAGCTCAGGTTATCATCCACAATCCAATGGTCTCACTGAGAGAACGAACCAGACACTGGAAACATACCTCCGTAGTTTTGCAAATGCCACGCAAACCAATTGGAGTGCCTGTCTAGATCTAGCTGAGGTGTCCTACAATAATTCATTTCATTCTTCCATCGGGACCAGCCCCTTTTATTGCTCTATGGGTCAACATCCCAAGTTAATACCTTTCCACCCTGTACCGACCAGTACGGTTCCTTCCGCTGATGCCTTGATTTCAACTATCCAACGGCAGCATGAACTGACACGTAACTCCTTGAAGGCCGCTCGTGACCATATGAAGGCTCAGGCTGACTGTAGGAGGCGGGTGGAACCTGATTTCCAGGTTGGAGATAGGGTGTGGCTGTCCTCTAAGAATTTGCCTCTTCGCAACTTACCTGTTAAATTGGCTCCTCGGTACTTTGGCCCATTTAGGATTATTAAACGCCTGTCCTCTGTAGCTTTTCATCTCCAGCTGCCCCATTCGTGGCATGTTCATCCTGTTTTTCATGTTTCCCTTCTGAAGCCCTATGTGGTGGATCCTTATGGTCGTGCCAGTACTTGTCCAGCCCCTGTTCTGGTACAGGGGGTTCCAGAATTCAAAGTTCAGGAGATCTGTGATGCCCGCTATCGCAGGGGGGTGCTCCATTTCCTGGTGGATTGGAAGGGGTACCCAGCCTGTGATCGCACTTGGGAACCCTCTCGGCAGGTGCACGCTCCGCGCCTTGTGTGCGAGTTCTATCACCAGTTTCCTTGGAAACCTGGGGCTCTGGGCCTTCCTGGGAGGGGGTATAGTGTCACGCTTACCGGGAGACCGGGGTTCGCTGTTCGCGCTCTTCCTCCCTGGCGCCTCTATTGGCGCTTTCGCGCTTGGGGAGGCGCCGGGAGGAGAGCTCCGGGGACATGGGCTGCAGCTCCTCGGCGCGTGCGCCGGAGACCGCGGTCACGGTCCCACGCATGCGCCGTGGAGCGGTTGCCCAGGATTGGAGCAGCTTGCTGCTCGAGCCTCGTTCTGGGTCCGCCGGCGCCTGGCAACGATCAGGCTTGCGCTCCGGGCCTCGCGGGCGCCGGCGGCCCATAAAGGGGGAGACGCGGTCGGGAGCAGATCGCGTCTCAACGCGTTCTGTTCCGGATCGTGTACTCGCTCCCCTTTGCTTCGCTCAGCGCGGCCCCAGCCCAAGTCTTCTGCTTCTGCTCTCCTTCTCCTCCTGCCTGCTGCCTATTTGGTTTTCCCTAGGACTAGTTCTGGTCCCCTTCCAGGTCTTCTCCCCAGGTCCCAGCCAGTTTTCCCTTCTATTCCTGGTTCCTCTCCCTTGCCAGCCCTAGTTCACCTGCCTGCCTTCTCCTTCCTCTCCTCTCTGGCCAGGCCCCTTCTCAGTGGTTCCCTCCAGTGTCTCTCTTGGGACTGTCTCCACACCTTTGGACTCTCATCCTCACGGCCTCTAGTACCAGCTATAGAAGTACGGATTCCACACCTTTGGTCTCTCATCACCACAGCCTCCAGTGTCAGCCACAGGAGTACGGCTCCCACACCTTTGGACTCTCATCTTCACGGCCTCTGGTACCAGCTAGAGAAGTACGGATTCCACGCCTTTGGTCTCTAATCACCACAGCCTCCAGCGTCAGCTACGGGAGTACAGCTCCCACACCTTTGGACTCTAATCACCACAGCATCAGTGTGAGTTACGGGAGTAGGCTCCCACATCTTTGGACTCTCGTCACCACAGTATCCATTGCCAGCTACGGGAGTACGGCTCCCACTCTTTGGGACTCTCGTCACCACAACATCCATTGCCAGCTACGGGAGTACGGCTCCCACTCTTTGGGACTCTCAACTTCTCTAACATCCAGTGCTAGCTTCTGGAGTCCTGCTCTCTCATCTTTGAACTCCGGAGCCTCGCCTCTTCAAGGATTATCTCCTTCAACTTCTCCGGTCTGTGCTTGCAAAGCTCAGACGTCACTGAAACCAGCTTGTGGCGTTGGGAATCGGCCCATCTTCTACCCAGTATCCATTCTGGGTGGTGGAGAGGCTGGTTGCTTGTGTCACATGATCTTCTCGTCAGTCTGGCTGTCCCGTCGAGATCAACCAGGAATTCAGGTACGCAACTCTCCCGTGATTCTCACCTTAACAAATGTTGTACCATGGCACAAATCGATGTTCGATTATACACTAGCCATCACCCCCAAACGGATGGACAAACAGAAAGAACAAACCTGACATTAGAACAGTATCTATGTTGCATGCTGCATCAAGTGAAAGAGAATTGGAAAGACTTGTTATGGATAGCGGAATACGCATACAATAACTCCATACACACCAGCACGGGACAAAGCCTGTTCTACACAATGTACAGACGACATCCACGTACCTCTGAACTAGACTCCCCCAAGATCTTGGAAATGCCAGCGGTAAAGACTCTACACACAAGCATAACCCAAGCCTTCAAAAGGGCAAATGAACATTTACTGCAAGCCAAAGACAGGCAAAAATAATTCTCGGACCGGCATCAAAAGAAAGCTCCTGATTACCAAGTTGGAGACGAAGTCTGGTTGACATCAAAACATGTGCCCATAAAAGGTACCGGACCTTTCCTCCAAGATATCTAGGACCCTATACCATCGAATCGGTGATAAATCCGGTGGCCATCAAGTTAGCCTTACCACCAGTCATGCAAATTCATCCGGTATTCCATGTGTCACTTGTAAAACCTGTGCAACCTGGAACCCGAGTCTTAACACCACCAAAACCGGTGCTAGTTGATGGAGAGCCTGAATTTGAAGTTAAAAACATCCTGGATTCGCAACGTACCAGATCTAAGCTATACTATTTAGTGGACTGGAAAAGGTACGGGCCTCAAGGCAGAACTTGGGAACCAAGTGAACATATTCACGCACCACGTCTGATTAAGAGGTTTCACCTGATTGACCCCACCAAACCCGGACAGGAAGGGTACCATGAGGGAGGCCTTGGGGGGGAGTGCTGTCATGACCACTGTGAGGGGGCAAAAGTTGTGCCACAAGCAGGCTCCTACCAGAACCCTGAGGGCCTTAAAACCACTGAAAAAGGGCTCCTGGAGCCAGTCGTGGAGCCGTTGGCACCAGGCTCATTTGTAGGAAGGAAGAGCTGTTCAAACTAGGTCCCATTTATGTACATGGGCCTTTAAATCCAACATTGAAGCACCCACACAGTCTAGTTCTAAGAACCAACCCATGCGGTCTAGTGTTTTGGGTGTGGAAGGCCTGGAACTACTTTCCTGGTACTACTTTACCTGGGCTATATAAACCACACCCTGACTGCAGAACATGCTTCGTGTTATTCTGCAACCAGCAGCGTGACGCTCACCGTGTCCAGCTCCTGGTCTTCAGCATCTTCCTGTAATCCTGCAAGAACAAGAACAAGATTATTCTGTCTTACCTGAGAAAACACCATCCAGGACTCAGCATCTCAACTGGGCTGCAATCTGTGGCAACCGAGAGAAGAAGAAACATCACTCACCTGTGAGTACTAGCTTAAGGACTTCCGGTGAACCGCTACCACAGCTGATGTTCGAACATTGTGACCTGCAATAACGAGAAAGGGAAAAACAATATTAAAACACACACTTCCAAAACATCGAATTCCATCAGTCTTACCTGAAATCCATCGCGCTATGTCACGCTTCCATCTGGAACACCACAGCAACATCTGCAAAGGAAAAGAGACATATTCAGGTTTGCTTTCAATATTAAACAACCGCACTGCTGTACTTAACTTAACGGATTCCGGGGGCCTGTTTTTCATCGCGCTCTCATCCACTCGCAGCACCACAGCGGCCTGTGAGGAGAAGAAGAAAACACAGGTTAGCTTTAAAATACAATAAAGGCGCTGCGCTTCGTGCTTTGTCTTACCTAGAAAATGTGCCTCTTCATCCGGCAGGCCAGCATCAAGACCTTCGCACCTGAAAAGAAGGAGATAAAGACATTAACGAATTCCCACCATAAACAGAACAAAGACTCACAATTAACAAACCTACCTGCCTACCAGCAGATTTGGGCGTCACAGCAGGCCTGGGCCCAAGGAAGGCGTACTGCACCAGTGAAGCAACTCGGGCAGCTCGCCAACAAACATTAAGTGCCCCTGCACAAGAAACGCAGGACGGACAGCTCACCCTACAAATAACTAAGGTGAGAAAAAAACAGTGGGAAGGGAATCGGTCAGAGGGAGGTGGGAGATTCACCCATTAGAAACAGTTATTACAAATCCTCCCTTCAGTAATTGCAGTTTCATTATTCAGCACTGGGCAACTACACATCCAGGGTTCCAGATATCAGAGCCTCCCAGACGCCCCCGGGGATATCAGGTGAGTGTAACAACCGTTCCCCTAATGTCACTGGCTTCCTCTTCTTCTAAGAAAAATTGGGATAGGAAATCAACATTTCCTTGATCCTTTCCCTTTCTGTGTTCAACAGAGAAGTAGAAGGGTTGAAGAAGTTTGAGGAACTAGCACATCACATGGGGGTTTATGTCTTTTACGGATGCCTAACAAAGTGAGAGGTGCGTAATCATTGATCATCGATCAATCTGAATCACCTTCCTGGAAGATAATATTTTAAGTATCCCACCGCCCACTTGATTGCTAAGGCATCTAACTGGATGGCAGCCTAATTATGTTCCTGAGGGAATCGTTTTTGGGAAATATACAGGAAGTACAGGATGCTTCATATTCTTGTGATAATACAGCTCCAAGTCCAACTTTAGACTAATCCATTTGAAAAAGGAATTCTTTCTAGAAATTAGGGACTTTTAGCACAGGTTCACTGCATAGCATGGCTTTTAAGGTGTTAAAGCAGGTCTGACCTTCCTTTTGCCTTTTTTGTTTCTGGGGTTCAGTATTCTTTAGTTGATCCGTTAGAAGGGTGGTGATGATGGAATAGATAGGGATAAACTTTCGGGATAAACCTTCTCTAGTAGCCCAGCAACACTAGAAAGGCTCTTAGGCCCTACTGTGTTTTTGGTATTGGAGTTTCCTAGACAGACAAGACCTTTTTTGTTTGAGGTTGGACTGAGACATTTCCTATAAAGAACCCTACATAATATACTGCAGACTGTGCAAGATGGCACTTTTTGCGGTTCGCCGTGAGATCTGCTTGCCTCGATGCCTGAATTACTTTATGTATGTGGAGAATATGTTCTCCCCAAGTTTTACGGTGTATACAAATATCGTCCAAGTAGGCCCCACAAAACTCAGAGAAGAGACGAAGGATTTGGTCCATGAGCCTCTGGAAAGATGCCTGGACTCATTGAAGTTCAAAAGGGAGGACTTTGAAATGAAATAGACCTCTAGGGATGGAAAAGGCTGCTTCTCTCGGTCCGGTGGATTTAACGGCACCTCCATGAAAGAACTCCAACAAACAACAAATACAGGTGAGAAGGGGGGAAACCTGTGACAGATTGAGACGCCCACAAACTGATACAGATACGGACATGGAGGCTGCAGTTCAAGACCTCATGCGCGGCATGCAAGAGTTAACCACAGAAGTTCAGAATCTCTAAGCTGAGAATGCCGCATTAAAACAACTAGTCCTGTCACATGATTCCACGACCAAGGAAAGTGTATTTCTTGGCGGAGTAGTGGATAAATATGATGGCTCCTCAAAGAACCTTTGTGGCTTCCTTGATTCATGTTTAGTGCACTTTACCTTTAAGCCCTACTACTTTTCCACCCCCAGGGCAAAGGTGGGCTTTATGATTTCGCATCTCTCCGGGAATGCGTTAACCTTGGCTACGCCCTTAGTTAATTCTGGAGATGCCCTCCTGGAGGATTATGATGGGTTTGTACGGGCTCTAAAGACCATGTTTCACCGCCCAGAACAGGTTTACAGTGCCCAAGAACGTCTATTAGATTTCCAACAAGGGTCCCAGGACATGCTTACCTAAGTAACACGCTTTAAGCAACTGGCCAAGGAAGCAGATTGGTCCCCGGAGGCCTGTTTTACTCTATTCCAGAGAGGACTAAACAAAGAAATAAAAGACGAGCTAGCCAGGGTAGCTCGCCCAGGTTCCTTCCAGGCCCTTATGGACCTCTCTTTACAAATAGACTTTCGAATCCAGGAAAGGAAGGCAAAATAGAAGAAAACAAAGATGCCTTACCAAAAGACCTCTATAGAATCTCCCTCTAAACCCGAGCCCACTCCTGCCCCGACCACAGACCCTGAACCCATGCAACTGGGAGCCTTCCGCGGACCCATATCCATGCAATAAAGATTACGACGGATCCACATCAGGCTGTGTATGTACTGTGCCTCAGATAAACATCTTGTGAGAGAATGTCCTTTGGCCCCTCCACGGCGTTCGGGAAACGCCAGCTCCCGATCCTAGATGGAGCACAGCTTCGGGAGAGAAATGTTGCTCCACATCTATTCCATTCTTGAACTCTCCTGGACAAAACAACCTTGTGATTTTGCAGGCCTTTCTATCGCTGTCTAAGAAAGAAACATACCCCTTTCTGGCATTAGTGGATTGTGGAGCCATGGGGATTTTTATAGATCAGGATTGGGTCACTACCTGTCACACCGCGGCCGTGGAAACTCTGGGCAAGATGGAGGCGGTATCGAGCCTCTGTGCCGGTCCGCTTGACGCTCTAGTCGTCTTGGACCGGCAGGTATAATAGGAGACCACGCCCCCTGCAACTCGCGTTGCAACTCGCTTTCGTTAGTCACTTGACTTTCGCCCGCGCAGCAGTGCCCCGTCCAGGGTGCGTTCTTACTCCTTGCTCCCTCTGGTCCTTTGCTACCCTGACCTCTCCGACTGAGTTTTTCCCTGCTCGGATTCCCAGTCACCGTTCGCGGTGTGTTCAGTGTCCGCGACTCCTTACTACGCTCGTGTCTTTCACTCTTTCTCTCTCTCCCACTCGCTTTCTTTCTCTCTCTCCCGCTCGCTTTCTCTCTCTCTCTCCCGCTCGCTTTCTCTCTCTCTCTCCCGCTCGCTCTCTCTCTCTCTCTCTCTCTCTTTCTCTCTCTCTCTCTCTCTCTCTCGCACTCACACTCTCTCTTTTCTCTCTCTCTCTCGCGCTCGCACTCTCTCTCGATCTCTTCTTCTTTCATCTTTTCCTCCTCTCTTACCTTCTTCCAGAGTTCTATCGTGGCTATCCTTCTTCTTTAAGCCTCCTGTCTGGAATAGTTCCTCGCTTCCAGTGATAGGTCGAACCCCATTCTCTCCCAGAGCTTCGCTGGGAGCAAAACCCTTTCCGGGGAGAACAGACCTTCTGTTAACTTACTGTTTCAGCTGATACAGGACTACGCCAGCCTCTCCAGTCTCCAATCTCCAGTCTCCAATCTCCAGTCTCCAGTCTTCACATCGGATTTGTCAATACCATCAATTGACACACAGGGTTTTTTCTGCCATAACAGGCTTTTTCCCTGTTTGAGGAGCGGACTCCCCTGGGTTCACCTGACTGCCAGATCCATAGGCGGGCAAGGTGGCCTCGGGGGGAGACCGTCCCTATCTCTTCGAACGTAAGAAGGGAAGAAGGACTATCCAGTCAAGCGACGAAAGAGGGAGTTCCCAGACAGAAAGAAGAAGGAGACCAAGGTCATCAAACCCTGCTGAAGTTCCAGGTGAGGAGTCTCAGGGGGCAGGAACCTTTACACACTCTGACAGATTGCAACGCCTAACTACCGGCATGGCCTCACTGGAACAATACCAAGAGATGGTGACAGCTATTCAGGGCCTTCAGGCCGAGGTTCTGAATCTCCGGACCGAGAACACTAACCTACGCCAACAAGTAGCGACACGAGAAGAATCCCGAGGCGACTTACCTCCCCTGGCTTTTTCTTTTGGGAAGTATGATGGCAATCCGAAACTCTTAAAGGAATTCCCGAACGCCTGAATGGTTTATTTCACATTTCGACCAAGGGCATATGAACTAGATAGAACTAAGGTAGGATTTCTTGTTTCCAACCTTGCTGGTAACGCACTGGCTTGGGCAACTCCACTGATAGCCCTCGCAGATCCTGCCATAGCGGATTACTCTCAGTTTACTCAACTGCTGCGTACTAGATTTGAGAGACCAGAGGTCCAATATTCTTCTTATGAAACCCTTCTAGATCTCCGTCAAGGCTATCAAGATGTACAGACTTATGCTTCTACTTTTACCAGACTGGCCACAGACTCTGGATGGCCAGATACGGCCCAGCAGACCCTATTTCGCCGAGGCTTACAGGATGAGCTCAAGGACGAGCTAGCCAGGATGGCGCGTCCTACCTCCTTTCAAGAGTTGGTTACTTTATCCCTGCAATTGGAGTACAGATTGCAGGAACGAAGGTCAGAAAGAAGGAGATTCAAACACCATCCTTCAGGAGGGATTCCCACTGCAGGTTCTCCTAACCGACCACAACAGGAGGAGCCTATGCAAATAGGAACAACCCGAGGCCCTTTGACCCCCGACGAACGCAAGAGACGCAGAGACCTGGGTCTTTGCATGTACTGCGGATCTTCGAAACATTTGCTCCGGAATTGTCCAGAAGTACCCCCGAGACGTCCGGGAAACGCGCCTCCCCGGTCTTGAGCAGGGAAAAGAACCAGGCAGAATCGAAGAATCCCTGCAATTCCACCCACCAGGATCCTTCTGCGGACAATAACAGCCTTATGGTGTTTTCTGTGCACCTTACATTTGAATCCTCTCCTTCTGTAGAAGTCCTTGCAATGCTGGATTGTGGTGCGGCCGGGAACTTTATTGATATCCAGTGGGCTCAAGAACAGGGCATACCCCTGCGCCGGAAGGCCTGCCCTTTGCCTGTAGAAGGGGTAGATGGAGCTCCCCTTTCATCCGGTCCCTTCATTAAGGAGACAGTCCCGGCTAACATGTCCTTGTCTCAGCACCAAGAACGGATTGTCTTTGATGTTATAAGAGCAGCCCATTTCCCAATCATCCTGGGCATACCCTGGCTACGTAAACATAATCCCAGGATTGATTGGTCGGCAAATACCGTCTGTTTCTTGTCACAGTACTGCACGAAGGAATGTCTACCACAACCCTCTCCTTTGATGAGGAAGGGGATAACACTCTCGACATTCACTACAGTGGTCCAAACGATTCCACCGCATTATCAGGAGTATGCTGAAATCTTCGAAGACAGGCTACCTCGTACTCTACCCCCACATCGAGCCGAGGACTGCGGTATCGATCTAAAACCCGAGGCATCGGTTCCTTTTGGTCGTATGTACCCTATGTCACTTCCGGAAAGAAGAGCCTTGAAGGAGTACTTGGATGCCAATCTACAAAACGGTTTAATACAAGAATCCCGTTCTCCGGCAGGAGCCTCAATGTTCTTCATTCCCAAGAAGGGGACTACGGAATTAAGACCGTGTATAGACTACCGTGGGCTTAACAGCCTGACCATCAGAGACAGGTACCCTATGCCCCTCATTAAGGAGGTACTGGAAGCAGTGGAAGGAGCCTCAATCTTTACAAAGTTAGACCTTCGAGGAGCCTATCATTTGTTGAGAATAAAGGAGGGAGATGAGTGGAAAACGGCATTTAGAACTCCCTTGGGACATTTTGAGTATAGGGTAATGCCCTTCGGACTAGTGAATGCTCCTGCCGTGTTCCAACGTTTTGTAGATAAAATCTTCTCAGATATGCTATACATCTCAGTGGTGGTCTACTTAGACGACATTTTGATCTTCTCTTCCTCCCTCTCTGAACATCGAAGACACGTCACGCAAGTCCTTCAAAGGTTGAGTGAACACCAACTACTGGTTAAACCCGAGAAATGTGTTTTTGACGCCTCCTCAGTATCCTATTTAGGATTCATTCTTTCTAAGGAGGGGGTACAGATGGATTCGGAGAAGGTTACAGCAGTTCTTCAATGGCCTACTCCCAAGAATCCCAAGGATATACAGAGATTTCTGGGATTATCTAACTTTTACAGAAGATTTATTCCTAGCTTCTCGGATATCGTTCTACCAATCACCCGTTTGCTTAAGAAGGGTCAGAAGTTCGAATGGGATAAGGAGGCGGATCAGGCCTTTCTTTTACTTAAGAGGACTTTCACCACCGCCCCTATCCTAGTGCAACCAAATCAGTCTCTTCCTTTTGTGGTAGAGACGGATGCTTCCGGAGGTGCCATAGGAGCTGCTCTCCTACAATCAGGCAAAGATGGAGCAGAACATCCGGTAGCATACTATTCCAGGACTCTTACACCTAGTGAGAGGAACTACTCCGTGTTGGAACGAGAATTACTGGCGATTCGTCAGGCATGCATTGAATGGAGGCATTTACTGCAGGGGGCGGCACATCCATTTCTGGTTCGCACAGACCACCGGAATCTTAAGGTATTACAACAGATGGAATGCCGCAATTCTCGCCACGCCCGCTGGGCGTATTTTTTTCCCAGTTCGACTTTGAAATAACCTACCTTCCAGGAAAGGAGAATACCCTAGCGGACGCTCTGTCCCGCAGTCTGGAGCCCAAGGAAGAACAGGGCCTGGGTGAGATACTCTCTGGTAAGAGAATCCTAGGAATGATCAACTCCTTCATACAAGAAGTAGAGTGCTCGACCAGACCCTCTGAAGTCTCTCCCGACCATATGACCCTCATGGAAAGGAGAGGGAAGCTATTCTTTCATCAAGGATCACTGTATTTACCATCTGAGAAACTCCAGACGCAAGCCTTGTTCTGGTGCCATGACCTTCCCTCGGCAGGACATAAGGGCCAAGAGGCAACACTCCATCTGATATCCAGATACTTCTGGTGGCCGACTATGGACCAGGACGTCAGAACTTACGTGATGGCGTGCCCGATATGTGCGGCTAATAAACCCATTACTCACCGACCCATGGGGTTGCTACAACAAGAACCTCTACCATCACAACCCTGGGAACACATTTCCACTGATTTCATCGTGGATCTCCCTCTCTCTATGGGATCCACCGCAATTATGGTTACGGTGGATACATTGAGCAAGATGGCTCACTTCTCTCCCTTGCCTGGCTTGCCTTCTGCATCCGAAACCGCCGAAGTGTTCCTGAGAGAAATAGTCAGATTGCATGGTCTACCTCGGACCATAGTTTCCGATAGGGGTTCCCAATTCACATCCCGATTCTGGTCAGCTTTATGTAGCACTTTGGGTATAAGGAGAGCCTTATCCTCTGGTTATCATCCCCAAAGCAACGGACAAACAGAACGCCTAAATTCCACCCTCGAACAATATCTCCGTTGTTTTTGTCATCAGGAACAAGAGAAGTGGAAATCCTTTCTAACTTTAGCAGAATTCACCTACAACAACACCAAACATTCGGCAACGGGCTGCAGCCCCTTCTACTTCACCTACGGATATCATCCGAGGCATATACCTCTCTTTGGGGTTCCTCCAACTTCAGTCCCTTCGGTAGACCAGCGCCTGTTTGATCTTCGATCCATCCAGAAGGAAGCGACTCAGAAGCTGGAGGCAAGTAGAACTCGATACAAGAAGTATGCTGATAAGAAGAGATCTCCAAACCCCGAATGGGAAGTGGGAACTAAGGTCTGGTTGTCAACCAAATATCTCCCACGTTGGGTTCATCCTGGTAAATTCTCAGCCCGCTTTATAGGCCCATTTCCCATTTTATCTCAAGTAAACCCAGTGGCCTTTCGATTACGTCTGCCATCCAGTCTGAAAAGGATACACCCTGTTTTTCATACCTCTCTCTTGAAGGCTTATCTCCCAGATCCCATGGGCCGTCATATACCCTTTTCTATACTCCAAGATCCCGAACCGGAAGAATATGAGGTGGAGAGGCTGGTGGATTCACGTTACAGGCATGGAACTATACAATATCTGGTTCAGTGGAAGGGATATTCTGTCGCAGAACAGTCCTGGGAGCCCAGAAGTCATATCCACGCCCCACGACTTCTAAGACAGTTCCATCGCCTACATCCGGGGAAACCTGGGGGAGAGTCGATGAAGAGAGGGCATACTGTCACACCGCGGCCGTGGAAACTCTGGGCAAGATGGAGGCGGTATCGAGCCTCTGTGCCGGTCCGCTTGACGCTCTAGTCGTCTTGGACCGGCAGGTATAATAGGAGACCACGCCCCCTGCAACTCGCGTTGCAACTCGCTTTCGTTAGTCACTTGACTTTCGCCCGCGCAGCAGTGCCCCATCCAGGGTGCATTCTTACTCCTTGCTCCCTCTGGTCCTTTGCTACCCTGACCTCTCCGACTGAGTTTTTCCCTGCTCGGATTCCCAGTCACCGTTCGCGGTGTGTTCAGTGTCCGCGACTCCTTACTACGCTCGTGTCTTTCACTCTTTCTCTCTCTCCCACTCGCTTTCTTTCTCTCTCTCCCGCTCGCTTTCTCTCTCTCTCTCCCGCTCGCTTTCTCTCTCTCTCTCCCGCTCGCTCTCTCTCTCTCTCTCTCTCTTTCTCTCTCTCTCTCTCTCTCTCTCGCACTCACACTCTCTCTTTTCTCTCTCTCTCTCGCGCTCGCACTCTCTCTCTCTCTCGATCTCTTCTTCTTTCATCTTTTCCTCCTCTCTTACCTTCTTCCAGAGTTCTATCGTGGCTATCCTTCTTCTTTAAGCCTCCTGTCTGGAATAGTTCCTCGCTTCCAGTGATAGGTCGAACCCCATTCTCTCCCAGAGCTTCGCTGGGAGCAAAACCCTTTCCGGGGAGAACAGACCTTCTGTTAACTTACTGTTTCAGCTGATACAGGACTACGCCAGCCTCTCCAGTCTCCAATCTCCAGTCTCCAATCTCCAGTCTCCAGTCTCCAGTCTTCACATCGGATTTGTCAATACCATCAATTGACACACAGGGTTTTTTCTGCCATAACAGGCTTTTTCCCTGTTTGAGGAGCGGACTCCCCTGGGTTCACCTGACTGCCAGATCCATAGGCGGGCAAGGTGGCCTCGGGGGGAGACCGTCCCTATCTCTTCGAACGTAAGAAGGGAAGAAGGACTATCCAGTCAAGCGACGAAAGAGGGAGTTCCCAGACAGAAAGAAGAAGGAGACCAAGGTCATCAAACCCTGCTGAAGTTCCAGGTGAGGAGTCTCAGGGGGCAGGAACCTTTACACACTCTGACACTACCCACCACATTTCATATGAAACTCAAGACATCAGACAACCTGTAGAGGCCATCGATGGACAACCTCTCTCTTCAGGACCAATCACCCTGCAAACCAAAGAGATCCAGCTCTCGATAAACCATCATCAAGAGATGATCAAGTTTGACATCATAAAGTCTGCCCATTATCCAATGGTACTGGGTATGCCCTGGTTACAGAGGCACAACCCATACATCAACTGGGCAGCAGGGTCCTTGTTTCTTGGCACCGAACATTGCATGTCTCACTGCCTATCCCTGGATTCCTTGTCAAGATCCTCTGAAGGTACGCTGACAGACCAACAAGGCCCACTCACAGTCTCAAATATTATCCAGGTCCCCAGAGCCTATCAGGACTACACTGATGTGTTTTCAACTGCCATAGTTCAAGTCCTACCCCCACACAGACCTGAAGACTGCGCTATCGATACTGAACCCTCGGCAGTGATTCCCTTTGGAAGGATGTTCATCCTATCAGAACCAGAGAAAAGGGCCCTCCGAGAATACTTGTATACCAACCTAGAAAATGGCACCATATGACCATCCAAATCCCCAGCGGGATCTTCGTTGTTTTTCGTTCCCAAGAAAGATACTAACGAGCTTAGACCTTGTCTTGATTATCGTGGTCTTAATAAAGGCACCCTCAAGGACCGCTACCCATTGCCCTTAATCTCGGATATCCTGGAAGCGGTGAGAGGAGCCGTAATCTTCACGAAATTGGATCTCAGAGGTGCCTACCATCTGATCCGTATAAAGGAAGGTGACGAATGGAAAACAGCCTTTAGAACACCCTTTGGTCACTTTGAATACCTGGTCATGCCCTTCGGACTCACCAATGCCCCAGCGGTCTTCCAACGTTTTATTGACCGGGTGTTCTCCGATATGCTGTTCCTCTTCATCATAGTTTACCTGGATGACATACTGATATACTCCAAGGACCATCTTAAGCATGAAGAGCATGTCAAGGCAGTCTTACAACGGCTACGTGAACATAAACTCCTGGCTAAACCCGAGAAATGCCTTTTTCATGTCTCTACTGTCCACTATCTTGGATTTGTCCTTAGTCCAGAAGGAATTGGAATGGACCACTCAAAAGTAAATTCCATACTATCCTGGCCTGTTCCAACTACTGTGAAACAGATTCAATCCTTCCTGGGGCTTGCCAACTTCTACCGGAAATTCATACCTTCCTTTTCGGAGATAGTTCAACCGATCATTACATTGTTGAAGAAGGATACTCCCTTCCTCTGGACCGCAGCCCAAGACGAAGCGTTCCAACGTTTGAAGTCGGAATTTACACAAGCCCCCATCTTGGCTCAACCTGACATTGATCGACCTTTACTAGTGGAGACTGATGCCTATAACTACGCCATCGGAGCAGTCTTAAAACAGGAATTCGAGGACAAGTTAGAACACTCCATCGCTTATCTCTTGCAAACCCTAACTCCTAGCGAGACCCATTATTCTGTTCTGGAAAAGGAATTGTTGGCCATCCATCAAGCCTTCAAAGAGTGGCGTCATCTACTCCTGGGAGCTAAACATCCTGTTCAAGTCCGTACGGATCATCACAATCTCCGAGTCCTACAATCCATGGAATGTAGGAATAGTCGTCAAGCCCGTTGGGCCTTCTTCTTTGCCCAGTACCAGTTCCAAATCCATCATGTATGTGGAACACACAACATAATTGCTGACGCCTTATCCCGATGTCCCGACTATGAAACTCTTGAAGATCGATCCTTCCCAAAGATGTTTCCCCATACAATTTCCGCAGCTCAAGCAATCACTCTCCTGGAAGACATTCGGATTCAAACCCAGTCCTCTGAGACCTGGAAGGAATTTACTGGGAAGAAATCGATGGAATCTTAAAACCAAGGACGGGTATTTGTTCAAGGACAATGGCCTGGTCATTCCCACACAGAGACTGCGACAAAGGATTACAAGCCTCTGTCATGATACCCTTCATTCAGGACATCGTGGCATTACCAACACTCTCCGTTTAATACAAAGACAGTTTTGGTGGCCAAAAATGAAACTTGACGTCCAGCAGTACATCCAAGCCTGTGCAGTCTGCAATCAAAACAAGCATGATAAACAAGCATGATAACAAAAAGCCAGCGAGTCTTGTACTCCAACCAACGCTCCCAACAAGGCCCTGGGAATGTATTGTTACAGACTTTATTGTGGAACTACCACCTTCCAGGGGATACACAACTATCATGTGACTATTGATTTATTCACTCACTTGGCTCATTTTACACCCTTTTATAAATTACCATCTTCCTCAGAACTTGCTGGAATCTTCCTGGAACACATATTCCGACTCCCTTCCAAGATCATATCAGACAGAGGTCCTCAATACATATCGCAATTCTGGAAACACTTATGCCGTATACTAGGAATCCAACGTGCCCTCTCCTCAGGTTATCATCCACAGACCAACGGAGCTACAGAACGTGTGAACCAAACCCTGGAGCAGAATCTTTGTTGTTTCACCACCAAGGTCCAGGACGATTTGTCTCTTTTAATACCTGTGGCTGAATTCGCCTACAACAATTCGGATCACTCGGCTGTCAAGACAAGCCCTTTCTTCTGCAGCCAAGGATTCCACCCTTCGGTTCTACCATCCCTTCTCCCACACCAGTTCCTACAGTCGACTCCTGGATTGAAACCCTCCTCAACGTACACAAGGAAGCCAAAGAACACCTCGAAAGGGCCCAAGCTAACACCAAGCACTATGCGGACTCCAAAAGAAGACCACGACCTTCCTATGCAGTGGGTGATAAGGTCTGGCTATCCTCGAAACTACTGCCTCGACACTTACGACCTAATAAATTGGCTCCTCGGTACTATGGTCTTTTTTCCATAAAGGAAATCATTAACCCAGTGGCCTTCCGACTCAAATTATCAGACTCCTGGAAGAGGATCCACCCAGTGTTTCACACATCTCTAATTAAACCATACGTCCAGATCTCCCGGTCTGCTCCAAGATCTACCCCTGTGGGTGTCAACGACCAGCTAGAATGCAAAGTGTCCCGAATGTGACTCCAGGTACAGACGTGGTCAGCTACAGTATCTGGTGGAGTAGAAAGGCTATCCACCTAGTGAACGCGCCTGAGAACCGGTCTCAAACCTAAACGCCCCCAGGCTACTTCAAAGGTACCACCTTATACACCCGGGCAAACCCGGCGGAACAGGCCTTCGGAGGAGGCATGCTGTCATGAACCATCGGACGCGTCCTTTCTGGACTTCCTGGTCCCTGACCCATAGGGGCTTGTTCTCAGCAGTGCATCCAACATGGCAGCCGAACGCGGAATACTGTTTACCAGTTTCCGCGCCGTACGCATTACGTTCTATAAATCAGACACGCCCCTGCGACCCTGCGCGTCTCAACGCTACCGCTTGCCATGGCTAGACATGTGCTGCCATAGTTCTCTTGTGTTTTTCCTTTGATTCCTGGTTCCCGGTTCCCCTAAATTCCTCTTCCTTCATTCACCATCCTTTTGTCCTCCTTGCATCCCGCATCTCAGTGCACTCGTCTTCCGTGTGCACTCTTCTCTGTTTCCTGGATTTCCCCGGACTTCTCAGACATCTGAACGTTCCCAGGATTCGGAACGCTGAACGCACGCTGGAACCCAAGGACCTGCACACTGGGTTATACAAGACCCAAACTCTACGAAAGAAGACTCCATCAAAGAACTCCAACAAACAACAAAGACAGGTGAGAAGGGGGAAACCTGTGACAGTTTGATGATATCTGAAGACAGCATCTTTTCCGCCCCCTAAATGACTATGGGCCTCATTACGAGTTTGGAGTTAGCCAGGCCCTTAATAAGGGCATGGCTACCCCCAAACCTGGGTCCGGGTTCCCTGAATGGGGAAATACCAGGCCATTCCGACCTTGGAGGGCCCGGTATTTCCCCATTCAGGGAACCCGGACCATCCCCATTCTCATTGAGCCCCAATACGGCTCAATGGGAATGGGGAGCATGCTAACAATGGGCCCGTTAATGACGGGCCCGTTGTTAGCATGCTGGGCCGCTCGCGGGACCCGCTAAGGACGTCTGGTAAAACCAGGTGTCCTGAGCGGGAGCCGCGAGCGGACCTCGTAATGGGACGGTAAGGGGTTAGCGGCTTCGGCACCTTTACCAGCGCCGTTAACCCCTTACCGCCCTCCTCGTAATGAGGCCCTATTTCTTTTCGGATTTTTTAATCCTGTAGGGTTTTAAGTTAATAACCTGTCTGCAAGGAGAGCGGATGTAATGGAATATTTTTTTCATTCTTCCTGGTTCTTCACTAAAGACATCAGGGAAACAATTTATTAGATCCTAGAATGTCCTTTTGCTGGAAAGAGGGGCGGTCTGATGAATTGAGTCCATCATTTTAGGGTTCTTCAGATAGAAGACTAGCCATTACAACCGAGGTTTGTTCTGCAAAGTATTCTCTCCACTCTTTCAACAAAATTAATGTGATTTATCTGGGTCTTATTTCTATGGTCAGGTTGGGCAATGCAGTAGTTACATGGCCCTGTTTGCTCTACCACTTCGTATGGCCCAGGCCAACGAGACAGAATTTTATTATCTGAAGTGGGGTGAAACACAAGAACCTTTAGTCTGACAGAAAAAGAACAGGCTACTGCTTTTTTGTCATAGTGAGTCTTTTGTTGTTCTTGCGCCTTGGACAAATGGGAATGGGCAATCTCATTCACTATAGTTATATGTTCTTTTATCCTTTGTGTTGTTTGGGACAATGGTACAATAGCCTCCTCTCTCTCATCCCATGTTTCCCTTAACATATCTAGTACGTTCCAGTGGCCTCTTCCATAAAGTAGTTCAAATGGGAAGAATCCTAGGGAAGATTCTGGGGCTTTTCGGATTTCAAAAAGAGCCAGTGGGATCATCATGTCCCAATTTATACAGTCTGCCGCCACATGTTTTCCTAGGACCCTTTTAAGTGTCTTATTAAAGCGTTCTACTAAGCCATCCATCTATGAATGATATACGGATGTCAGTAGGGTTTGTATTTGAAGGATCTGTTTTACGTCTCCCATGATCTTGCTGATAAAAGTAGAGCCTTGATCTATCAGAACTTCCTTGGGGAAGCCTAACTGGGATAGGAAAGGGATAAGGTGTTTTAATATCTGTTGGAATGTGTTGTCACTCATAGGGAAAGCCTCAGGGTATCGGGTGACGTAATCATGGATAACAAGGATGTATTTGTTCCCCAATCTAGATGGTTCAAGTGGTCGTATTACATCCATACCTAGTCTGGAGAAAGGTATGTCTATGATAGGTAAGGGTTGTAAAGGTTCTGGCAAGGACGATGTGTGGCTGTTTTCTGTCAGATGGAACCGGATGCAATAATGTTTTTCATGTCAGCATACACCACAGGCCAGTATAACCTATTCACCACCTGACTTTGTATCTTGGCAGTTCCCAGATGTCCAGAGGTAAGATGAGAGTGGGCAACCTCTAATACCACTCTACAGTGACTTCTTAGTATGACAATTTGGGACTGAGGAACTCTCTTTGAGTTGCTATCCCCTCTATGCAGTATCCCTAGCCTGATGAAAAAGAATGTACCTTCTTTTCCTCTACCTTCTTCCTCAGGTCTACCCTCAGTGATCACTTTTAGGAATTCTTCGGATACGATGGGATCGATCCTCTGTGCAAATGCTAGATCCAAGATAATCTCAGTGTATCCTAAGCTGGGTGCCTTATGTCAGCCTCTCCAAATCCTTTTCTTCCCCTTCCGGTGTGGTATTCCTCCTCCACCTTGAGGAGTTTGGGAAAGAGGACCTCTTGGGCAATCATCTCACCTGCCTTGATATAAAATGGATGTTGGCCATTATTATGAGTGAATACCGTCGCATCCCCTCTATAATCAGGATCTACCACTCCAGCCTTCACGCCTAGCTCATGTCTGCAATCCAAACCTGATTTTGTAAATAAACCTGATATATGTTCCTGGAGGGGCAATAAGTAGTAGGTCAGTAGGAACAAGTTCTCTCTGCCCAGGACCTACCTTTATATCCTGGCTAGATGTCAAATCCTATAGACTCAGGAGTGGTGATGGTTGGTATAGAGGCTCAGTCACTAAGTCTAGTGGACTGAAAGGTCCCCCAGTTTTTATCAACAGACCTAGATCCCACTGCCTTAGGCCATTTTTCAATAGTAACAATGATGTCTGGATTTTTACCAGAGGATATATTATTCCTCCTCTGGTCTTCTCTCGACTTTTGCCAAAGGATATTTCTCTCTTCCTGTCATGATGCCTACCCCTGGGCATCAGGACTAAGCCTATCATCTCCGGAAGCAGGCATCCAGATACTTACTAAAACCCCAACAGCCCAGGTTCAGTCCTGGCACCTTAGGCGCCAGGCTCATCATGGAAATCAGTCCTGGCGCCATAGGCGCCAGGCTCATAGACTTTACTTACCTGATGCAGACCATGCTGCTAGTGAGTCCAAGCCAACGTGAGGCCTGGATGGGACTATTTTTCTACAGGGACTATTTTTTACTCGGGCGTGGTTCTAGGGAACTTCTTACCTGGAACTACTTTGGAAGCTATTTAAACCACGCCCGAACAACAGCACACGCTTCGTGTTATTCTGCATCCAGCAGCGTAACGCTCACCGTGCCTGCAGTCTGCATCCAGTCTTCTGGAGCTCCTAAAACCAAGAGGAAAGAAAAGGACAAGATTAGAAAACAAACTATTTCGAATTCCTCACCTGATTTCGGATCCATCTCGCCTCCGGACCTGGAAAGAACATAATTTCTGTACGCGTCGCATCTCCAGCTGCAGCACCGCGCTATACTCACCAGTCCTCGCAGCATCTTTCGATTCGGCGCTGCCTCCATCATTTCTTCGCCGAACTCCGGCACCTGAGGGACAAAAGAAAACAACAAGGTGAGCCGAGAAAACCAACAAATAAAACACTTATCATCATAGACTTACCTGATTACCACCGGAGGCATTATTCTATAACTCTCCACATCTTCATGTGCCGCACCTGCAAAGAGAGAGAAAACAACACGTTAAACACTGGCAACATTTACCGGATGGTGTCGGGTAATACAGACTCTTACCTGAGCGCCACCAACTGCCATGAGGGGTAGCTTCTCACGATCTTAGTTGCAAGACAAGGAAGGAAGGGGGGAACAAGAGTGAATCATCGGACATATTGAACTCTATGAACTTGATACTTACCGAACCTTGCCAGGAACCTCAGAGTCAATACTTTCCAGAACTCTCCCATGCCTTCATACTAGTGAAGTAACTGGCATCAACACGCCCCTGCAATCCACGCAGGATGGAGAGCTCATCATTTAAAAACATAAGGTGAGGTTCCTAAAAGGGGATATCGGAGGTGACAAGAAGGGAGAACGAGAACAGTGGGAGGGGGCTATCACTCATATCCACAGGTGGCTAAATCCCTTTCTCCACTTGCAGGAGAATACTTCTACGGATCAAGCAGACGAGATTAGGCGAGCCAGTCCAGACAGTCATCTCGGCACTACGCATCACGTTGGTGGAGACCGCAGCTGTCCGGGTCCGATCGACGCCCCTGTGGGAACCAGGTGAGCGTAACACTTCCCCTGGTCTTCTCTTGACTTAGACTAACAAAAGTTTCTCTTTTATTTTGATCTTCTTCTGACCTTTGCCAAAGAATATCTGTCACTCCCCTTGGTCTTCTCTTCCAATTATGTGGGTCCCAGACCCCTTTCTCAAGTTTATAACGTCTCGTACTCAGGCCTGGTTCACTATCCTGCCAGGCATTGGCTCGCATGTGCATTTCTCCAATCTTCGGGACCCAGACCCCCTTTTCAGGTTTATAATGTCTCTTTAATAGGCCTACTTCACTATCCTGCCAGGCATTGTCTTGCAATTACAATTCTCCAATCTCCGGCTCCAGACCCTAATCTCTTTTCTGGTTGCTTTGGGGTGCTCTCTCACCCAGTATATTTAATTTCTCTGTTTGGTTCCACTAGGATGAGGAAGAGGGTTCTGCGCTTCCTCCCAACTGCACCGTCTAGGGTTTCCCAGTGCCTTCCTGGTCCCTCTCTGTGTACGTTTTAACTTGGTACGCGAGGGTTATTGGTCGTTAGCAACACTGGCAAGCTTCTCCGGCTTCCTCTGGACTCTTGTGGTCTGTTCTCGGCTTTCAGCAGCTCTGCCATGCTGGTTTCTCCTAGCATGTCTGGTTTCACCTGAACCACTGAGGTGGCTCCCTTCGTGCCACCAGACATCGTGTTTCCCAGCTATCAGGTGAGCCTCGGCTCTGCCTTCTCAGAGGCCAATTCCCGCTTCTGGGCATCTGGGTCTAAAGCGTGTCTTCTCTGCGCGGCTTTGCTCCCCAGCTCGCTGTTCATCTGGGGCAGGACTGACACAGAGTAGAGTCCTTTGTCAGTTTTTATGCTAAGCCGTCTTTCGAACACTTGGATATCTAGTATATTTGTCTAGGTTCCGCATGGGGCCCTTTATTGCCCTGCTCCTCTTTGTGTCAGTACTTCTGGAGTAATCTATTCCCACTCTTTTCTCACTCTTCCTTGTCATAGTACAGTGTAACTGATAGGCATGGTTACTTTGCATGAAGTGACTAACATAAAAAAGAGGAGGCACAGATGGTGGAGGTGTTTGGACCCTATCCGTGTTTTGGGGTATACCATATTCAGCCAGGAGGATAGCTCAGGGGCAAGGCATTTGTCATGGAAGCAAGACAACTTATAGTAACACAGGTTCGAATCCAAATAGGAAAGGGATAAGGTGTTTTAATATCTGTTGGAATGTGTTGTCACTCATAGGGAAAGCCTCAGGGTATCGGGTGACGTAATCAAGGATAACAAGGATGTATTTGTTCCCCAATCTATATTGGTTCAAATGGTCTTATTGCATCCATACCTAGTCTGGAGAAAGGTATGTCTATGATAGGTGAGGGTTGTAAAGGTGCTGGGAAGGGCGATGTGGGGCTGTTTTCTGACAGATGGAACAGGATGCAATAATGTTTTTCATGTCAGCATACACCACAGGCTAGTATAACCTATTCACCACCTGACTTTGTATCTTGGCAGTTCCCAGATGTCCAGAGGTAAGATGAAAGTGTGCAACCTCTAATACCACTTTACAGTGACTTTTAGGTATGACAATTTGGGACTGAGGAACTCTCTTCGAGTTGTTATCCCCTCTATGCAGTATCCATAGCTTGGTGAAAAAGAATGTGCCTTCTTTTCATCTACCTTCTTCCTCAGGTCTACCCTCAGTGATCACTTTTAGGAATTCTTCGGCTACGGTGAGATCGTTCCTCTGTACAAACGCTAGATCTGGGATGATCTCAGTGTATCCTAAGCTGGGTGCCTTGGGAGGTTCAGGGTCTTGGTCGGCCTCTCCAAATCATTTTCTTCCCCTTCCCGTGTGGTATTCCTCCTCCACCTCGAGGAGTTTGGGAAAGAAGACCTCTTGGGCAATCATCTCACCTGCCTTGATATAAAATGGATGTTGGCCATTATTATGAGTGGATACTGTCACATCCCCTCTATAATCAGGATCTACCACTTCAGCCTTCACGTCTAGCTCATGTCTCCAAGCTAAACCTGATTTCATAAACAAACCTGATATATGTTCCTGGAGGGGCAATTAGTAGCAGGTCAGTAGGAACAAGTTCTCTCTGCCCAGGACCTACCTTTATATCCTGGCTAGACGTCAAATCCTATATACTCAGGAGTGGGGATGGTTGGTATAGAGGCTTATTCACTAAGTCTAGTGGTCTGAAGGGTCCCCCAGTTTTTATCAACAGACCTAGATCCCACTGCCTTAGGCCATTTTTCAATAGTAACAATGATGTCTGGATTTTTACCAGAGGATATATCATTCCTCCTCTGGTCTTCTCTCGACTTTTGACAAAGGATATTTCTCTCTTCCCCTGGTTTTCTCTTGACTTAGACTAACAAATGTTTCTCTTTTATTTTGGTCTTCTTCCGACCTTTGCCAAAGAATATCTGTCCCTCTCCTTGGTCTTCTCTTCCAATTATGTGGGTCCCAGACCCCTTTCTCAAGTTTATAACGTCTCGTACTCAGGCTTGGTTCACTATCCTGCCAAGCATTGGTTCGCATATGCATTTCTCCAATCTTTGGGACCCAGACCCCCTTTTCAGGTTAATAATGTATCTTTATTAGGCCTACTTCACTATCCTGCCAGGCATTTTCTTGCAATTACAATTCTCCAATCTTCGGCTTCAGATCCTTATCTCTTTTCTGGTTGCTTTGGGGTGCTCTCTCACCCAGTATATTTAATTTCTCTGTTTGATTCCACTAGGATGAGGAAGAGGGTTCTGCGCTTCCTCCCAATTGTACCGTCTAGGGTTTCCCAGTGCCTCCCTGGTCCCACTCTACGTACGTTTGAACTTGGTCCGCGAGGGTTCCGGTCGTCAGCAACACTGGCAAGCTTCTCTGGCTTCCTCTGGGCTCTCGTGGTCTGCTCTCGGCTTTCGGCAGCTCTGCCATGCTGGTTTCTCTCTGCATGTCTGGTTTCACCTGAACCACTGGGATGGCTCCTTTCATGCCACCAGACATCGTGTATCCCAGCTATCAGGTGAGCCTCAGCTCTGCCTTCTCGGAGGCCGATTCCCACTTCTAGGCATCTGGGTCTGAAGCGTGTCTTCTCTGCACGCCTTTGGGGCAGGACTGACACAGAGTAGAGTCCTTTGTCGGTTTTTATGGTAAGCCGTCTTTCGAACACTTGGATATCTAGTATATTTGTCTAGATTCCGGATGCGGCCCTTTATTGCCCTGCTCCTCTTTGTGTCATTGCCCTGTTCCTCTTTGTGTCAGTACTTCTGGAGTAATCTATTCCCACTCTTTCGTCACTATTCCTTGTCACAGTACCATCTACCTGAAAGACAGGGTTACTATGCATGAAGTGACTAACATAAAAAAGAGGAGGCACAGAGGGTGGGGGTGTTTGGACCCTATCCGTGTTTTGGAGTGTACCATATTTAGCCAGGAGGATAGCTCAGGGGCAACGCGTTTGTCTTGGAAGCAAGACAACGTATAGTAACACAGGTTCGCATCCTGGGCTCACACTTAGAAACTGGCCCTGGTATTAAGCGCGTTATAAAATAATAATTATAATAATTATATATGGCAGTATGGTGGTTGACATACTGTGTTCTCCCCTGATAGACTTCCCTTCTCCTGCAGTGGGGTTCCACTCCCATGGAATCCTCCTGCTGAGTACCACCCCCAGGGGGACTATCGGGTAGCTGCATCACCTCCCTGGCCCCATGGGAAGCGTCCCCCCCCCTTGGGGAGAAGTGGCAACATCAAGGGATTTCAGAAAACAGTATACGGTGGAAGGCACAACAATATTAAAAGTATGTAAATTCAGGTCATTTCGATAGGATATGATCATTTGAACTCAGGTAGTTCATATACAGTTTCAGGTGCAGCAGGGAGATTCTCGAGGCCACTCGAGATCCTAAAATATGAAACACCAAACACACACCAGCTGTTGCCAGCTGATAACCCTATGCTGCACTCCTGATGGGGAGACAAGTGCCCAAGGTTATTTTCAGTATCACGTGAACCCAATCCGACTCCAACAAGGAGAAGTCTTAAGTCACGAGAGACCACACTGTCAATTAAATTACAATGCAAGAAAGCCTTCACTGTACTCAAAAAATATTTATATGCTAAACAAGATATAAATAGCATCTGTCTCTCTGCTTGTCTACAGAGAAGCACCACCAAGCTGAGACAAAACAGTTTTAGACAGATAAAGTATTTTTATGTATATAGGCAAATACATTTCACAAAAGGTGCGTTCCAATGTTACATCCACACTATTAACTCATAGCGTGGTAATCATTAGAAACAAAAGTAGTTATACATTTAAACAACGGCAATATTCTGAGCTGAATCACAGTCCTCAAAAACATACAAATGTTCTCAAAATGTTATTCGTGAAATAACACATTTAAATATTGAATTATTTAACACAATTGTCCATCTGGGCAGTACACTTCTTTCTGCTCAGAATCTCCTAAACACAACCATGTGTACCGACGCGTTTCGGATTACGCAACAATCCTTCTTCAGGGTGGGATGTGTTAAAGTTTCAAAAGTTGTTCATTAATTCCTCATTCCAGTGTACGTATCAACAACCGGGATCAATTCGGAAGGAAGACCAGTGCCTCTCCCCGGGTGAACACGATGGTGAAGGGCTGGGTTTTCCAGTGGGTGGTGGCTTGGTAATGTTGTCCATCCAGGGAAAGGTGCCGACTATGCTGGCCGCAGACCGGATGGGCACAAATGGGCCTGCCTTTTGTGCACCTTTGGCACGCATCAGGTGTGCTCGCTCCACCCGTCCATGTTCGAATCCTGGGCTCACGCTTAGAAACAGGGCCCTGGTATTAAGCGCGCTATAAAATAATAATTATAATAATTATATATGGCAGTATGGTGGTTGACATACTGTGTTCTCCCCTGATAGACTTCCCTTCTCCTGCAGTGGGGTTCCACTCCTATGGGATCCTCCTGCTGAGTACCACCCCCAGGGGGACTATCGGGTAGCTGCATCACCTCCCTGGCCCCATGGGAAGCATCCCCCCCTTGGGGAGAAGTGGCAACATCAAGGGATTTGTCACAGTTGCTCATATGCATGTGCGTTGATGGGCGATTAGTTGTACTTGTGCAGGTCTGTGTTTTCTGCATCTATTCCATAATGGCTTCCCATACATGGTTACCGGAGTACATGGCATTGCTTCTGCTAGTGTCACATTCCTTTAGTGCAGTGCTGAACGTGTCGAACCATGTATAGGGATGTGTAATGTTGCATTGTGGTTCCTGTAATCCTATGTGTGTGTGCAGCTAGCCTGATTGGGCAATATGCATGTGTGATTCACTGTAGCATTATTAATCATGTCCATGTCCGGTGAGTTATAGCCTTTATGTGCGGGGTGCGAGGGCAAGTCCTGCATGTACAGGGCATTGACAGGGCATGCATTTTTCAGTTTGGAAATGGCCCCCTTCACATGGAATTTCACTAGTGTTGAGAGAATAGTCTGTGTGATGGCACTTGTATTCACCCAATATCCACATCTGTTTCCCTCTGTGCCTTTCCATGTATCCAGGCAGTGTGCTGTTCTGCAGGACCATAACATTGTGGGTGGAAACAGGGAAGAGGGCACAGCAGTTTGTTCTGAGGAGGTCAGGATCACAGGTGACTTGGACAATGTGGCAAATCGGAAGAACAAGGCACACTAGGGTACACCATGTTTTAACTGTGTTTTTTTAAACTTAAATGAAAAATGCCTAACTTTCCCTAACATAAGGGTTATGTTATGGTATGTTAATCACATTTATTAAGCACTGCCTGCACCAACTGGGGCACAATGGCGCTAAAGGTAAGGAGAGCTGAAGTCAAAGAAGGATATCAGGAGCAAGGCTCAAACTAAAAACAGAAGAGATTTCAAAGCAGGACAGAACGAATAATGGTCAACAATCACCCGTAACAATAAGGGTTGCCCTACCTAACACAACTAAAACTAGGGTGCTCATCAACAGTGCCAAAGTCCGAATAAGTGTCTGTCCTCAGTCCAAAACTATACAGCTCTGATTCTACCACTAATCCTAAACAACAAAGGGCCAGGAGAATGACTACCTTTCTGGAAGGTTTGGAATCGGTGGTGTCACCTTTAGGATGTTCCATTACGTTTTTAGACCGCTGCTGCATGCACGGTCTAGTTGTTCTTTCCAACATGGCCGCTGCCAGGCATTTACAGCAACTCGGTCGGCTCGCTGGTGCGTTGCACCTCAGATCCTTCCGTGCAGGACGCGCTCTCTCTCTCTTGCTCTCCATTGCGCGCTAATTTTTTTTCTTGTGTATTCTTTTGTGCCTTTTACGCTTTTGCTTCGGTTTCCGATCTGTTTAGGAAACCTCTGCTGCCGCTCCTTCTGTGCTTCGTTTCCTCCTAGACTATCGCAGCTCGCCGCTCCTTTCTTTCCGTTTGCCTTTCCTGTCTGCTTGTGTTATTCTGGCACGTTTACCCCTGCCGCTGCCTTTTTCATTACTTACCTTGCTGGGACTCTCCTGGCGTTCTTCCTATTGTTTACCTGTTGCTCATTTGATCCTCAATGAAGATGGCCCCCGGTTTGCCAGACCAGTCTGTCTTTGTATGTTTACTTCCTGGCGGAGTATCATCCTTCACACGGAGCTGCATTCCAAATGAAGCCGCTTCATTGCGTACCCCGGATTTCTGGGTACTATAGTCAAACAACCTGATTGACGCTTTTCACCATCTTCAAATTCCTCTACCAACATCTCCTTGAGAATTGCAGGATTTTTCAGCCAGGAGGCTTTTCCCTGCATCGGGGCTGGCTCCGGGGGAGGCCACGTAGTTGGGGTTCATTTCCCTACCGACAGTGTGGCATCCCGAGGAGACAGACCTCATTTGCTGCAGAAGAAAGAACGGAAGAAAGACATCAAATCAAAGAATCTCAAAAGGAAAAGTAGGGAGACAGCAGAAAAAGAAAGCCTTGGTGAAGAACCAGGTGAGGAGGAAGGGAGGGAGGTTGGCACAGAGTATGACACGAAAGAATATCTTCCTACAGAAATGTTCTCAGTCAATATGAAATCTTCAAATAGCGTTCCGCTATTCGCTTTATTCGTTCCTTCACTTCTGCTGTAAGACTTGCCCAGGTTATATTCCTGTTCTCTCTGGGACTTTGTAAAGTTCTCTTCTCAGGATTATGGGCCCCCTTTTTCCTTTGTGATGCGTCTGTATCAAGGAACAGTCTTTATTGCTTCTCTGCAATTCATTCTGTTTTCCCTAAGAGGCTAAACCGTTAGGCCTCTTGGCTTCTCAGTCTTCCCCCTGAGATCTGTGTACTGAACCCAGGGTTTATACTTAATCTTCTGGTAGTTTTTTGTACTACTGGGACGAGTAGAAAGAGTCCCATACTTATTCTCACTCTTCTGGTAATGTTTGTTACAACTGGGACCAGTATGATGTGTCCCGTACTTATTCTCAATCTTCTCATTAATGTGCCAACTAGGATTCAGCCACTTTGAACAACCGCCCCTCTCCATGGGTCCCACTCTGCCCATTACCTCCTTGTGTCAGGCTACGCGTCACAGGGTTGTTATTTATGTTCACTGCTTCACTTCTGGGTTTCAGGATGGCTTCCTAGCTTTGCGTCGATCTGCTCTCTGGTACGTCTTGGTGTACCTCGGGGACGATGGCATCAGCTGCGGGAGGGTTTCTCTCTTTCTTCTCCCCCTCATCACCATATGGCAGGTAAATTCCATTGCTCTGCTGTCTTGAAGTATCAGGTCAACATAATAGTTTATTTGTGCACACCTATAGCTTTTCATCATTATCTAGTAGTTTCTATACATAATTTAAGAAAGGACTTCGGGTGCAGGGGAGGAATACAGACCCTGGCACGAGGCCTACACACCATACAATTTGCATAAAGTGTCTACCACTTGAGACACTTCCGTCCCCGGCACACCAATATAACTGAACAAACAGTCAAAAATGTATCCAGATCATGAATACTTTAATACTTTAATTTAATAATAAATAAAAACACACACTTCATATGTATATATTCCAAGGTATATCCTCTACATAAACCTTAATGGATATTGTTCAGAAAGCAGTGCATTTCACACTCAAGAAAAGTACATAAAAGCGAATGCTCTTTGATTAGAAGTCTTTCAAGCCCACCGAGTTTCTGGGGGTGAACCCCATCTTCAGGAGCGAAGAAATTCTGAAACAACCTATATAAAGGATCCAGTTAGACCCACATTTTCATGTACTTTAATAGCATAGTCAGAAACATAATCTTTTTCATGCATAACAGGAGTACCATCCCCCTCTAAGTATATCAACCCCTATCAAGTTGTTCCACAGGAAATATTCTCAAATATGAGTGGTATTCACTACCGTGCTGTTCAATTTCCATAAGATTAGCAATCCAAACCCATGTGTTGGATATTATCTATATCAGATCCACAAATAAGTGACCAGCAGTATTAGAAAACTACCACCTCTGACCCATCGATAAATATCTCATCAAACTTTGCATACATTTCACCTGGTGTCTAAAGACCACTGTCAAGTATACCTATGTTATAGGGAGAATGAAGGAGGCTCAGATTAAATTATTCTAAAATGAATGCTAAATAACGCAACTGCGTGTCCATAGCACCCCTCACCTACCTGTAGTAACAGGCAGACGTGTAGATGCTGTAAAGAGCTGATATGCTATTCTGTGTGTCAAAGAAAGCCCACAGGCTCATCTCTATCAAGACGCTTTAGTCCACGTTCACGCAATCCAGTCTCCAAGTTTCCTATAAAGACAGGAAATATTTAGTTATCAGGCATTACCGTGTAATAGCACAGTACTACTCCGACATTTCACGAATCTTGCTAATGCATATATGCAACAATGCACTCTCCGGTGCATACCCCGCTGTGTCCACATATGTATGCATACAGTATTTATCTAGCTTGAAGTTACTCCACGTATGCCATGAGGTTTTCCTGGTGTAGTTTCTCTCTGTGAATATTCCTGCAATCTCACAGTCTAACAGCGTGTCACGTGAGCAATCACGTATCAGGTACCAGTCGGGGCACCTCAGTGAGCTCAGCAAAGAGGGCTTTTCTTCTCTCATCCTTCCTTCTACTGCTACCGCTCTGTAGCGATTCCCTCCAGGGACACTCCTTAGCCTCTGAGCCTCTTGGTAGGCTCTCTGGATATCAGCGTTTCGCGCACATCTGTATTTCTGACCTCCTTGGCAGAAAGGAGATCAACGCCTCTGTCTCCGGCAAACACTTTCAAACTTCCCGGGTCTCCATCTTTGGTTAGCCCCTCCTTCTTGTATGTTCCCACACTGAGGCTTCCACAGTTTCCAGCCATAGTCTTTCTTTTGTGCGTGTGTTAGACTCTGCATAACTTCATTGGGCCTTCTCGTCTCAGTGTAAGGCAACTTGTTAATTTGTGCTGCTCTTCGGTTCTTACTCATCACAGTACCAAATATACTTTTGTCTACAGCAGAGATACTAGTATAACAAATATAGGAGGATACTGAGTTTGTTACTTCTTCTTCATTATTTTCTTGTTTATAAGAAAAAGGGAGTCCCTTCACAGAAGGGAAGTCCTTATCCCCAAGAGGGGAGTCCCTTCCTGTGAGGTACCGCTTTCCGCCACCCCTAGAGGGAATATTCATCACAACATTCAGCGAGGAATACTGCTTCCGGTTGCGGTATACCACGTCAGCTGCCTGGGGGGTCACCAACACCACATGGGTGCAGTCCACGGCAGCAATCATGTTGGACATGTGGGATACTTCATAAAAACGTGCCTTCATGGCATTCTCCTGTGCTTGGTTTGTGGGCAGGGAGATGTGCCAGGGGACATGGATCAGGAATGCTTCCAGCATCTGCATGAACACATTGGTAAATGTGGGCTGGGTCATATCGTGCAGCATGCCCACGATGTGCTGGGAGGTGTCTGTTGCCAAGAAATGCAGAACAGACACTAGCTTCACCAGCGGGGGTACGGCCGTACTGATGTTGATCCGGCTCTCTATGACATCCCAGATCATGGTGATCAGCTCAGCTATGGTCTCCCTGTTGAGTCGGTACAGTGTGATTAGCTGGCTGTCAGTCAAGATCATGGGTGTGGGCCTAACCCGGGGCATGGGTGCTTTCCTTTCATGCCGTCCTCTCCTCCTCTTCACCTCTGCACCATGCACCTTGGGTGGTGCTTCCAGCCTCTGCAGCTCAATGTGGAGTAGGAGCAGCTACCTGTCCATCTTCACAGCAGCTAGTGGCAGCATGGTGTTGGAAAGTGTGTTTGGGGAAGGTGTGAGCATTATGTACCCTTCCTGAGTGGATTGGGTGCACCCGTGGCTACATTTCGATCACCCGTATGCATTTACCTCCACCCTAAAGGTGGAGGTAACCGCACTGTGTTTTTGGCAGTATTAGTGCCCAATCTCAACAGTATTACCGCCATATCCCAACTTGTTATACAGCAGTAACACACGTGGGACGCTCAACCTTTTCTGGAATTATCCTGGAACTTTTATTGACATGAAAGAAAGGTGGCCCGCCCCCTTTTTCCCAGAACACCTTAAAAATACCGTGCCACGCGCGCGCATCAAGTCCACGCATAAGTCTACTCTGTTTGCTGGGATGCTGGGATGCTACGCTGCCGGACACGCTTCTGGACCCCCTTCTTTGCTTAAACTGGACTCTAACTGGACATTAATTGGTGGCCCCGCCCCCTTTTTCCAGGACACCTTAAAAAGACTGTGCTGCGCGCATCTGCACACGTGCCTCAAGTCCACACATAAGTCTACGCTGTTTGCTGGGATGCTACGCTGCTGGACACGCTTCTGGACCCCCTTCTTTGCTTCAACTGGACTCTAACTGGACATTAATTGGTGGCCCCAACCCCTTTTTTCCAGAACACCTTAAAAAGATCATATTGCGCGCCTCTGCGCGCGTGCTTCAAGTGCACTCATAAGTCTATGCTGTTTGCTGGGATGCTACGCTGCTGGACACGCTTCTGAAACCCCTTCTTTGCTTCGACTGGACATTAATTGGTGGCCCTGCCCCCTTTTTCCCAGAACACCTTAAAAAGACTATGCCGCGTGCATCTGCAGACGCGCATCAAGTCTACGCTGTTTGCTGGGACGCTATGCTGCTGGACACGCTTCTGGACCCCCTTCTTTGCTTCAACTGGACTCTAACTGGAAATTCATTGGTATTAATACTTGAAAGAACATCAATCACTATCTACTGCTGTATATTTTGTATTTTATGTCATTGAATCCATTGATTACAACTTATATTTTACTTTTCATAGGTGGCCCCACCCCTTTTTCCCAGAACACCTTAAAAAGACTGTGCTGCGTGCATCTGCACGCGCGCATCAAGTCTACGCTGCTTTCTGTTTGCTGGCTCGCCAGCTTGCGCGCTCATCGGCTCTCCACGCTCCTATGTTCATTATTTTTTCTTTTTCCAATTGAGATAATGCCCATAGCCCATGGTGCTTGATATTCTTCTTCTCTGTGCTACACAAATTCAGGTGGGTTTTGGCAGTGAGCAGTGGACACACGATCACATAGTGTGGCTCTTTCGCTCGAAGCGGAACGGAAGTTAAGTCTGTTTCATTCCGTATTTGCTGTGCTCTCTGTGTTCTGAGAACAATCCTTTAATAATCTGTCGCCTGATTTCATCAGGTTTCTGGGTGCCTGGCCCTCACAAAAGTCTGTTTTGGTGTGAATATTGTGAGTGGTCTGCGCAGCGGTCATTGCAACAAAGCTATACCTGTAGCCATCACGAGTTCAATAATTGATTGGATGATCTGTACAGGAAGGACTTCTTATGTTGACCTTACTATACCCAAACACCACCCATCAAATTCCCCGAAACCAAGTGCTTTCGCTTTTTCATCTCATTCTGTGCAGATTCACGCTTCTGAACCCACTATTTCCTTGGTCTTTCCTGATCCAGATTTATCTCATCACAAAGACACAATGAGTGTTGAGAGTAGGACGGGAGGTGAAAGGGCAAGAGATCGCTCACAACCTTTCTCCATCCGCCCTCCAACTCACGACTTGTTTGAATCTGATCTTCGAAACATGGCAGCCTTGGACAACCAAGTGCGTCACTTTATAAGTGTGCTGACTCCCTTTGTCACAAGGATGCCGGAGTGAAAGATCCCCCTAAAAACTCTCCTTTCCAATGCCCCCGCTATGGCTCAATCAATTAACAATATAATTGACGTTGATATTAACAAAGAACCCATTCCAGCGCAATTGTTGTACTCTCCCGACTTCAGTCAACCGCAAATGAAATATTCTTGTCTTGATTCCTCCGCACGTTCCAATTCACTGGAGAACAATGAAGCGAGGTCTCCTCACACATTCCCGGTAATAATTAAAATCCTTGACCTCCTGAACAAGGGTAACGATCTGTCGCATCTTGAACTCCGTGAAATAAAAATCACAATGCGCCAGATATGTTCGAAAATGGGATTGGATTGAAGGCTTTATATTAGACTCTGAATCCATAACGACCCAAAAAAAAGTTGGCAAAAGCCCGGACATCTAATCTTTCTCTGTCCCGAACTCCTAAAAGAACGTACTACTCTCCAGAAGTCATGCAATCCTCTGATATAACAACTCCTTTCCCTCTTCCATCTGAGTCCAATCCTAGTCTGTTCAACGGGTGTGCATGTATTTAATTTTGGTGTTGAGATGAAAGAGTTGAAAACTTCTATAGATGAGATGAAGACAACAATTGCTCAACACTCCACCAACTTTATGCAACACGCTGAAACCCCGGACAGCCCTTCAGTCCTGCTAAAGGCGGCAATGGAACACTTCAAACAAGATATAAACACTAGTGTTGATCCTCAGGAAAACATAGGGCCTCATTACAAGCTTGGAGGTAAAAAACTGAAATTACCAGCATGGAGTAAATACCGTGTCTGTGTAGGAAAGTGGCTGCTAACAGTGGCCTATTACGGGTTTGCGTGCACGAGCTTAATGGCATGCCGATAACAACATTGCCGTCATGCCGCAAATGCCCCCAAAAAGCCACTTAGCGGCATCATGGAACGCACTGACAGCACTACCGCCACCGTCCACCCCTAAACAACGTGCCCAGCACCAATGGATACGGCATTAGCGGGCCCCGCTATTAGCAGTGTCCGCTAATAGCGGTGCCCGCTAATAAGCGGAACCGGAAGTAGCGTCATCGCGCCGGAACGGGATAGGGCACGGCGACCATCTTGAAAAACACAATCCATTGCCATCCTCACTACACAGAACTTGGAGCCTCATTGTGAGAGCAGAAATATAACATCACCACCAGCATCATGCCAAAACAAGTAAAAAAAAAGGCGCAGCCAGGCAGTGCAAAGAGCGCTTTACGGAGGACGATCTAACAATGCTCGCTGAGACACTGGAAGAAAATGCTGAGGTTGTCTTTGCCACCAACCTCAAGCTAGAAACCCAGATACAAAAAAAAGAGATCTGGCAACTTGTTGCCCAAAAAGTGAGTGCAGTCGGCAACAACCCCCACACAGTTAAGGACGTGCGCAAGAGATGGGACGACCTCCGCCTCACAGTCCGAAACATAATGTCGGCCAACCGGAGCCAGGGCCTGGCTTCTGCGCGTGGCCCTAGCTCCCCTATCAAACTAAGCCAGTGGGAGAAAATCTGCACCAGCCCCATTGGCATCGAGGCAATTGAAGGTGTTGGGGAGCTGGAACGTGGCACCACATCATCGGCAGATGGAGGTGAGTGCCCTAAGAAAACACTGTAATGCATTGTATGATGATAGTACACCAATTTGACCGTGCCATGAGGCAATGCATTGGCCAATACAGACATATGGACCCTGCCTAGATGCCGTCCTCAGCACTGACACATCCACATGCATGCAGCATTCCAATGCCATACCTGACACACACCCCACAAACATGGAAACGGCATTATTCACACTGCACACAGTCCACAACAGAAATGCATGTCACACAGCATACACCACCTCAAACAGGTGTGACTCTGACGGATGCCTGCATGCTCCACCCATAAAGCAAGCAACCTGATTGCGAAAACTCCAATACCCATTCCCCTCTAATGTGTCGGACAGCAATAATACCAATGTCTGAATGATGCTTGTAGAACCATCACTGATGCTGTCCCTCTCTCGGTCCCCCACAGGCTCAGATCCTGACAGCGAGGCCCGGGACTCAGCCGCACAGGCAACCACACCCCGGAAGAGGGCCCGGGGGATGGAGGAAGGCAACAGGCCTTCAACAAAGAAAGGGCCAGGTAAGCCACGACTGGCACAGAAGGGGAAGGCACCAGACGAGGCCACGTCACTGGTGCGGCTAAGGGCCAATACCACACCTACAGTCCCCACACCATCTGTGTCCCTGCACAGGAGACAGTGGCCGATGGGGCCCTCTCAGCTGCGAACAACTCTGTTGGGGAGGTGGCAGCCACGGCACCCCAGACGGACGTGGATGCGCAGAGCCAAGGCCAGGTGTGTGTCCCTGTGGAGGATGACACATCAGACATACCTGACACACCCACTCCCCCTGCATCACCCCAGGTCACACCATTGTACTCCACCTATGACAGTACACAGGACCAGTCTGGAGGGGAGCCAGGTCAAGGGAGCATGAGCCCCACAGAGCACACACACGATTCTGCAGATTTGACACATGCAGCTTCCACCTCCACTGGTGCCCGTGATGGGGTGCAGCAAATGGAACATACGGTGCAGCGCCAGGAGGAGCTGACAGCCCAAGTCAGGCAGTTTGTGTCCGACGGTGCCCAGGCAAGGCAGGAGGGGCGGGACAATGCTGCACCCCTGAGATAGGCAACGGAGGCCAGTACCACGCGCATCTGCGAGGAGGTGTCTGCTCTGAGGCAGAACCTATGCTGCATAGCGGATGCCATGGAGGCAGAGCGTCCTGCACCGAGACTGGAGCAAGCCGGCACAGCTTCATCATGTAGCTCAAAACAGACCAGCCTCCTTCGCAGGTCTGCGTGCACCTTGCGGCGATCGGACATGCCGCAACCAGGTGCGGGAAGTGGACAGAAGTAGATGGGGCAGCCTGATAAAGGCAATTGACGCAGTAACCAGCTGCATTAGCTTGGACACCATGTGTGGGGGAGTTGTGGGGGGAGATGGACGGGGGAGAGGGTGTGTGGGGGAGTTTTGGGGGGAGAGGGTGTGGGGGCTTTCCTTTCATGCTGTCGTCTCCTCCTCTTCTCCTCTGCACCATGCACCCTGGGTGGCGCTCCCAGGCTCTGCAGCTCAATGTGGAGTAGGAGCAGCCACCTGTCCATGTTCACAACAGCTAGTGGCAGCATGGTGTTGGAAAGTGTGTTTGGGGAAAGTGTGAGCCTTATGTACCCTTCCTGAGTGGATTGGGTGCACCCGCAGCTACATTTCGGTCACATGTATGCATTTACCTCCACCCTAAAGGTGGAGGTAACTGCACTGTGTTTTTGGCAGTGTTAGTGCCCAATTACAACAGTATTACCGCCATATCCCAACTTGTAATACAGCAGTAACACACGTGGGACGCTCAACCTTTTCTGGAATTATCCTGGAACTTTAATTCACATGAAAGAAAGGTGGCCCCGCCCCCTTTTTCCAAGAACACCTTAAAAAGACTGTGCTGCATGCGCACAGCAAATCCACACATAAGTCTACTCTGTTTGCTGGGATGCTACGCTGCCGGATACGCTTCTGGACCCCCTTCTTTGCTCCAACTGGACTCTAACGGGACATTCCCCCTTTTCCCCAGAACACCTTAAAAAGACAGTGCCACACGCATCTGCGTGCGCGCATCAAGTCCATGCATAAATCTACACTGTTTGCTGGGATGCTACGCCGCTGGAAACGCTTCTGGACCCCCATCTTTTTTTCAACTGGACTCTAACTGGACATTGCTATTTACTGCTGTATATTTTGTATTTTATTTCATTGAATCCATTGATTACAACATATATTTTACTTTTCATAGGTGGCCCCGCCCCCTTTTTCCCACAACACCTTAAAAAGACCGTGCTGCTCGCATCTGCGCGCGCGCATCAAGTCTACGCTGCTTTCTGTTTGCTGGCTCATCAGCGTGCCCGCTCATCGGCTCTCCACGCTCCTATGTTCATTATTTTTTCTTTTTCCAATTGAGATAGCGCCCATAGCCGCTAGTGCTTGATATTATTTTTCTCTGCGCTACACAAATTCCGGTGGATTTTGGCAGTGAGCAGTGGACATGCGATCACATAGTGTGGCTCTTTCGCTCGAAGCGGAACGGAAGTTAAGTCTGTTTCATTCCGTATTTGCTGTGCTCTCTGTGTTCTGAGAACAATCCCTTAATAATCTGTTGCCTGATTTTATCAGGTCTCTGGGTCTCTCAGGTCTCTGGGTGCCTGGCCCTCACAAAAGTCTGTTTTGGTGTGAATATGGCGAGTGGTCTGTGCAGCGGTCTTTGCAACAAAGCTATGCCCGTACCCATCACGAGTTCAATAATTGACTCTAAGATCTTTACAGGAAGGACTTCTTATGTTGACCTTACTGTACCCGAAGACCACCCATCAAACTCCCCGAAACAAAGTGCTTTAGATTTTTCATCTCATTCCGTGCAGATTCACTCTTCTGAACCCATTATTTCCTTGGTCTCTCATGATCCAGATTTATCTCATCACAAAGACGCAATGAGTGTTGAGAGTAGGACGGGTGGTGAAGAGGCAAGAGATCACTCACAACCTTTCTCCACCCGCCCTCTAACTCACGACTTGTTTGAATCTGATCTTTGAAACATGGCAGCCTTGGACAACCAAGTGCGCCACTCTATAAGTGTGCAGACTCCCCTTGTCACAAGGATGCCGTAGTGGAAGATCCCCCCAAAAACTCCCCTTTCCAATGCCCCCGCTATGGCTCAATCAATTAACAGTATCATTGATGTTGATATTAACAAAGAACCCATTCCAACGCAATTGTTGTACTCTCCCGACTTCAGTCAACCGCAAATGAAATATTATTGTCTTGATTCCTCCCATCGTTCCAATTCACTGGAGAACAATGAAGGGAGGTCTCCTCACACATTTCCGGTAATAATTACAATCCTTGACCTCCTGGACAAGGGTCACGATCTGTCGCATCTTGAACTCCGTGAAATAAAAATCACAATATCACAATGCGCCAGATTTGTTCGAAAATGGGATCGGATTGAAGGCTTTATATTAGACTCTGGGCCTCATCAGCTTTATATTAGACTCTGGGCCTCATCAAGACTTTGGCGGCAACCCTTAAAATCGGCGGTAACGCTATTAGCGCCGATTTTAAGGGTCCGTCGGATCACGAGTCCAAATACCGCTGGCGCCATTACAGCCGGCGCAAGTACAGCCGGCTGTACAAGCGCCGGACATAACAGCGCCAGGAACCATTTGCGCTAAAACATCAGCAATCACGAGTCCGGCGTACGCGCTATTAGCGCCAGAAAAGCGGCGGATAATCTGCCGAAAATACCTCCAGCAAAAAGCTGGAGGTAACAGCACACAGGCCTCAGCAATAAGGGCCCAGGTGGAACCAATGGAAATCAGAGGCCTACAAAGGAGCCACCCATGCACAACACACCCTCCCCAACACCATGCTGCCATTTGGAGCCGGGAGCCTTGATGTTGACTTCTACCTGCTGCGCCTGGAGCTACAGAGGCCAGCCAACCAGGCCAGGGCCCTGGGAGTGCAGGGGGCAGTGGGGATGAGGAGAAGGAGGAGGAAAGCAGCACCAGCAAGGCGGCCAGCCATCCCCAGGGTCAGGCCAACACCCTGGGCCCTGACTGATGGTAAGTTGGTGACAGAATATCGGCTGGACAGGGCAACCATCACCCAGTTGCTGGACACAATCCAGGGTGGCATTGGCAGCCGCATAGCCACCAGCACGGCAGTACCTCACCTAGTGAAGCTTGTGTCTGTGCTTCAATTTCTTGGGACTGGCAGCTACCAACATACTGTTGCCATGATGCATGGAATGGCCCAGTCCACATTCAGTGCCATGCTGGGACAGGTGCTTGATGCACTGTTGAATCATGTGAACGAACACATTGCATTGCCAGCCACACAGGCACAGGTGCACCAGCTGAAGGGTCAATTCTATGCCATTGCCCAAGTCCCGAATGTAATAGCAGCCCTGGACTGCACAAATGGGGCACTCGTACCACCCCAGGCACATGAGGCTGCCTACAGAAACCGGAAACAGTACCATTCCCTCAATGTGCAGATGAGATGTGGTCCTGACCTCACCTTCAGCCACTGATGTGCCCGCTACCCAGGATCCACCCACGACTCCATGGTCCTGCGCAACAGTACCCTGCCGGCGTACATGGAAAGGCACCGAGGCCAAAACACATGGCTACTGGGTGAATATAAATGTATACCATAAAGCATGTCAATCCACAACTGATGGTGCCTGTCACAGAATCCATTATTCCCAATAGGCAGCATCATTACTGCAGAATTCACATTCAAGCACCTTGCACGATAAACCTTGGACATGTCCAACACAGCAGAACACACCCATGCATGATGTGAGACATGTGGCGGCACAGCAACATATGGAAGGCCCACCACAATAAAGCCTCCTGTGTGAGTAGCACCATGGCTCCCAACACTGACACAGTACAGAAATCCCACCCTGGCCATCCGACAGTAATGAAATTCCAAACCATAAGCTGGCACATCCACAAATGCACCACACATAAGTAGGTTAAGTAATGACAATGTACATCCCACGAACACTGTCCCCAGAATAGCCAGGGAAATGCATGGAGAACAGTACAGAACAATGACAACCAGCAAATGCAACTGTAGCCAAATGGATTTGAAATGACACATGAGGCAGCCACTTCTGTCATGCAGAAGTAGATGGAAGGGCCCCCTTATCCAGCGACAAGTGAATGAGTACTGTTACATCCAGAAACATAGGCGTACCAAGTGGAGAGTACCCCATTGATTCAATCGTGCCCGTAGGACAGCACACTCCACAATGTTATAGGCCAAATGACAAATATGGCAAAATCACACTGATGACAGAGCTCTGTACACCCACTGGACTTACCTTGTCCCCATTCCGGCTTTTTCTCCCCTGCAGATGATTCTGGATATCCCCAGTACACGTGGCTCATGACCCCTGTGCGTCATCCACACACAGCGGCGGAGCGGGCATACAACCTTGCCCACGCCCGTACACGGATCTGCGTGGAGAGGGCATTTGGACTGCTGAAGGCACGCTTCCGGTACCTCGACCGCACGGGAGGGGCAATGATGTATGCACCAGAAAAAGTTGGCAAAATTGTACTGACATGTGCCATGTGCACAACATCTGCCATCGCAGAAATGTGCCACTGCCCCCTGATGCTCATGTGCAGCCACCTGAGGATGGGAGTGAGGGCGATGAAGTGCCAGAAGGTGTTGCATATGCACAAAGGATTGGGCTGAGGGAGGGGAGGTTGGCCAGACAGGGATTGATTGGTGGATTCTTTTAGAAATGGGTAATGGGTAAATTGGAAATATGTCACTTTTGGTCCACATTTGTAACAATCACTACTGTCCATGCATTGTGATTTTTCTAACGTGATTTATTTTCAGTACAACAAACCTCCCTCCCCCCAATGAACACCCAGCACACAATCCCCCCTGCCCCCAGTAAACACCCAGCACACAACCCCCCCTCCCCCCAGTGAACTACCCCCAACTCTGCAGATAGGCACATGTGTCTTATCAGGGCACCAACAACGATGCCATGCACCACTAGGATGGTCGTGGGCACTTTCCTTTTCCGGGCCCCTCTGATGTGCGTGCCCTTAGGTGGCACAGAACCCTCTGTGGGTGTGGTCGATGTCGAAGGGACTGAAGCAGCGGCCAGCATGTGCTGTCGCATGAGGTTGTTTCCTTCCCTTGTTTGCTCAGCAAGTGCTGAGACTGCCTCCGTCAACTCTCTCACTCGTTGCCCGAAGCCTGTCAGGGCAGCGGTACATTGGTCAACGACTCTGCGTGTGCGCGCATTGTCCTGCGCTATATATTTGCATCCATGCCGTATTGATGCACTGACGGCCTTGATGTGATTCCACCCTGGCCTGTTTGGCCTCAATAATGTCGAGTCGGCCCATCACTGCAGCCCCTGTGACGAAGGGCGCCCCTGGGATGTCATGTGCTGGCCTGCGACTTGTGCGCTCTCGGGTGGGGGGGCTGCATGGGGACATTGGGCCGGCTTGGATTGGGCTGCCAGGCTTTGAGTGCCGGTCCTCTGGGCTGCCATATGATGGCGTATCCACGTCCGGCTTTGGTGTGCGGACACGACGCACAGGCAGATGTGGGCTTTGTGCAGGCTGTATGCCTGGCTTTGGGTTCCCCTGGGGTGTGACCATCCCTTCGGCGTCACTGCTTCTGGGAGAGTGCTGTCCTCCTGCCTGATGACCATGTGGAGATGTTCCTCCCACGTCGGGCTCTGATCCACTGCTCTGTCCCTCAGCATGGGGGCTGTGACTGGTGGCTTCCCTGCGGCCATGTGGGTGCTACTGCTGTCTGGTAGGGCTGCGTTGGGGTGTAGTGGGGGTTGGCCTGGTTCGTCTCCCTTCCATGCTGCCTCTTTGTGGGGTGGTGGTGCTGGTGGAGGGGCGGTGCCGTGGCTGCTGTGATGGTGTGGCCTCCTCCCCATCATCTTCATCCCGTTGGGATCGACGTGTCCCTGTGGGGTACATAGGGTGTGGTTTGAGTTCAATGCTACATATATTTGTGTGATGCAGTTCATGCCAACAAGTGGGATTGAAGACAGTATCATTCACGCATTCTCCTTGCATTCTGTTCTGTCGCCATGTGGTGCTTGTTGTGAGTGGGTATGGAGGTAGACTGCATGGGAATGTTGGAGTGACAAGATTGCATGCGTGGTTGGGGTGCACTGCGCTCAGGGTTTTGGGGGTGTATTCATGCGCACTTCAACTCAACGTAGCTGTCCTATGGCTATGGATGTCTATCCCCTGCCCCTGTCATTCATACACTGCACGTGCAGGGTCATCTTGGCAGCACTACGGTTCAATGGATGTAGGCCTCACTTATGGGTGTATGCTGTTCCTCACACACATTTCCTCCCATTCATTCACTTGGGTTCTGCATGTGTGGTTCTTTCAGCTGCATGCATTCGGGTGTGGAACTCACCTGCAGTTGGATCGATTCCAGTGCCTGCCTCCGCTCCACCAATGCCCTTGATGCCCTCGATGGTGCCAACATCTATCAGGGCACTCATTTTCTCCTCCCATGTTGTGAGTTCGGGTGGGGGTGGTGGTTGCCCTCCTCCAGTGGCCCTGCTTGCACTCCTGGGCTGTGACAGGATGCCACGGACTCGCACGCGCAGGTCGTTCAGGCGCTTGCGCCAATCCTCCCCATCCCGGGGCACGCGCCCACAGCAGTGACCCTCTGGCTGATGTTGCGCCAGATTTGTGCTCTGCAGCTCCTCATGGTGTGTCCACGCCTCCTCCACCAGTACAGCTAGCTCCTGGTCACTGAATGTGGGCTTTCTCACCCTGTCCAGGGAAGTCTTGCCCCTAGTGCGCTCCTGAGACATGTTTTGGGGTTGGATGGCGTGGATGGCTTCCTGGGACTGTGATATCCGACGGATTGTGATTTCCAAGATGGCCGCCGCTTTGTTTCCCGTTCCGGCGGTGACTCATAGCGCGCTATGAGCGCGATATGGCGGAATCGCATGGTGCACTGAATTTAAAGGATCGCGCTATTTGCGATACCGCCATGGACCGCGTGCACGATAAGTCCTGATTTGGCGGATTGTCCGCCAGGGACATTGGCGTTAGCGCTAATTACTTCCGGCGGACAATCCGCCGCATTACCGCCAAAGTCGTGATGAGGCCCTCTGAATCCATAACGACACAAAATAAAGTTGGCAAAAGCCCAGACATCTAATCTTTCTCTGTCCTGAACTCATAAAAGCATGTACTACTCTCCAGAAGTCATGCAATCCTCTGATATAACAACTCCTTTCCCTCTTCTATCCGAGTCCAATCCTAGCCTGTTCAACACGTGTGCATGTAATGTTGGTGTTGAGATGAAAGAGTTAAAAGCTTCTGTAGATGAGATGAAGACAACAATTGCTCAACACTCCACCAACCTTATGCAACACGCTGAAACTCCACACAGCCCTTCAGTCCTGCTAAAGGCAATGGAACACTTCAAACAAAATGGAAACACTAGTGTTGATCCTCAGGAAAACATAGGGCCTAATTACGAGCTTGGAGGTAAAAAATAGAAATTACCAGCATGGAGTAAATACCATGTCTGTGTAGGAAAGAGGCCGCTAACAGTGTCCTATTATGAGTTTGCGTGCACCAGCTTAACGGCATGCCGGTAACGACATTACCGGAATGCCGCAAAAGCCCCCAAAAAGCCCCTTAGCGGCTTCATGGAAAGCGCTGACAGCACTACCGCCACCGGCCACCCCTAAACAACGTGCCCGGCACCAATGGATACGGCATTAGCGGGCCCCGCTATTAGCAGTGCCCGCTAATAGCGGTGCCCGCTAATAAGCGGAACCGGAAGTAGCGTCATCGCGCCGGAACGGGATAGGGCACGGCGACCATCTTGAAAAACACAATCCATTGCCATCCTCACTACACAAAACTTGGAGCCTCATTGCGAGATGAATTTGCCCTCGCCGCGTTAATTGGTGAGTGCAGAATTATCCCTTGAATAAATGGATTTGGATTTAGGCATGTAGGTGTGGACCAATTGGCAGATATTCGTACCATTGTCCAAAGGCCAGCACTTGGACGTCCTTGAATGTTTCTGATGGCTGGGTTCACAAATATTGAGAAACAGTCTCTCATCGGCACTTCAGACAGCCATGTTTCTTGTAAACAGATAGCAAAAACATCGACCAGAGAGACTTCAAAGCCCTGAAAAAGATGACAATGTATGTATGTATGTATGTATTTAGTTTTTATATAGCTCCACGGGAGGATTGAGAAAGGGCCATCCACGGGAGTCAATCATTGCTAATTAAACACTTGCCTTCTCGGGCGAGCGCCTTGGTTTTCATATTGATAGCTCGCTTGACACTTCCTCGCTTCCATCACTAGGCTACTACGTAGCTGATCCACATTCACAGTTTTAATTTCGACTGAATTGCATTCCGAAGATTTTGAGCAGTTATTCCCATAGTGTTGCTCCGGTTCGACTGAAATGTCGAAACCGAACATCAAAAGATCGTCCACTGCTTTAAGCAGTGTGTTGCGTACACCTGCCGAGTCTATGTGTAGCAAAACTGCATCGGAAGACTGCTCATTAATATATTCCACGATTTGGATGTCGTCGGAATTGATCAGACGCAATGGAGGAATATGCTTGAAAAGTCACAGCACGTTTGCACCGTTTAAATTTAACTCAGTTTCGTCCTTGTGGATGTTTTCCAACCTGAGTTTCCACATGCGGTCAGCTGCTCGCTGATCCTGCGGTTTATGAACCCTAGAAGTGAAATGAACTTGCTGTTTACGTTGGTTCGTTGTCAGTTTTGGGTTCAGGGTCAAGGTGGCCGCATATGATTTCTTCACCTCCAAGTTGCATTGGGCTGAATTCGTTGCTCGATCAGCATGCGGTTGCGGGGAGATGGCTGACATCCCAGCATTTGTGGCCCCAGCTGATGGGTGTAAACTGGACGAGTTTGCAGAGTTGGAGGACTGTGACTTCACGTCGTCATCTGAGTTTGAGTACGTAGAAAGGTTGCATAATGCAATTGATGCTGAGTTTGTTGATGTCACAGATTGGCAATCATCCGAGTTGATGCGCCGCCTTTTCGCGCCAGGTTTGGAAGACGTTGGGTCACTATTCTTTTCAGAGGGTATTACAACCTTGGTGCTATTACATTTGCGCTTAAAGAGCCCCGTTCTCGGATGTGTGGTAATGTTTCGTATGAAACCTTTCGTGGAAGAATGAGTCTGTTTTATTGTTTTCTTCGTTGTTGTGGTAGCTTTGTTTTTGTGGCTGTTTCTTGACCTCTGTGTTGACAGCTTGACCCACCACGCCTGTTTTGGCTGGCCCAGTAAAGATGCCAAATGAAAAAAACACTGATCCTTGCGATACCACACCAGATGGACCCTGTGGAGGCGATTTCGCTTCAGCCAGAGGCACATAAACAATTGAAGTGGGCTGATCGTTAGTTGGTTGAACTTGGAGTGAAGCAGGATTAGACCCAAGCTGATCAATTCCTGCCACCATGCTTTGAGTGCTTTCAATTCTGATGTCGCTGGTTGAGGTCTGTTTAATTTGAGTCGGCTTTATTAGACAAATGCCTGGTTCATCTCCGAAGGCTTGAGATTCACCAGAAGTTTTGCAAGAGGGGACAGAAGTTCGAGTGGTACCTCCAGAATTATTTGCACAGCGATCTGAACATAGCAAGGGGGCTAGTTCTCTAAGCACTTCCAAGAGAGAATTTATCTGGAGCTGATGACGCTCCTGTTGCGTGGCAACTAAGTCGCCAAGACGTGATTGCCACTGCAGACTGTTGTCTTTTTCTTCATGCATTTGTGTTTGAACTACCTTGGTGAAATGTTCCAAGTTATCAAGTTTTGTTGAAAGGTTTAATAAAACAGCAGCTTGGTCGCAGATCATTTCATTCAATGATTCGTAAAGTTTTACAAACGGAATCATGGCTTGGGATGAGGCAGCCAAAACATTGTTGTGCAGCTGAATAGCAGCACCCACCGAAAGATTGATTTTGGAGTGAGGCGTGTTTTGTCCAACTTTTCCAGGACTTGGGGCAACGGGTGAATCCGTCAATGTGGAAAGGCGCTTAGTTGGCGTTGCAGGAAGAGAGGCAACTGTCATTTTTTTTATTGTTGGGCGTCTTCCGCAGAAAAAAGTGTGAAATTTCATCCTGCGATGAAATAACATGTAACCGATCTCTCACCCCTTAACACTAGGTAAGCCAAGAACCAGGCCAAAGTATAGAAAGAATATATAATTATTAATTAATAAGAACATTCATATTTGTACAAAATCACAAATAACGCCACCTCACTCTGTGGCCCAAATGCTTTTCTTTCCTAACAATTATTTTTCTTTTTACACCAATTGAAAACAATAGTTGGTTCAGGATAACACAGATCACCAACTTTGTAACACCACAACATGTTGTGAGGGGTCAAAAATGTGAGGCGGACAACTTTGTGAAGGTTTTCCACAGGATGCCATTTTATTAACTCAAAAGGATGGATACACACCTCACTATCCATACCCTGGTGAGGATTTCCCAGCCTAAAATAAACTTAAGGAAACACTCTAACAAAGGATATCTGTCCCTCACACTTATACAGACAGTAATTCAAACGAAGTATTGCATGACATTTCAAGGGTAACAAAATAATATAATAGTTAAGTACACAATATGACAACAGTCTCTCCTTATAATCTGGGGGAATTCCCCGTCCCCAGATTTAAGCAGACCTCTGCTCCACAGTTCCAAAAAGAAAGAAGAAAATCCTGGTTTGCGACAAAGTTCCAACACAGTTCTTTGTAACTCCAACTTGATAACAGAAAGTTCCAACACTACAGTGATTCAACAAATAAAGTTCCTTCTCTTTCTCTTACAATAGAAAGATTCTAGATTATATTCTTCACATAAACCAAGAATATTTCCTTAGTGTGTCAGTAACAACATACATTGGTTTTATCAGGGTGCTTTGTCTCAACTTATTTCTTAACATACATAACTCTTCTACAGCAGTTTTACATAGTTCTTTTTCAGCAGTAAAGGTCTGTCAGAATAACTTGTTAACACCACTTCACAGCACTTAACCAACTTCTACCTGGTTTACTTCCATGCCAGGCCTACTACTTCAATCACACCTGGTTTACTCCCATACCAGGCCTACTAATTCAAAGGTTCGTTGATCGGGTATACTGCCCTGCCTGAGCAGTAATTCACAAACACACAAGTGCCTTTGTGGTTAAGATCGGCTTAGAACAGTTTTGCTGTGTCATTACTTTATACCATCAGATGTTAAGCAATGTTTCGGGGAAAGCAAGATTCAAATTGGTGCTCGTTAGTACACTTTTGCACTTTCCAAAACCTCTGCAAGTTATGCTCCTCTCTCTCTGAATGTCCTTTTCCAGAAGGTCAGCCTCATTGCCACTCTTGTTTCCCCACTGCTTTAACAACCAAACAGTGACAAAAAATGGTTTTATACTGCTTCTTCCTTGGCTTTGGCAATGTGGGTTTATATCATCTTTTATTATATGCGTCTTCTAATTTGGCCAATAAGCTTTACAACCTTTGGAATTTTCATTAGTCCCCTCCTGCCTTTGGCAATATCTGTTGGTTTTAAATTGCCATGATTTTGCTTTATTTGGGCTTGGGTAATGGTTGTCTGCATTATGTATTAAAAGTGTTGCTCCATCTTGTTGCTGGGTTCTCAACAAACTCTCATGCTTAAAGACACTAGTCATTTGGTTTTGAAAGAATACTGTTTTCTCTGGTTTCTGATAGTTCGGTTTTCAAAATTGCCTTTGCTTTTGCTTTCACTCATGGCTTTGGCAATGTGGGTTTATATCAGCTTTTGTTATATGCTTCTAATAATTTGGCCAATAAGCTTTACAACCTTTGGAACTTTCATTAGTCCCCTCCTGCCTTTGGCAATATCCGCTGGTTTTAAATTGCCATCATCTAGCTTTATTTTTGCTTGGGCAATGGTTGTCTGCATTATGTTTTAAAAGTGTTGCCCCATCTTGTTGCTGGGTTCTCAACAAACTATCATGCTTAAAGACACTACTGATTTGGCTTTGAAAATATACTATTTTCTCTGGTTTCTGATAGTTCGGTTTTCAAAATTGCCTTTGCTTTTGCCTTCACTCACACGCAAGTGTTTTCTATTCTGCAAGCACCTGTATAAAGCAGGCGAACGGTCACGGAGCACTCGAGGGTCAATATCAGCTTTTAAACTCATCGGGCAAGGTGTGCACGTCCAATTCCCTCGCTGCTCACAGGTACTCTGCTTCAGTGGCTCCTCGCGACCCAGAAATCTGAAGCTTTTGGATCTTTGCTGCCTGCGCCACTTGTAAAAGGAGCTTCCTTCGCTGCGCAGGCTCTCTAGTGCTCGCCGGCCACCGGAGACAGTTTTTTGGGAAAGAAAGCTTTCCACGCTTTCCCTTCCCGCTGCACAGCCTCTGCAAAACAGGTCTTCAAAGGGTAAACTTCCCTCTTTCACTCTTCCTGCTGCACGACCTCTGCAATTACAGCTTCTGAAGTAAACAACCCTCTCAGGAGCAGCCTCTGCTCTCTGCTCAACAGTGGGCTTGGCCTTTTCTCCCTCCTCTAGTTCCTACACCTGCTGCTCACACTGCTCTCCTTGCTTTCTAATGGTCGGCACCTGAGGGGGCCTTTTAAGCCTCTTAGTCTCCCTTAGGTGTGGGTCATCAGCACTAACAAGATGATCACTTCTGCAGTGTTGTTCCTCTTTAGGCCTCTTCCTCATCCCAGTACTTCAAGAATTAAGGGGCTTGAAGTCCCTAACGGAAAAGTTCAGTTTTCTAACTTGATTTTCGGTCTCAAACTCCCTTCTGTTCCTCATAATATTCTTTAAAAGGAATATCACGAGGAACAATCACAAGACTGGATTGTATAAAGGAATAAAGTTCTTTAGTGTTTGAATTGTTATTATTCACATACTTCCTTGCACTGTACCTTTGGGAGCAACTAACTTTATAAGTCTCTAGGGATTTAGAAAAGTTTTTATTTCTCTCAATGCCTAAGGGTTTCTGATTGTTAAAACCCACATTAAGATGTTCAACTTGTGGAACAAGAAGACTGTTATAACAACAAGCCATTACATTCTTTGGTACTGAGGAGATGTCCACTCTAGAGAAAGACAAATACCGCGTCTCAGCCCACAGAGTGCTCTCATTCCCCTGTGCCCTTTCTCCTCCCAGGTGATCCTAGCGCAGAACACCACCACCAAGGTCAGGATAAGTAAGCGTATGGCTTTCCCTGGCTACCTGAGAGGAGACTTTAGGCAGGGGCTTAGTGAGGAGTCAGTAGGATTCATCACAATGTACAGTCAAAACACTTTGTATGGGGTTCACATTTTAAAACATGTAGCGCCTTGAAACATGACAAGATCATAAACCTGGTATTCTTCTTAATATGAAGTTCATCTTAAATAATGTGCACTTTTCTATTTGCAAAAACAAATTAATTTCACTGCACACTAGGCAAGGCTAAGAGTGGTGTATGGCACAACAGACTTTTAAAACAAAACACTTCTTGTCCGGCTACAACTATGCAGATACTCATATTGACTTTGACAGATATATGAGAAAAATAAGACTAAAACAGTTCTTTGCAACTAACCCTCCACCAAGAAATTCGTGAAACTCACCCTCAGGTATCCGCTAACATCTCCATTCAGGATATGCAGACACTACGGAATCTTGAACATCTTCAGTATGAGAATGATAATAATAATAATATGGATGTCTTGGATTATGATTGGCAAACAAGGAATATAGACACTAGCTGGCCAGGCAAAACCGAATTTAAGGGTAAATCAAGATTCAATCTGGTTCTTAACCTGGGTGGGCATGTGGAAGCCTTCCAGGATTTGGTGTTTAGTGATCTCAAGAAAATAAGGCATAAACGTTGTAAATCTGCCAATAATTGAACCTCTGTCCAATATAATACCATCCAGCATTTGGCAGCACAAACTGACATCATTATTAAGCCATCAGACAAAGTTACCAATATAGTTATTATGGATCATGTTAGCTTTAATAAAGAGGCAGAAAGGCAATTAAATGATAGAAAATGCTATGCCTTACTCACTGAGAATCCTTCTGCAGATATCCATCAGAAACATGGGAACCTATTGCTAACATGGAAGGAAAAATGCATCTTAGATGATGATACTTGCAGGTTTTTACATCCCAAATTCCCTGTTTTGTGCCTTTCGTGACAGCATTGCCCTCTTACTTGAGAGGCACTAAAGACTTTTTAAGTCGGGTGGAGGGTATACCTTGGGAATCAACTTACCTGCTTACTACACCTGATGTAGTTTCCCTTTACACATCAATAAGATATTCAGATGGACTTAAAGCATGTCAGCACTTCCTACATACCAGGTCTATGAATTATTTAGAACACGGCCAAATGATTCTGAAAATGATAAGCCTTTGCCTAACCAACAATTGCTTTCTTTTTAACAAAGAATTTTTCATCCCAGTGCAGGGAACTGCGATGAGCACGACATTTGCCCCCTCATATGCTAACCTCACCATGGGCTGGTGGGAGATGTTTGTGGTGTGGCATCCCAATAACAATAGATATACGGCCAGAATTGTACTGTGGCTATGTTATATCGACAATGTTTTTATCATCTGGGATGGTACTAGCAGAGAGTGGTTGGACTTTGCTAAAATTTTGAATTTTAATTAGCTAAATTTGTGCTTTACTGAAAACCATAGCCAGAATAAAATTGTATTTTGGATGTTCAGGTAACTGTTTTAGCAGGAGAACTTGTTATGGAGCTTTACAGAAAACCTACTAGCTCCAATATTCCGCTGCATGCTAATAGCAGCCATTCAACTTCTTTGAAATGGAGCATTCCGTATGGGGAATTTGTCCGCATACGACGCCACTGCTCCAAAATTGAAACATTTCACTCAGAATGACAGAAGTTCAAACTCCGAAGTTATCCAAAAAAGGTGTTGGAAAGAGCATACTTAAAAGCCAGAAACCTGAAGCGTTCTATACTTTTGACTAATAACACCATCCTGCATGACATTTCTGAAACCACCGATGTTAGGTTGATTTTGACCTTTGGTCAAGCAACACCGACATACACAGAATCATGCATAAACATTGGCATGTTCTGAAACTGGATGAACACTTAAGTACACTGCTATGGGAACAGGCTAATATCACGTTTAGGAGATCTGTTTCATTACATGACATTCTAGTTCCTAGCTACATGAGCCCTATATGTAAAACATTAGGAAATACATGGCTGAAAACCAAAACATCGGGGTTTCACAAGTGTCAGAAATGTAAGGCATGCCAATATGCCACCAACACATCAGATTACCTACACTTTGTTCTCAACAAAACAATAGAGATTAAGACGTGCATAACTTGCGAGACAGAGTTTGTAGTATATGTACTCAGGTGCCCGTGCAAGAAATGGTATGTGGGGAGCACGAAGGGCAAACTTAAACTACGGGTGCTGAAACATATTAGGGCTATAAAAAATGCTGACCCTTCATACCCTATGGCACTTCATGTTACATCTTGCTATAAACGTTGGTCTTTTTGGCATCGTGGCCGAATTTGCTGTGCCGCGATTTTGAGTCCTTCTAAGATGGCGGGTGCTCTTACTTGTCATTCTATGAGCACCGGTCTAGTTGTTGCACGTATTCCCCCTATGTTACCAGCTGATCATGTGACCGAATATAGGGGGGCCAGTGTATTGCTTCAGTGTGTCGCTACTCCAAGTCCAGATGCTTCGTAAGTGATCGCCACCTAGGCATCTTACCTTCTGACTCTTATCTAAATCCTAACCTCTTACCTCTTGTAGGCTTCGCCTTTGTTAATCCAGATCGCGGGAAATCTTTGGCCCCGCCCTCCGAGGCTACGTCCCGTTTTCCTTCGGAACACTGCCTGGAAATCGTTCAAGTGATCCGCAATTGAATTCACACCAGGGTACATATTCCCAGTCTTGCCCTTTCTCCCTAACTGTAGTACCGTCTATTTGCTTCATGCCATTCTAACAGCAGGTATTTTTCGACTTACCCTTTTCTCCCTCCTGCTTAGGACCATTCCTCCCTTTCTTGCAGTCTTCCGATTCACAGAACGTGGCGAGTATATTTGATCAGCATTAGAGATTGCAAGGTGGATCTGAGGTGGGTGACGGCTCCCGTGGGACTCCCTTCGGTTCGCAATTCTCTCCACTTCTCTTACCTGTCCTTTCTCATTCGCAGAACAACTCCCCTGCAGAAACCGAACATCTGACACAACGACAAGCTCCCGCAGGAGGCCCGCTCTTGACGACCAGACGACATCAGACTGCTCTCACCGCAACCCAGGGTTTTCTTCCCATAGAGAGTTTCCTGGGGGCGCAGTCCTCTCTTCTACTGGTTACCATTATCCGGGTAGAGAGTGATTGGGCTTGTAGGGGAATTCTCGCATTCGTCTGTTTCTTTGCCTTCCCGGTCACTGCTGAATGTCCAGGTTAGTGCTTTCCTTCCTAGAAAACTATTGAGCTGGAGATTGTTAAATTGTTTTCCGCTAAGGGCATAATCATACTCTAACAATTAACACTTCATTTTACAACCAAACATGGTGGTAAATTGGATGGTTTTTCATTTTTTAGTTTACAAACAGTTCCAAAACCATTAAGAGATAGTAATCGAGAGCTTCTACTTAGACAACTGGAAACCAAGACCATACTGAACTTTGAAACTAAAAAGCCACTAGGCCACAACCTAGACGAAGAACTATATACCTTTCTAAGCACCTGATAACATTTGATGGTTTTACCAATTATTGAGTTGGCTCACCCAGGACATATCAGTGTTTTTGTCTCCAAATGGTGTGTATTACTATGTTTTTTTGCCTTGCTTAGACTAGAATATTGACGCACTTGCTGCTTTTGCTTTAGTTTGTTTAGATGCATTAAGTGAACCATTTATTTTAATTGATCAATTGCAATTATACTGTATAAAATTCTTTTTTGCAATATGGCTTTATAGCATGGCAACACATGAATTGGTTCTATGGGCACTGAGATTATATGGACCTTTACAACTTTGGCCTTTTTTGGACTTGATGACTGACATTACTATCATTCTTATGTACCATTGAGGTTTTTACTTATTGATGATTGTTTTTATCAAGTTGAACTACAGGTAGGTCTTATAGAGCTTTTGAATGTAGTAGGCACTCGACACCTTTATTGGTAAATACTTGAATGCACTTTGCACTTTATTAGAATTACAATTTAGGCACTATGTACTTTATTCGGTTTTAATATCTGCATATTTGCACTTGCACTTGCATATTTGCACAGATAACAGTCCTGTGTAATCAAAAGGACTTATCTCTAGTATAGACCTACGTTCCACTTCCAGACTCAATACAATGCATTGTTCAGACATTTACAGCTCACATTGGGGTCTTTTCATAAGAGGCCGTACTGTTTTTTCTGAGGGGTACTTTCGCACTGTCATACGACCATTGGACGAGTTGCACTAGACGCTCCAGACAATAAATGTCAATATATTTGTTATTTTATGAAATACATATTTCTAAGGTTGTATGATTATTCGTGCAAAATACGCCTAATATTTTTCAACAGTTAAAACACATTACCCAAATGGTTAATACATTTCCCGAAACGGTCATGTTACCAATTGTATTCTATCATTAACACAATTTCCCATATGTTAATGTTAAACTGTCTGAATTGCATGTTCCAATATGGCCGTTCTAGTAAAGCAATACCAATGCTTAACTGAAATGTAAGACACTCTGAATGAACCATAGAGTTGTACCTATACTTAATGTCCATCATTAGTGTCACTGCTGAACCATGTGAACAAGCAGTTAGAGTACCACGAAATGCGTCGTCCTGTTTTTAGGTTTTACCCCTACAGCACTGTGCTAAAATAAACTTCAAGTGCATAGTGGAATATGGTGTGCTGCCTGTTCTTGAAATTCGCTGAGGACGATTTCCATTCTTTGGCTGCTCCAGGAGTGCAGTCCGTTTTGGTTGCATGTACATGCTACTAGCGGCTTTTCTTTTCAAGATATATATATACATATATATATATATATATATCCCTTCTTCCTTCACCAGAATGCAATGAAGAATCTCTCTTCTATCAGGAGGCTCGTTATCACTCTCTGTAGAGAGTGTGCTTTTCAAATCAGGGACTTTATTTAATTTTGTGAGACACTTTTCTGTACCACCACAGAAACCCAGATATTCAGTTGACATTCAGAGCCCCTCTGCTTAAAGGTAGTGTCCTAGAAATGGTGAAAAGTTGGGAATTTCATTTTCTATGCATCCCTTCATTTCAGGGAACTTTGAGGTTGGCAATCAGACATAGGAGTGCCCAATTACTTTACATACAATATTTTCTTTTTTTTGTTTTATTTTATTTCTTTATAAAAAAATGTAACATGAAGAAGATAGACACAGAAAAATGTTTTACAAGTAAACGACATAATTTAAACAACATAACATCCTTATTTTGGCACAGTTTTTACAAACAGTGCAATAGGCAGGAAAAGAAAAGATAAAATCAGAGAAGGGAAGAGAAAAGAAAGACCACACCGCGACAGCTGATTTACATCCTATCATAAAGTCTTCCCAGTGAGTAGATGGCCCATTTAAAAAGAGATTATTCCCGACAAAGATGACGCTAGCACTCTTAAACACTAGGTCCCTGGTGAAACACATGATTGACGTCCAGTGTGGACATCATGTGTATCACTGAAACCTTGCTCACATGTGCACATTGCCCTACTATTGAGCAGGTGATTCCTCCTGGTTATGTTTTCTTTGAGCACCAGGAGGGGGACTTAGGAGGTGGTGTGGCTGTTATATGTAAAAAGGAGCTTGGAATTTCCGAAGCCAAAATAGAGTGTGCAGGCTGTGATTTACTGCACATTAAATTGCTCCCTGACTTCAATCACAGTATTAACCTGGTCCTGCTCTATCGCCCACCAGGTTATTCCTCAAGGTTTAACGAGGACTTTGTAGATGTTGTAGCCCCTTTGCTAACAGCTAACTCTGCCCTAGTGATATTGGGAGACTTTAACCTCTGGAAAGGTCACGTTAAAGACAATAAAGCTCTTGACCTTGAAAAGGCTCTAAATAGCCATTAGATAACAATCCACAACTCCGAACCGACACATACAAAAGGACATATCCTTGATTGGATGGGAAGTGGAACTATTCTCCATGATAATGGGCCTCATTACGAGTGCGACGGTAAGGGGTTAACGGCCCTTAGAGGGAGCCGCTAAGGGACCAGGGAGCTATGAACGGGCCCGCTAATTGCGGGTCCGTTATTAGCTCCTTCCCCATTCCCATTGAGCCCTATGGGGGCTCGAATGGGAATGGGGAATGGTTTTCAGAATGGGGACTTACCGGGTCCTCCAAGGTCAGAATGACCCGGTAAGTCCCCATTCCGATTACACGGAGCCGGATACGGGTTTGGAGGCAGCCATGGCGCTAATAGCACCATGGCTACCTCCAAACTTGTAATGAGGCCCAATGTAATCACCACACCATGGGCCTCATTACGAGCTTGGAGGTAAAAAATAGAAATTACCGGCATGGAGTAAGTACCGTGTCCGTGTAGGAAAGAGGCCGCTAACAGTGGCCTATTACAAGTTCGCGTGCACAAGCTTAACGGCATGCCGGTAACAACATTACCGGCATGCCGCAAAAGCCCCCAAAAAGCCACTTAGAGGCATCATGGAAAGCGCTGACAGCACTACCGCCACCGTCCACCCCTAAACAACGGGCCCGTCAGCAATGGATAAGGCATTAGCGGGCCCCGCTATGAGCGGGGCCCGCTAATAAGCAGAACCAGAAATAGCGTTAACGCGCAGGAACGGGAAAGGGCATGGTGGCCATTTTGAAAAACACAATCCATTGCCATCCTCACTAGACAGGACTTGGAGCCTCATTGCGATATAACATCACCACCAGCATCATGCCAAAACAAGTAAAAAAAGGCACGGCCAGGCAGCGCAAAGAGCGCTTTACAGAGGACAAGCTAACAATGCTTGCTGAGACACTGGAAGAAAATGTTGAGGTTGTCTTTGCCAACAAGCGAGAAGCCCAGATACAAAAAAAGAGATCTGGCAACTTGTTGCCAAAAAAGTGAGTGCAGTCAGCAACACCCCCCGCACAGTTAAGGACATGCGCAAGAGATGGGACGACCTGCGCCTCAGAGTTCGAAACATAATGTCAGCCAACCAGCGCCAGGGCCTGACAGTGGTGGTGGCCCTAGCTCCCCTATCAAACTAAGCCGGTGGGAAGAAATCTGGGCTAGCACCATTGGCATCGAGGCAATCGAATGTGTTGGGGAGATGGAACATGGCGCCACATCATCGGCAGATGGAGGTGAGTGCCCCAAGAAAACACTGTAATGCATTGTATGATGATAGTACACCAATTCGACTGTGCCATGAGGCGATGCATTGGCCAATACAGACATATGGACCCTGCCTAGATGCCGTCCTCAGCACTGACACATCCACATGCATGCAGCATGCCAATGCCATACCTGACACACACCCCACAAACATGGAAACGGCATTATTCACACTGCACACAGTCCACAACAGAAATGCATGTCACACAGCATGCACCACCTCAAACAGGTGTGACTCTGACGGATGCCTGCATGCTCCACCCATATAGCAAGCAACCTGATTGCGAAAACTCCAATACCCATTCCCCTCTCATGTGTCGGACAGCAATAATACCAATGTCTGAATGATGCTTGTAGAACCATTACTGATGCT